>NW_006921745.1:426777-428420 GCF_000298275.1 Orycteropus afer afer | reverse complement strand
CTTTTGGTATATTGCCCTTCCCTTCACCTAAATCAATACCTGTCTCTTACCTATCTAGCAATTTTCCCTCCCAGATAACATACTCTCTTTTGCTGTTGTTGTTATGTTTTGGGCACAAATTTACAGAGCAGAATTTGTCTTACATTCAACAGTTCATCTACATTTTGTTTCATTCCCCAGTTACCATCCCCAACCTTAACCCACTCTCCTCCATTCCCTTCCCAGTGACCCCTCCATCCCTGTGCCCTTCTTAGTTATGCACTCCTGCCTGTCCAGCTTTTCCTCTATATGAATGCTGCCTGGTGCCCCACAGCCATTTGCTTCAAGGGGTGTATCTCCATAGAGCAGGTGGGTGCATCACCCTGGGTTGGGTGTTCTACATGTTAGTCTTACTACTGTTGGGCTGAGAGCCAGCCCCTGGGAATGAGTTTTATCCCAGACTCAAAGTGTATCCCAGGATCAGTCTTGGGGTTCCCACCAAACTCCATTCAACTAGTAATTCTGATCGTTATTGTGGTTTTGAATTTTGTTCCACATTTTTCCTCCCACTCTATCCAGGATCTCCAGTTTTGATCCCTTCCTGAGTGGTTGGCATTGATAGCCAGGAACTTCTAGTTCTTCTGGTCTTGAGGTTCATCACATCCTATGGTTGATTTTTTCCAAATGCTCTTGGTTTCCTTCATTCTTCTTTGCTTCATATGAGAGAAGACCATAAGCTGCATCTTAGATGGCCACTTGAAAGATTTTAAGACCCCAGTCATTACTCACCAAAGTAGGTTGTGGAACAAGAATTTTTTTGTATTATGTTGTGCCAATTGAGCCTGGTGTCTCCCAATACTATGGTCTTGAGTAAGCAGATCCAGTGGTTCTCTCTCTCAAGGTGTCTGGTTGTCTCTGAGGGATTACTCCACATCTGTCTTCTGTTGCTTCTGTAATGATTGTGGTCATTTTGCCAGATAACATATTCTTAATAAATATTGGTGAATGAATGAATGGATGGATGATAAAACAAGGAACTACCTCCTTAGGGCTCATTGTAGCTGGTAATGTTACAACATTCAGAGTTCAGACTCAGTACATGCTGAATTAGACAACTTCTAAACCCAAGATATTTTGTTTTGTTTTGTTTTCTAGAAAGGAAATCATTAGGGAAAGATCACAAATTGTGTTTCATCCTGTAGATGATCAATTTAATAGGCGAAAACACAAATTCCATCCTGTTATAAGACTGTATCTAGGGGCATGCAGGATTAAGACTGATAAAGACACAATGTCTACCTCCCTAGGTTGAGCCTATCCTAATAAAAATTTGTAGTAAAAAAGTAAGTGAGAGTGAAAAAGCAATTATGTGGATAATAATTCCAAATTAATTATATGGGGATTAAATAAGTCAATAGGAAATATTGAGTTTATGGATTAAGACATTAAGGGCACTTCTGCTTGTTAGATGGCCATATTCATGAGGCAGGATAATAAATCCCTCAGGACAACAGCATTCTATTATTGACAAAGCCCCATCTGTCAGAAGTAAGAGATAGAACGAAACATTAGAAGTGAACAGAAAAGTAGACTTAATCTGTGATGAGAACCAGTTATCAGTGCATACTCAGGGCACATGAGACTTAAAGAAGAAAAAAAAAAAA
>NW_006921745.1:420731-425882 GCF_000298275.1 Orycteropus afer afer | reverse complement strand
GTGGTTGAAAATCATGAGAGAGAGTAAAGACAATTTCATCCATATAATGGGGGGCAGGGGAGTGATTTAGGCCCTTGTTTGCCCTATAATACATCAAGATCTCAGCAGGGTTTAGTTCTTCTGAAAAATGTTTTTAAACCATAAATGAGGCTTTCAATGGAAGTTAATTTCAACTTAAAAAAACCAAACACACTCCCGTCAAGTCGGACCTGACCTATAACAACCCCTCCTTAGGTTTCCGAGGCATTATCACTATGAAAGTGGATTGCCCAACCTTCTTTCCAGGAAGTGGCTGGTAGGTTTAAACTGCCAGCCTTCTGGTTAGCCTTAGGCACTATGCTACCAGAGCTCCCATTTTCAACTTATTAACACCTAAATATATCTGAGCCAAAAGGCAATGGGTCAGCTTTCAGAAAGCTGTAAGAAAAGGCAATGGCAGCTCGGACATTCTCTGATACTCAGGGAAGCCTCAGTGTTCAAAGATATTTGCAATCTTACAGGAACATTTATTAACAAATCGTTTACTAGTCACCAATGAGGAATCATAGCAACTCCGTGTATATCATAGTAAAACTGTGCTCCATAGAGTTTTCAATGGCTGGTTTTAGATTGCCAGATCTTTCTTCCCAGGTACTTTTTTGTGGACTTGAACTGCCACATTTTGGTTAGCAGTCAAATTTGTTAACCATTTGCATCACCCACAGACTCCAGAAAACTTTTAGGATTCTGGCTTCCTTCCTTACTGAGCAGTGGTTGTAACCATAGTTTCTAAGACATTAAAATGTGGTTAAAAACCAAGGTAAAATAAAGGGAGAAAAAAAACAATTTTGATGGGATCTCTGTCCAAATTAGAGCTCTCTGGATCAGAATGATACAGAGGGCTAGTAGGCAAGTGGTGAGTAATTTCCAGATGTTTCAAGAACACAGAGCATCTTGAGTGGTGGTGAGAATCAGCACTCAGTGATCAATAGATGGTAGATACACTTGTATTTGCCCTCATGCAAATGATGACAGTTGAGTGTTTTTTCTTCACATTGTGGCAGCTTTCACATACTCAGTTGAGAGAGGGCAGGCCTGAGGTTTCTGGTAGACACTTCCCTGACTAGGGTAATGTCTTTTATTGGGAGGGGATACATTTTTGGGACCAAGGCACATTTATGAGGTCATACACATCCCAGTCTCCACAGCACTTCTTGCCTCTTCCAACTAATTTAATTCACACTAATGTATTTTTTTTTTTTTTGGCTGTAATTTATTTACTTATTTATTTTTGCAGTGTTCCCTCCCCTGCCCCCTCCTCCTGCTAACCAACATGGAAATTTTCTTCAGTATATAAATTGTTTCTTTTTTTACAATAATGAACTAATACAGTATTTGTCCTTCTGTGGTTGACTTATTTCACTCAGCATAATGTCTCCCAAGTTCATCCACGTTATGTGGTGCTTTGTAGATCCTACTTTATTCTTTAGTGTTGCATAGTATTCCATTGTATGTATGTACCATAATTTAGTTATCCATTCTTATTCTTCTGTAGATGGGCACCTAGGTTGTTTCCATCTTTTTGCTATTGTAAATAGTGCTGTGATGAACACAGGTGTGTGTATATCTGTTCTTGTCCTAGCTCTCTCTTCTTTAAGATATATACCTAGTAATGGAATTGCTGGGTCAAATGGTATTTCTAGTGCCAACTTTTTAAGGAATCACCATACTGCTTTCCACAGTGGTTGTATCATTTGACAGTCCCACCAGCAGTGTATGAGAGTCCCAATCTCTCCACAGCCTGACTAGCATTTGTTATTTTCTGTCTTGTTGAATTTTGCTTTTAGGTATGGGGCAAGATAGTATCTCGTTATTGTTTTGATTTGCATCTCTCTAATGAAGGCAGTGAGTTTTATAATAGCTAATGATCGTGAACATTTCTCCATGTGTTTGTTGGCTGCCTGAATATTCTCTTTAGTGTAATTCACACTAATTTAATCCACTGATTAGAACACTGACTCCCAGCCAGCCTCACCTGTCCTGCAGTCTTAGAATGATCTGATCTTTCCCTTGGGTGGATGCTGTTTGCCTGGGATAAATGAGTGATGGAGGATTACTTGAGATTGCTTGAGCAGCCTCTCATTTCCCAATAGTGAAGTTACCTGTTTGGCTACTCTAGTTTACTCCTGGAGGAGGTTAGCTCACCCTTGCTGCTCAGAGCAGAACAACAGGCCATCATTTGGTGAAGGAATGGCAATATTTGGGAAAGTACTTTCTTACAAGTATACCTTGTATACAAGACACAGGTTGCCAAGTATACTTATAATCCTGAATTTCTCCTCCATACATTAGGATCAAACATTCTGTCTGTCATAAGAGGAGAAAAAAAAAAAAAAAATCAAACAGGAAAACAGTTAAAAATTTGTTTCAAAGATATTGTGAGACCTCACCAAATTGGTTGCTACTCACCAAATAGGATGTAGAACAAGACTTGTATGTACTATGTTGTGCCAATTGAACTTGATCTCCCCTGAGACCATGGTCCAGAGCCAGAAGCCCAGTGACTCTCTCCCTCAAGGTGTTTGGTGTCTCTAAGAAGCTACTTCAACCTTGTTCCATGTTACTTCTGTAATGTATATGGGTATTTTTGTAGCACAAATATATATGTAAAAATATCTTCAGCCAAAGATATCATCAAAAAGATTAAAAAAAAAAAAGATAATTGTTTTGGCTCCTGTGTATAGCACGTAACAGTAAGTCATACATTCTAGAGTGTCTTGGAAAAGAATGCCTGCAATGTCAAGTTGCAAAGAAATACTGGATTAAAATCAAACTGTGATCTATGACAGTGTTCCAAGAAACACGAAAAGAATTCAGCTTTCAATCAGGGAGCATTTCTCATGTACCAGGGAAAAATGTCACCTATACCACATGATCTCAGCAAAATTTACTTTCATTTCTTCTTTTTCTTATAAAGCATGAAGAATGTAGCATGTTGTAATTTCTTAACTGAAGAGTTGGAGACTTAACAACTCTGCCTCATAAAAAAAATTGAGAAAAAAGTTTAGTATTTATATTTTAGGGAGTTTAAAGCTGTGTGGGTATATATCTTTTCTTTATTAAGTAGAAAAGAAATTCTTTATTTACTCCCTACCTAAAACATTTGGGTAGTCAAGCATTTGAAATCACCTGTAGTGAAGAGTCAAAGCAATCCAAAACTTTATTTAAAAAATAAACCCACAAAACCAAACCAAACCCAGTACTATCAAGTCAATTCTGACTCATAATGACCCTATCAGACAAGAGTAGAACTGCCCCATAGGGTTTCGAATGCTTTAAATCTTTTTGAAAACAGACTGCCCAGTCTTTCGCCCATGGAGACAGGGTGGTGGGTTTGAATGTCAACCTTCTGGTTCCTGTACTTCGTACTTCATAAAAGGAATTTTAAACTAGGCCATCTTCCAACACCACTGCAAATATACTGAAATGTTCAGGTTATTCATAATAAGGTGAAGGGGCAATAATTGGCTCTTACCTGGGCTTCTTTCACGATCCCATTCTGACTGCAGTTTCCACTTTGTGAAGAGTTGTTCTGTTTCTTCTGATTGTGAAGATTCCCATTGCAAACAGCACCACCTCCAGGATTAGCCATTTGTGTGAAATGATGGAGCCCTGGATGTTTGTCTCCAGAGGATCTCGGCAAGATTTTAGTTTGCAAGTTGGTGAGGAAGTGGGATAAAACACTTCAGGGACTGAACCTTTGAAGGAATCCTGCCAATCAAGCTTTTCCAGAAGAAGAGCAACAGCCTATCTTTTTGCCGGATCTTTGAAATGAAAAACAAACTGTCACCTTTGCACTCCTTAACTCCAAAGAGTTAGAATGTGGACTCCATGGCAACAAACCTGCTTCCAGGAAGACCAACAAGGGTGACTATGCTGGCTTCCAGTGTGGAGTGAAGAAACCAGGAGACTGAAAAAACCCGTGGCAAACTGTAAGGAGGCGGGTTTAGAGGTAGAGAATCTTTTAAAGACACACACACACACACATCTTCTAAGGAAAGTCAGTTCCGAATTAACAGCCACCCACTATATAACCCCCTTCCCTCATACATCTAATTCCATTTTTTTGGTTTTCATCCAAGTTCAAAATCAACATTTCTTTTTGCAGAAAAATAACATTTAAAACCTACCAATCTTTAAAACCAGTAATATAATCAGGGGTACCAAACCATCAAGTATTTCAGTAAGACAAAATCTGGGAGATAGAATATTTGACTTAAGTCATGATTTCATTTCTTTTTATCATTTGATCTTGGGGGAGTCATCTGCTCTCTTTATGCCTCACCTTCTCCACCTATGATATGTAAATTTTGGTGGACTAAATCTGAGGGCATAGTTGAAAAATAGAATCATGACATGGATTTTTATTGACACAGGTGTATGAGATATATGGTGACTATAGGGACTAGTTCAGAAACACTTTTGGTTTACTTATTAACTCTTATTCTCTAAGTGCACCAGTCATCATATATCTGCTTTCATCATCTAATGGTATTGTGGTGACATGGTCTGCTGGAGATTGTCAATCATTGACAGCCAGTTTGAGTCCTCTAACCCCACTCTCATGGCTCCCCTGAATCAAAACTTCTTTGATATCAAGCATCTAGAACGAAGCACATTTATTCAGTTGATGGACAAACAACAGTAGTAACAAACATAAAAACAGAAATGACCTCCTTTTCTGGTTCTCAGTTCTCTTGGGCAAGAGCTTGTTTCCCCTACAGAATGACGTGGCTTACAGAAGAAAGAGGCAATAATAATACTTCTCTTAATCACGATTTGCATGGAAGGATCTTGGGCCAAATGATGGCATGGAATTTATAAGTGCATTCAATCTGGTTCTGTCTCAGGTATAGAATTCATACTACAGCTCTCCCAATCTTTGACATCAGAGCAGAACTTGCTTTTCTTTTCTTTTTGTTTTTTTAGATGAAATAATTATCTTCTTTATTTATTTAAATTGTGCTTTGGGTACAAATTTACAAAGCAGATTTGTTTTACATTCAACAATTCATACACATTTGACTTCATGGCCCTGATTACCACCCCCAACCATAAAAATTTTTCCTGCTCTCTCCTCCCTGTGACTACCCCCTCCCTGTGCCCCTTATT
>NW_006921745.1:402727-418564 GCF_000298275.1 Orycteropus afer afer | reverse complement strand
CTACAACTGTCCATGAGCAAATAATCCACATTCTGCCTGATGATCTTGGACTTATCAAGTGCTGAAGTCAGCAGCCGGTATACTGCCTGCCAACCTTGAGCTTGTCAGGCCCTGCAGCTGTGTGAATTGGGAAAAGGTTCCAGTTTGATGTTTGATCCAGGAACTTGGGACTTGACAGTTTCTGTAACTGTGTGAGCCATTTTCCCAAGATAAATTTTTCTCTCTCTCTAAGCTTTACTGGTTTTGTTTCTCTAGAGAACCCAGCCTAGCACAATAAGAAAGCCAGATACTGATGTTCCAGATGTCAGGTTGTGTTTTTTCCTTTTCTTTCAAAACATTGCCTAAAAGGATGGCAGTGCTATTTTAAGTTTTGAAAAATCTTGTTATTGATGACTACCACCCTAACATAAGCAACAGTGGGGTAATTTTCTGCTTCTCTTCATGATATAACCCTCCATAGATTAGGTCTACTGAAGTCTTGGTAGTAACTAATTACTTCAGGATGCCCTCCAAACAAAGAATAGACTGCTTCTTCCACTAAAGATGTCTCAGTTCTTAATTGCCATGGAATTGAACATCATTAAAGTAAACTCAAAGCTCAAAATGTATAGCTTTGATAACTCTTCAAAAAGTGAACATACCTGGGAACAAGCATCCGGATCAAGAAATGTAACAATTTCAGCACCTGGAAACCCTCTTCATGCTCTATCCCATACATTATTCCTTTCAACCCAAAGGAAGCCCCTATTCTGATCTCTATCACCATAGATTAGTTTGGTCTTTCAATTTTATATAAACAGAATATTCAAAACTCAGTGCCATTGAGTAGGATTCAACTCATAGTGACCCCTCTTTGAGTTTCCTAGGCAGTATCACTACGGAAGTAGATTGCCCAACCTTCCTTCCGAGGAGTGGCTGCTGAGTTTGAACCACCAGCCTTCTGGTTAGCAGTCAAATGCCTTAGGCACTATGCCATCAGAGCTCCCCATGATATGTATATGTAGTGTTTGCCTTCTTTCAATGTTATATTTGAGAAATTTTTCTATTTTTTAAAGTGAAACAGTAATTTACTCATTCTCACTGATATCTAGTATTTCATTTTAATAGCATGCCATAATTTATCTATCTATTATATTATGGAAATGTGGGTTAGCTATTCAAAATATTGATACTATGAATTTTCTGCTATGTATTTTGGTATACACACACACATACATATATTAAAAAAAACGAACTCAGTGCCGTTGAGTCTTTTCCAACTCATACTGACCTCCATTGGGTTTCCAAGGCTGTCAATTTTTATTTAGGGAAGTAGATCACCCAGTCTTCCTTCCATAGAGCAGTTGGTGGGTTTGAACTGTTGATCATCTGGTTAAAAGTCAAGTGTCTTATCTACTACACCACCAGAGCTCCTGAAACATACACACACACACACACACACACACATACATTGTTGTTGTTGTTATATGCCGTCGAGTCGGCCTCGACTCATAGTGATCCCTCCTTGGGCTGCTGAGACAGTATCACTAGAAGTACATTGCCCAACCTTCCTTCCTAGGAGTGGCTGGTGGGTTTGAACCACTAGCCTTCTGGTTAGCAGTCAAGTGCCTTAGGCACTATGCTACCAGACCTCCCACGCATATACATATACATATATATTTCCTAGTAGGGAATTACTGGGTCATAAGATATGTATACACCCAGCTGAGTTTTCCAAGTGTTTTTCCAGTTTAATCCTCAATCAGTAATGCATGAGTATTCTGGTGCTCTACATCCTCACAAATAGTTGGCATGACCAGTATTTTAAATTTTAACCATTCTGGTGAGTATGTAGTATGATCTCATTGTGGTTATTTGTTGCTATTGTTTCTGTTTTCTTAGTTACAATTTCAAACCCACCAGCCACTCCTGGGAAGGAAGACTGGGCAATCTACTTCAGCAGTGATACTGCTTCAGAAACCGAAGGAGGGGTTGCTATAAATTTAGTTACAATTTATATATAGTAAAATGCACAAATCCAAAAGATACAATTCAATGAATTTTGACAAACACTAGGCTTGTTTGAATTGTAAGATTCCAAGTTGGTTTAACTATGAATTTTCCTACCAAAGAGGCTTTGAGAATTAAATCCCTGTGGGTAAAGAGGGAATACTGTATTTACTTGTGCTCCTAATCTACTCCTTCCAATGTTAGGCATAATGGACAGTAATATGGCAAACATCAATGAGAGCCTGTGGACTGTTGGATTGACCTAGTTAGTATGCGTTAATTGTACAGAGCATGTTTACCTACTGACCTCAAGGGCACTTACTTGCCCAGGAAAGGGGAAGCCAAAGCAGTAGCATCTGAATCTCAGAAATATTACACAGAAGCCTAACATCAAGAGAGTCTTCTTGTTCTGGTCAAGGTCCTTGTTTGTGGTGTTAAATTGCAACTGTGTGATAGGAATGAACTCAAGAGCATTCAGAATTCAAAATAGCCTTTCTCTTTTTTTTGCTCTTGATACATTTCTGCATGAGTCAAGTAAAATTAGATATTTACGTCATGATTAAAACTCATTCTTTTCCATGCCTTTGCCATATCAGTTATTGATGTTTCACACTTAGCTTCACTATAGGAAATGTAGTACATAGTTGCATTTTTTTCTGCAAATAAAGAATGTAGGAGGAAAAAAAGTTGACTAATTAAAAAATTGGTATCCTGAATGCTCTTCTGTGAAATCAAACAGTTTTAACTTTTTGTGTGTGTGTGATTTGGGTGAAAATTTACAAAGCAAATTCACTTTCCATATAGCAGTTCACATATACTTTGTCTCATGATATTGACCAGAATTTACCACAATTCAACAGCTCCCCTCCCACTTCCTCCCAATAGTTACTTCTTCCCTGTGTCCATCCCTCCATGTACTCCTGCCCCCTGAGCTGTCTCCCTGTACATAAGCAGCCCTTCTTTCTCCCATGATTGTTCTCTCCAAGGAGTGTATCTACTTCAGGTAAATGTTCAACTTATATGCCTGTCTTTTGTTTGGCTGGAAGCCACAGGTGTGGGTTCAATTCCAGACCTGAAGGGCAACTAGGGGCCATAGTCTCAGTGGTTCCACCAGGCTCTATCAGACCAGCAAACATGGTCCCCCCCTTTTTTTTTTTTCTCCAAATGATTTTGAGTTTTATTCCACATTGTTCTCCCTCTCTATCCAGTATCTCCTACATAGATCCCTGTTCAAGTGATTGACAATGGTAGCTGGGCACCATCTAGTTCTTCTGGTCTCATAGTCATATAAGCTGTAGATTGGATAGTAAACCAGTCGCTAGGACTAATTTTTTCCATGAATCTTTGGTTTTCTTCATTCTTTTTGCTCTGGATGAGGAGAGACCCATCATTGCATCTATATGGCAGTTTTCAAGCTTTTAAGATTCCAGTCACTACTTGCCAAAGTAGTAGGTGGAGCAATATTTTGTGTAGTATGTTATGCCAATTGAGCTTGATGTCCCCTGTGACTCTGGTCCCGAGCCCACAGGTTCAACTGCTCAGTTGCTCTAGGTAGCTGGCTGTGACCAAGCAGTGACTACAACCTGGCCCCTTGTCAGCTCTACTATACACCTGGGAATTCTGATCACTCACATAAACTTATAGGCCCATTGTCTTCCAACCCTATATATGTTCTTGGGTATACTCCTCACTTGATAGACATCCCTACTAGTTCAGCCTGTCCATGTATCTATCCACTCATATACCCATGTCAAACAGTGTTAACTTTTATTTCACTAATATATGTCAATCTTTCCTGGACATTTTGTGATATTAATAATTGGATCTCTGGGATTAGGCAAGTTAATCTCTCTAAATCTTGGTTTTTTTCATCCATAGAAGAGGATAACAGTCTGCTAGGACAGACAAAAGAACTTCAGATAGCATACAGTACATAAGTTTAGTGTCTCCCTCCTTCATCCATGAATATTGTTAGTAATGATAGAAAGACATTCATGGAGTTCTTGAGGCTGCTACCAAAGAAAGGGTCAAAGACCAGAAGCTATACATTTGATTGATGTAAGGCCACCCATAAAGGGTGGCTAAGCCAGAGTATCTGTTGCCTCAAACTAATCTGATCCTCTTGACACTTCTAACCAAGTAGACAGGAAAGCATCTGCACATTGACAGGGTTGGCCACACTGTCCCATTAAAATCTGACACCCACACTGATGTGACCCAGGTTCTGCAATACTCAGGCAATGGCTGAAAAGTAGGGTAAGGCCCTTTCCACTGCCACTCACCCATGCCTGTTCTCTCATTAATTCCCTTCACATTGCCATCCTTACAACCTGGAAGTGTCTTTCTTCCAGTCCACCAGGAATGTCCCTCACTCTTCAAACCTATTGCTGACACTCAGGTGTGTATTTTGTATTCCCTCAAGAGCTTTGGTTTTGAAACACAAAAGTCTGGAAGAGGTTTATTTATTTATTTATTACTCTGCCTGCTGCTCTGTTAATGTTCTCTTCCTGGTTCAATGATAACAGAACTGCTTAACAACTAGGATGAGGGAAGTGGGGGAGATTGTAATACATTGTAATATGTTACAATAATATTCTACAACATTAATCGACCTACCCACATATCCATCCTTACAACATATAAACACATATAAATATATAAAGAAGGAAAGCAAAAGTATTGCTCTCCTGTAGTATTTGAAATGAATACGCGTGTTTAGGTATTTCAACTACTTTATACAGAAATATTAAGTTATACTATAGATAATTTTGTAAGAAAAAATGTTCAAAAGGTCAAGAGAAACTACCGATTGTCCTTTTAGTGGAGTGCTCAACATCATATAGGAAATATTTGAGGGGCTCATCTGACTCTATAGGACTGTGTGCCTTTTGATTAATTTTCTATTGATTATTTTACAACTTTGTAGGAATAGAAGCACATATTTAGAAATCTGTTAACAGTACAAGTGGTTCTTGTCAATAGCAATGCAAATGCATTGTGAATTATAGAGATAAAATTGGTTTCTTCCAATTTGAAAAGAAAATCTCAAAAGTTTATTATGTTGCCCTAGATGATTCTAACCAGTTTCACATCTAATAAAAAGAAAATTTCTGAATCCCTGTCTCAAATTTTGTCTCAATCTTTTTCTATGTCTATTTATATATTTCTGATTTTTGACATTGCTTTAACATGCTATTTTTGATTGATTTAGTCAATAACTTAATATCATCAACGTGTTCATTTTATATTTGTTTGAAAGTCAGGTTTTTAAATTTTTGGTAATTTTGCTTTAGTGATTTGTAGTATAAGATACTTTTTTTTTTGATATATCAACTGCCACTCTCATTTCTTCTTTACATTAACCCATTTCCCATCGCCACTGAATCAATTCTGACTTCACGACAACCTTATAGGCCAGAATAGAACTTCCCCATAGGTTTTGCAAGGTGTAATCTTTAAAAAAGCAAATTGTAATCTACCAAAGCAGAGTAGTTTGTGAGATTGAATCACCTATCTGTCAATTAGCAATGGAGCACCCCTTTACCACTGTGATACCAGGGCTCCTTATCCTGTCTTTATCCATTAACAATGTGCCAGATAATTTCTCTGGATTTTTCTACATTTCATTTGTTATTCACAATAGTCTTCACACTAACAGGCTATAAGATTTTCATTTTACACATTAAAAAACTAAAGTTCAAATAATGTTGATGTTCTTAGGTGTCTTCAAGTTGGTTCTGACTCTAGGGACCTTATGAATAACAGAAAAAAACAGTACTGGGTCCTGCCCCATTCTCAGACTTGTTCTGTTTGAGCCCACTATTTCAGACACTGTGCTAATCCATCATTTGGAACAGCTACCTCTTTTTACTCACTCTCTACTTTAGCACACATGATGTCCTTCTATAGGGACTGACTCATTCTGATAACATGTCCAAAATACATAAGATGGAGTCTCACTATCTCTTTCTAAGGAGCATTCTAGCCGTAGTTCTTTCAAGATACATTTGTTCATTCTTTTACTGTCCATAGTGTATCCAATATTCTTCATCAATACCATAATTCAAATGCATCAATTCTTCTTTGGTCTTCTTTATTCATTGTCCAGCTTTCATATGCATATAAGGTGATTAAAAATACCATGACAAAAACATTAAAAAAAGACCAAGTTTACAGGGCCTATAGAGACTGATGAAACCCCCTGGATTATGGCCTTGAGTTACCCTTTGAGCCTGGAATTGAACTCACCTCCATGATTTAATTTCAGCCAAACAGTAAACAGGCCTTTGAGTGGAACAACTACACCAGGGAGATGCACTTCTTAGAACAATCATGGGAGATCAGAAGGAAAAGGGTGGCAACAGGGAAGAAGTGGGAGGGATTGTCATCAGTGTCACAAAACAAAATGTGTATGACTGTTGATTGTAAAACAAATCTATTTTGACAAATTTCACCCAAATCACAATAAATTTTTTTTTAAATAACATAACTTGAGTCAGCTGTATCTTAACTCTAAAAGTGACATCTTTGCTTTTTAACACTTGAAAGAGGGCTTTTGCAGCAGATTTGATCAATTTGATACAACATTTGATTTCTTGACTGCTGCTTCCATGAGCATTGATTGTGGATCCAAGTAAAATGAAATCCTTGACAACTTCACTCTTTTCTCCATTTATCATGAGGTTGCTTATTAGTCCAGCTGTGAGGATTTTTGTTTTCTTTAAGTTGAGGTGCAATCCATACTGAAGGCTGTATCCATAGTGAAGGCTATAGTCCTTTATCTTCATCAGTAAATTCTTCAATTGACCTGTGCTTTCAACAAGCAAGGTTATGTCATCTGTATAACACAAATTATTAATGAGTCATTTTCCAATCATGATGCCAAATTCTTCTTCATATAGTCTAGCTTCTCAGATTATTTGCATAGTATACAAATTGAACAAGTATGGTGAAAGGCATAACCCTGACACACACCATTCCTGATTGTAAACCATGCAGTATTCCCTAGTTCTGTACAAATGACTGTCTTTTGGTCTATGTACAGGGTACACATGAGGACAGTTAAGTGTTCTGGAATCCATATTCTTCACAATGTTATCCATAATTTATTATTATACATACAATTGAATGCCTTTTCATAGTCAGTAAAATAAGAGTAAACATCTTTCTGGTATTCTCTGCTGTCAGTCAAGATCTATCTGACATTAGCAATGATTTCCCTCATCCCATGTCCTCTTCAGGCTTAAATTTTTGACCGTTCCCTTTAGATGTATTGCTGCAACCAATTGCTGCAATTATCTTCAACAAAATTTTATTTGCATGTGATAATATTGACAATGTTCAATATTTTCTGCAATCTTCGGGATCACTTTTCTTTGGAAGGGGTACAAATATTGATCTTTTCCAACTGATTGGTCAGGTAGCTGTCTTCCAAATTTCTTGGTATAGATGACCACTTCCAGCATTGCATCTGTTTGTTGAAACATCTCAACTTCTGTACAGTCAATTCCTGAGGTCTTGCTTTCTGCCAATGCATTTAGTGCAGCTCTGATTTTTTCCTCTAATGCCATAATTTCTTGATCATATTATACCTCCTGAAATGGTTGATTATCAACCAATTCTTTTTGTTACAGTAACTCTGTATATTCCTTCCATCTTCTTTTTGTGCTTCCTACATCTTTCAATATTTTGCCCATTTGTTCTTGCTGTTGTTAGATGCTGGCAAGTCTGTTGTCACTCATAATGACCCTTTGTACAACAGAATGAAACACTGTCCTGCTCCTTTCTCACAATCATTTTTATGTTATTTTGCTCATAGAATCCTTCAGTATTGCAACTGGAAGCTTGAATGTTTTTCTTCAGTTCTCTCAGCTTGAGAAATGCTCAGCATGTTCTTCCTCTTGGCTTCCTAACCTTAGGTCTTTGCACATTTCATTAGATTATTTTACTTTGTCTTCTGAAGCAGCCTTTTGAATTCTTGATAAGCTCTTTTACTACATCATTTGTTCCATTCACTTTACCTGCTTTACATTCAAGAGCAAGTTCCAGAGTGCCTTCTGACATTGATTTTGGTCTTTTCTTTCTTGTCTTCTTAATTATCTTTTACTTTCTTCACATATGAAGTTGTTGATGTCATCCCAAAGCTTGTCTTGTCTTTGGTCATTACTGTTCAACTGTCAAATCTGTTCTCTGAATTCAGGTGGAGTATGCTGAAGTTCCTACTTTGGCTCTCACGGACTTGTTTTCATTTTCTTCACTTCACTTTGAACTTGCATATGAGCAATTGATGTTCTGTTTCACTGTCAGTTTAGCCTTGTTTTGATTGATGGTATTGAGTTTCTCTGTGATCTGTTTCCACAAATGTAGTCAATTTGATTCCTGTGTATTCTATATCAAGAGGTTCATGTCGATAGTTGCTGTTTGTATTTTGTTGGAAAAAGTATTTCCAATGTATAAGTCATTGCTGTTGTTGTTGTTAGGTGCCGTCAAGTCATAACTGAATCACAGCAACCCTATGTATACACCAGAATGAAACATTGCCTTGTCCTGTGCAAGCCCCACAATCCTTGCTATACCTGAGCCCATCACTGCAGCCACTGTGTCAATTCCCTTTTTTGTTGACTGTCCATTTTACCAAGCATATCTTTCTCCAGGGAATGGTCCCTTCTTACAACATGACCAAAATAGGTGAGACGAATTCTGGCCATTCTCACTTCCAAGGAGCATTCAGGCTGCACTTCTTCCAGGACAGATTTTTTAGTTCTTTTATCAGTCCATGGTACTTCCAGTATTCATTGTCAGCACCACAACTCAAAAGCATAGACTCTTGTTCCATCTTCCTAATTCATTGTCCAGTTGTCACATACATGTGAAGCTACTGAAAATACCATGGCTAGTGTCAGAAACCACCGGCCTTCTGGTTAGCAGTCAAGTGCTTAAGCACTATGCTACCAGAGCCAGATGGGGCAATCTACTTCCATAGTGATACTGCCTCAGAAACCCAAGGAAGGGTCACTATGAGTTGGGTCCAACTTGACGGCACATACAACAACAACAACAGTGTCAGGAACACATAAGTCTTCAAGGAGATATCTTTGCTCTTCAGCACTTGAAAGAGGTCTTTTGCAGCAGATTTGTCCAATGCAATACATTTTCTGATGTCTTGACTGCTGCTTCCATTGGTGTTGATCATAGAACCAAGTAGTATAAAGTCTTTGACAATGTCAGTCTTTTCTTCAATTATCATGATGCTGCTTATTGGTCCAGTTGTGAGGAATTTTGTTTTCTTTATATTGAGGTGTAATCCATACTGCTCACTGTCGTGTTCAATTTTCATCAGCAAGTGCTTCAAGTTGTCCTCACTTTCAGCAAGCAGAGTTGTGTCATCTGTGTATCACAGGTTGTTAATGAGTCTTCCTCCAATGCTGATGCCATGATCTTCTTCATATAGTCCAGCTTCTCAGATTATTTGCTCAGCAAAGAAGTTGAATAAGCATGGTGAAAGGATACAACCTTTACACACTCTGTTACTGATTTTAAACCATACAGTCTCCCCTAGTTCTGTTCAAACGACAGCCTCCTCATCTATGCACGGGTTTCTCATGAACGCATTTAAGTGTTCTTTTCAATGTTATCCATAA
The DNA here is from genome assembly GCF_000298275.1 of Orycteropus afer afer. Lineage (NCBI taxonomy): Eukaryota > Metazoa > Chordata > Mammalia > Tubulidentata > Orycteropodidae > Orycteropus > Orycteropus afer. The sequence goes on along the minus strand of NW_006921745.1, from coordinate 408,935 downwards.
TTTGTTATGATCCATACAATCAAATGCTTTTACATAGGGAATAAAACACATGTAAACCTCTTTGCAGTATTCTTTGCTTTCAGACAAGATCCATCTAACATCAGCTATGCTATCCCTTGTTCCATGTCCTCTTCTGAATCCAGCTTGCATTTCTAGAAGTTCTCAGTCAATATACTGCTGTAACTGTTTTTGAATTATCTTCGGCAAGATTTTACTTGAATGTGATATTAATTATGTTGTTTTATAATTTCCACGTTCTGTGGGATGACCTTTCTTTGGAATGGGTACTAATATGGATATATTCCAGTCAGCTAGCCAAGTAGCTGTCTTCTGTGTCTCCTGGAACAGGCAAGTGAATGCCCCCAGCATGGCATCTGTTTGTTGAAACATCTCGATGGGTAGTCCATCAATTCCTGTAGCCTTGTTTTTCACCAATTCCTTCAGTATAGCCTCAACATCTTCCTTCAAGATCATTGATTCTTGATTATATACCACTTCCTGAAATGGATGAACACAGACCAGTTCTTTTAGGTGCAGTGACTCAGTGTATTCCATGCATCTTCTTTTGATGTTTCCTCCATCATTCAATATATTGTCCATAGAATCTTTCAATATTGCAATTCTAGGCTTATTATTTTTTTTTTCCTCAGGTTTTTCAGCTTGAGATATGCCAAGCATGTTCCTCCCTTTTGATTTTCTAACTCCATGTCTTTGCATATTTCATTATAATAGTTGATTTTGTTTTCTTAAGGTGGTCTTTGAAATCTTCTGTTCAGTTCTTTAATCTTGTCATTTCTTCCATTTGCTTTAGCTACTTGTCATTCAAGGGAAAGTTTGAGAGTATTTTCTGACATCCATTTTGGTCTTTTTTTCCTTTCCTTCTTTTCAACAACTTTTTGCTTTCTTCATGGATGATGTCCTTGATGTCATCCCACAATGCCTCTGTTTTTGGTCATTTGTGTTCAATGCATCAAATCTATTCTTTAGGTGGTCTCTAAATTCAGAAGGGATATATTCAAGGTCATATTTTGGCTCTCATGGACTTGTTTTAATTGTCTTCAACTTCAAGTTGAACTTGCATAGAAACAGTTGATGTTCTGTTCCACAATCAGCTCCTGGCCTTATTTTGGCTGAAGATGTTATGCTTCTCCATTGCCTCTTGCTACTGATGTAGTCAATCTGATTCCTGTGTACTAGATGTGGTGAAGTCCACATGTATAGCCACCATTTATTTTGTTGAAAAAAAGGTATTTGCTATGAGTAAGTCATTGGTCTTGCAAAATTCTGTAATGCAATTTCCAGCATTATTTCTATCACCAAGGCCAAATTTTCCAACTACTGGTGATTCTTCTTTGTTTCTCACTTTTGCATTCTAGTCACCAGTGATAATTAACACATCTTGATTACATGTTCAGTCAATTTCAGACTGCAGAAGTTGGTAAAAATCTTCAATTTCCTCATCTTTGGCTTTGGTGGTTGGTGCATAAATTTGAATAATAATAGTATTAATTGGCCTTCCTTGTAGGCATATGGATGTTATCCCATCACTGACAGCATTGTACTTCACAATAGATCTTGAAACATTCTTTGTGATGTTGAATGCTACTCCATTCTTCCTCAGTTTGTCATTCCCAGCATAGTAGATCATATGGTTGTCTGATTGAAAATGGCCAAAATCAGTCTATTTCAGCTCACTAATGTCTAGGATATCAATTTTTATGCATTCCACTTCATTTTTGACAACTTCCAATTTTCCTAGATTCATATTTTATACAATCCATATTCTGATTATTAATGGATGTTTGCAGTCATTTCTTCTCGTTTTGAGTTGTGCTTCTTCAGCAAATGGAGGTCTTGAAAGCTCTACTCTATCCACATCATTAAGGTCGACTCTACTCTGAGGAGGCGGCTCTTTCCCATTCATATTTTCAGTGCCTTCCAACCTGACTGAGAGTTTCATCTGCTGGCACTGCATTGGACAATGTTTATTTCAGGGCTATTCATAAAGTTTTCCAGTAATCTATCAGACAGTGTTTCACTGCTGTTCATGAGCTTTTTTCTGGCCAATTTTTTGAGAAGTAGATGCGCTTTTCCTTTTGTCAAGTCTGTCTTAGTCTGGAAGTGCCACTGAAAACTGTCCACCATGGGTAACCTTGTTGGCATTTGAAACACTAGTGGCATAGTCTCCAACCTCACAATAACATGCAAACCACCACAGTATGGCAAATTGACAGACAAGTTCATCTCCCTTAGCTGTTTCAAACCGATCTGCTCACTTCCTCTCCTCTCCCCTTACCTTTTCCATCCATCTCACTAGCTCCTGCTTCCTGGGGCTCTACCCTTGCATGAATAGGTCATTGATCTTGCAAAATTTTAGCATGCAATCTCTGGTATCATTTCTATCATCAAAGCCATACTGATCTTCTTTGTTTTCACCTTTTGTGATCCAATCACCAGTAATTATTAATGAATTTTGATTGCACATTTGATCAATTTCAAACTGCAGAAATTGGCAAAAATTTTCAATTTCCTCATCTTTGGCACTAATGTTTAATATATAAATTTTAACAGCAGTAGTATTAACTCATATTCCTTGTAGATGCATAGATTTTATCCTATCACTGGTAGTGTTGTTCTTCAAGACAGATCTTGATTTTTTTTTTTTTTCTTTTTACAATGAATATGGCATTATTCCTCTTTAACTTGTCATTTCTGGCAAAGTAGTCCATGTGATTGTCTGATTCAAAATGACCAATACCAGTCCAATTTTAGCTCACTAATATCTAGGATACCTATCTTCAAGCATTCTATTTCATTTTTGACAATTTCTAATTTTCCTAGATTCATACTTTGTACATTTATCATTCTGATTGTTATGGATGCTTACAACTGTTTGCTTCTTTTCATTTTGATTTATGTTATATCAGCAAATGAAGGTCCTGAGAGTTTTATTCCATCCACGTCATTAATGTGGATACTACTTTGAGGAGGCATCCCTTCTCTAGTTGTATTTTGAGTGACTTGCAACATAAGTGGCTTATCTTCTGTCACTATAGCAGACAATGGTCTGCTGCTATTTATAATGTTTTCTCTGGCCAGCATTTTTAGAAGTGGATCACTAAGTCTTCCTTCCCAGTCTGTTTTTGTCTGTAAGCTCTGCTGAAATCTTTCCATCATAGGCAGCTCTGCTGGTATTTGAAATACTAGTGGCATAGCTTCTAGTATCACAGCAACATGAAAACCAGCACAGTATGACAAACTGACAGATGAGTGATGGATTTCAGAGTAGTTTCTTTAACCATAGGTTCCATATTATATATATTTAATGAAGTAATGGAGCTTGATTTTGCATCATTATCTAGCATACTTTACACTCTTGTGCCTCCACTATGTTACCATGGAAAATTTTATAGTAAAAGCTGCTGAGGACTGTATATTCTTCTGTACAAGTTTTAGAAGATCTTATGGTCCTCAATTAAATCTTTTTTAAGAAAAAAACTAGTTATTAGCTTTGGAGGTATAAATTCAAAGCAACAGATGTTGCTGACCAGCCAACAAATTTGCACCCATCTTCTATAGAAAGGAGTTCCTGGAGGCATTTTTGACTACTAGCTAAGAGACTGGCAATTCAAACTCACCCAAAGACACCTTGAAAGAGGGGCCTGGTGATCTCCTTTCACAGCTTTGAAAACCCTATGGAGCAATTCTACTCTGCACATATGGGATCACCGTAAGTAGAGTTCCCTTGAACATAACTAATAGCAAGAACTATACAGAAGGTAGCCTACAGGATGCTGAATAATGAGTTTTAGTTGCGTCAGGAATATATGATGTTCAAAAGGCTAACAATCAACAGTCTAGTTGTGGAAGCAAAACATGGACATGTAAAATAAAAAGTGTTCATATGATTTAAAAAATTAATGTAAGTTTCTCAGAAAAAAATAATAGATGAGAAATCTCCATTAATTAGTAATTAGTGATCCAATGAACATTCGTTGCTCTTCTGAGTGGAAAGAGAAAATGAACAAAGATATGTTTTATATCATTTTTGCATTCAGGTTCAAAACTGATCAGTCCATCTTAATTAGTTTCATAAGTCAAATGTGAATGGTATCAGCTATGGGGCACTTTTTACAATGTATAGAAGAATTCTTACAAGTCAATCTTGAGACTGATTTGTCTTTGTTGATTTTGCCCTGGACTCATGATTCATGATATTTTTCAGAACAGCTGTAAACATTTCTTCTGAGTTCCCAGATATAGTAAATACGTCGAATGAGTAGAGCTATGGACAGGATCAGCTACATAATTTGCTGGTAGCATAGTGCCTATGGCACTTGACTGCTAATCAGGAGGCTGGCGGTTCAAACCCACCAGCCACTCCTCAGAAGGAAGGTTGGGCAATCCTACTTCCATAGTGATAACTGCCTCGGAAACCCAAGGAGGGGTCGTTATGAGTCGGGGCTGACTCGACGGCAATTAACAACAACAACAACAGTGCAAAATGAAAATACAAACGTCTTTTTAAAAAATTAATTTAAAAATCTCAATAAGATGATAGCAAAGCATTAAACCAAGCACAGGCTGCCTGCCCATGGCACCAATTCTGGCTATGGGTGGGTTTCAATTTTGAAAGAAGAGTGAGCTGGCTGTCAGGACTTTCTGGCAAAGGGCCAGAGGAGCAACTTCTAGCTAACTCAATATATTATATTTTATGTAACAATGATAAGCATTTCTTCTCTCTGCTTCTTAGCCCCACCATGCCAGTGTTCTGTGGAGTATATGTAACTAGTCAGAGTTATCCTGAGCTATCCTGACCATCCCAGAAAAGCACAAACCAGGATTCCACCAAGGTGTGTACTGAGCCCCAATTGTTGTGAGGTATGAAAATAATTAAGAATGTGATTGTCTTCTACCACAAGGCCCTATTACTATAATATTGATGTTCCTGGGAGAACTGTACCACCTACACCACAATTTTTAGCTGCCTTCTATAGCTCATTCCGTTCTTTAGTACACATACTGTCCAGATATGCATGAAAATGGCACTAAAGTCTATGAGTCAAAATAGATCTGGAGAAAAGGGGAATTTTGGGAACAAATTTTGAAATTGTTACAGACTTCTATGCTAAAATTTTTCCCTGTAGAGGTGTGTGTGTGTGAATGTGCACATGCTTTTGTGTGTGTAACTTTCTTCTAATGTGCTTTGGCTATGAAGGGACAGTCCATGGTTCCTTTTTGCCCTCATTACTCTGCAGTTTGGACACAGCAAATGCACAATTGGCTAACTGTCTGAAGTTGTAATTGTTTGTGAAAAATGTAGCATTATTTGAAAATCTGGGTCTTTATATAGCACCTATTTCATAAATCAAAGAGAGTAAAAGGATAATCAGTGAACAGTCTACCCTTTCATCTGCCTCCACACTCTCCTCCACATAAGTAATCACTGCCATCAGTGTACTGTGTGGATATTTTATGTAAATTCTGCAATGTATGATCATGTATTCCTTATATGGTTGCATACTGAAGTACTTCAACTGACAATTTTACACTTCATCATATGTCTTAGAGATCTTGCTATGTTAGATAAAAGGAGGGCTTCTTATTTTCTTTTTTAAGGCAATATTGTATTTTGCTTTAAAGACCTATCAAAATCATTCACCTAATATGTGTCCTGTTGGTAGGCACATTAGTTGCTCTAACACTGCTACTGAGAATAACTTCACACATGTGTCACATTTAACAGGATGTTGATGATATCTGCAAAATGCATGTATAGAATTGAGTATGCCTACTGAGTCAGCAGACATGGACATTGGTAGGTATTATATATTATAATATACATATATATGTATGTGTGTGTGTGTGTGTGTGTGTTAGGTATTATCTATGTGAAATAGTAGGTTCTCTGTCTTGAGTGGAGCAGCGAGCTTTTGCATAGTGATAGTTCTTAGAATTCAATTTTTCTTAAATTATCACATTAAAATTTGCAATGGGCTCACCTGGCAAGAACCTGACAGCTGTTTTGTGGAATGAGAGGCTCAGCCCGTGTGCTCTTGCCTTCTCTGTGTGGAGCTAACACAAAGTGCCTTCTGCAGAGACTCAAGTGGATCTCAGGCTCATTAGGCCTGATGTCTCCCCAGTGTGACTTCTGTTAAGTGCATTGTAACTCAGGTTTAACTTAGCCTGAAAATTGGAAGCAACTTAA
>NW_006921745.1:400950-402412 GCF_000298275.1 Orycteropus afer afer | reverse complement strand
ATTATATTGAAATAATTTAAGACCCAAAAGAAGTTTCAAATATTGTATAGACAGTACTCTTCTCAGTGATAACCACTGTATGGTATCAAAACTAGGAAGGCAAATATAAACCTATCATTATATTAGATTTAAAATGAAAATGATTAAAGTTGGTTGATGTTTATTATATAGTAATTTATTTGGAATAAATATAAATCACCTCATAATAACTATACAGTACTTATGATAGATTGCTCTATGGCCCCAGAAATCAGTAAAAATGAAATTGCACATAAAGTAGTCTGGCAATTCAAAAATGAATGTTAACTCATGGAAAGGTAGGATTTATTTTAGCCCTTTGGCTAAAAGAAGATAACCAAAATTAACTATATTTGGGGACAATAGTTAATTATATTTTAGTATTTATAAACATCTGAACCCTGGTGGTGCAGTGGTTAAAGGTCTCAGTTGCTAATCAAAGGTCAATAGTTCAAACTCACAAGTTACTCTGCAGGAGAAAGATGTGGCAGTCTACTTACATAAAGATTTACAGCCTTGGAAACCCTATGGGGAAGTTCTACTCTGTCCCATAGGGTCATGATGAGTCAGAATTTACTCTATGGTGGTGGATTTGAGTAGGTATATACATATAAACAGGAGCTCTGGTAGCATAGTGGCTAAAGCACTTGACTGCTAACTGGAAGGCTGGTGGTTCAAACCCACCAGCCACTCCTCGAAAGGAAGGTTGGGCAATCCTACTTCCGTAGTGATACTGCCTTGGAAACCCAAGGAGGGGTCACTATGAGTCGGGGCCCACTCGACGGCACATAACAACAACAGCATATATATAAACATTCATTCCTTTCTTTATTCTAGAATATTTTGTTTTGAATAAACAATTTTGAATCTTAACAAAAAATGTTTCTGTCATATTGAGTGTGTTTTTCCATTATGTATATTTAAAAAATAAAGTAAAACATACCTTTAAAATTGTGCAAAAGTCACTAGTGTATATCTCCCTAAAGTTTTATAAACTGCTCATATGTGGGCAAACAGAACATATGTCGTGGAACAGAGCATTCCAGCATCCCAGAACCTTCCTCATGCCCCTCTAGACACACCTTTTCAAGGACAACCACTATCCTGACTTCTAACAAGGGCTTCAAATGGTTCTGGTTTAAGCCTACTGAGAATCTGCTTTTCTACCCTAGATATACTGAATCAAAATCTACATTTTAATGAGATCCTCAGGTGATTCTTATAAATACATGAAAATCATCTAGAGATCTCTAAGAACCACTTGGGAATCTTATTAAAATGTATATTGTGATTCAATTACATCTTGGGTGGAAATGCAAATTCTCTGCACAGTGGAACAGGAATGAACCAGTTCAAAGTCCACCTCCTAAATTGTATAGATTAGTTTGCTTCTTTTTTGATATGTAGCTCTGGTAGCACAGTGCCTAAGGCATTTGACTGCTAA
>NW_006921745.1:399237-400300 GCF_000298275.1 Orycteropus afer afer | reverse complement strand
GTATTTTTGACATCTCCAACTAGTTTCTAATTTTTGTCATGTTAGTACAAAGATGGGCATGAAAAATCACAGACATATAATGAGATGTGGAAAAATTCACAGAAATAATCACACTTTAGCTTGAGGATATATTATCAAACATTTTCTTCTAATGTTTATAAAATTTCCAATCAATATGAAACTTAATTCTTGACATTTCTTTATATAACAGCTTTATTGAGAAATAATTCACATACATGCAATTCATCCATTCCAAAACCAAACCAAATTCACTGCTGAGGTGATTTGACTTATAGCAAACCTTCCCTGAGTTTCTGAGATGGTATCTCTATGGAAATAGATTGCCCAGTCTTCCTTCCAAGGAGTGGCTGGTGGGTTTGAAACTCCAGAGTTCTGGTTAGTAGTCAAATGCTTTAGGCACTATGTCACCAGAGCTCCCAGAGTGTTGTAAGGAAGGGTAAATATGACACTACCTATGCAAATGTGCATTGTAACTATCAAGACACACAACTACTGTGAATGCAGGCACACTTAGAGAGGAGTAGCTAGGATCATGAGTTTTGGAATTAAGATCTGGGCTAAAATTTTCTGGTTGTGCTATTGCACAAGTTCTTATCTGTAAATTCTACTTATGAGATAGCTGTGTGGATCATTTTTAATGAGTTAACATAAAAAAGGACTGAGTAGAGGAAGATCATTTATTTTTTAAGTGAAGGAGGCAACAGGTGGACAGCACAAAAGTATGTAATTTTTCCAGGATGAGAGTATGTGTTGGTAAATATCAAAAGAGGTAGTCTGGATATGCTTTGAAGAGGAACTAAAACAGAATCAGAAGACTTAAGCTAGACACACAATGTTGTTGTTAATTTCCATCAAGTTGGTTCTGAATCATATCAACTCTATGTACGACAGAACAAAACACTGCCCAGTCATGCACCATCTTCACAATTGTTGACATGCTTGATCCCATTGTTGCAGATACTGTGTAAATCCAGCTTATCGAGGATCTTCCTCTTTTTTGCAGACCCTCTACTTTGCCCAGCATGGTATCTTTATCCAGGAA
>NW_006921745.1:374156-396707 GCF_000298275.1 Orycteropus afer afer | reverse complement strand
GGCCATTTCTTATTCCATGCAAAGTGAACAGCCATATGCACGGCTTGAAGTTCTGACAGTTGGGAGGATTTCCATTCACACTGTCCTGTAAGGAAGTCCCATAAAGGGGCTGCAGTGCCACTGCTGTCCACTTTCAAGTGGTGCCTGCATATCGCTCAGAACCATCTGCAAACTAGGCACAAGTTTTTTTCTTCCTCAGTCAACTGATAATAAGGAACTCCCTATGAGGCCATAGGTGTAGACTGGGAGAGGGAAGGTAATGTGACTGGAGTGGAGACATAGGCATTTGGGCCACTTCCTCATGCAACTTACTTGTGCCTTCAGGTCCTGCTTGAGCCCAATCTCTGATATACCACTTCTGTTTAATGATGGAGTGTTGCTGTGCACGCCCAACTTTATGACTCTGTGGGTCAGATAACACCCAGTTCATGATGGGAAGCTCAGGCCTCATGGTGACTTGGTGGCCCATGGTTAAGCATTCAGTCTCTACTAAAGCCCAGTAACGAGTCTAAGGGTGTTTCTCAAAAGGAGAGTAGTTATCTGCAGAGGATGGCAGGGCTTTGCTCCAAAATCCCAAGGGTCTGTGTTGAGATTCACCAATAGGGACCTGCCAAAGACTCCAAACAGCATCTCTGTCTACTACACACACTTCAGGCACCATTGGATCAGCCAGATCATATGGCCCAAGGGTCAGAGCAGCCTGCACAGTAGCCTGACCCTGTTGCAGAGCCTTCTGTTGTTCTGGGCCCCACTCAAAACTAGCAGCTTTCTGAGTCACTTGATAAATAGGCCATAGCAACACACCCACATGAGGGATATGTTGTCTCCAAAATCCAACGAGCCCCACCAGACATTGTGCCTCCTTTTTAGTTGTGGGGGAAGCCAGATACAATAACTTATCCTTCACTTTAGTAGGAATATCTTGACAGGCCCCACACTGTTGGACCCCCTAGAAATTTCACTGAGGTGGAAGGTGCCTGAATTTTTGTTGGGTTAATTTCCCAACCTCTAGCATGCATATGTCTCACCAACAAGTCTAGAGTCATTGATACTTCTTCTTTTCTAGGTCTAATCAGCATAATGTCATCAATATAATGGACCAGTGTGATGTCTTGTGGTAGGGAAAGGCAATCAAGATCCCTATGGACTAAATTATGACATAGTGCTGGGGAGTTGATATACCCCTGAGGAAGGACTGTAAAAGCATACTGTTGGCCTTGCCACCTGAAGGCAAACTGCTTCTGATGGTCCATTGAAATTGGTGTTGAGAAGAAGGCATTGGCCAGATCAATGGCTGCATACCAAGTAGCAGGAGATGTACTAATTTGCTCAAGCAATGAAACCAATCAGGAACAGCAGCTGCAATTGGAGTCACCACCTCATTAAGTTTACGATAATCTACTGTCATTGTCCAAGATCCATCTGCTTTTTGCACAGGCCAAATAGGTGAATTAAATGGGGATGTGGTGGAAATCACCACCCTTGCATCCTTCAAGTCCTTAATGGTGGCAGTAATCTCTGCAACTCCTCCAGGGATGCAGTATTGCTTTTGGTCTACTATTTTTATAGGTAGAGGCAGTTCTACTGGCTTCCACTTGGTGTTTCCTACCATAATAGCCCTTACTCCACATGTCAGGGACCCAATGTGGGAATTCTGCCAGTTTCTCAGTATATCTATTCCAATTATGCATTCTGGCTCTGGGAAAATCACTACAGGATAGATTTGGGGACCCACTGGACTCACTGTGAGATGCACCTTAGCTAAGAGTCCATCAATAAGTTGGCCTCTATATGGCCCCACTCTGACTGGTGGGCCACAATGATGTTTTGGGTGTCCTGGAATTACTGTCAGTTCAGAGCCAGTGTCCAGTAATCTCTGAAAAGTCTGACTATTTCCTTTTCCCCAGTGAACAGTCACTCTCGTAATAGGCCTCAGATCCCTTTGAGGAAGGCTGGGAGAAAGATTGACATTATAGATTTTTGGCAATGTAGTGGGGTCCTTCCTCAAAGGGATCTGGCCTCCCCTTCATTCAAGGGGTTGTGGGTCTGTAAAACTGACTCAAATCTGGGAATTGATTGACAGGTCATGACTCAGTATTCTGGTGATTCAATCTAGGTTGCTGTTCACATAACCTAGAATTCTGTTTGTACAGATCAAGTAAAAATTTAGTAGGCTTGCCATGCATTTCACTACTAGGAACACCATGAGCAAGTAGCCAATGCCATAATTCCACACAAGTCAGATTATTCTGAGTAGTGTTCTGACTCTGCTGTCCATTATGGTAACCACACCCACCTTGCCTTTGTCGATTAACTGCTGCCAATTGGCCCTTACTTCCATGGGGTCCAATCAGCCCCATCATAGTTAAGTGTCTTAGCTAAATTAGGGCAGTTCCCACTGGCAAATCAGGTTTATATAAAATAGCAATCACAGCAGTCTTCAAGGATGCTGAAGCTCCCTTCACAAATTTATTCCTCACCGTACTTGTGAAAGGTGTGTCTTATAGACTCTCCATTTCTGGTTCTAGGGGTCTAATCTGATAAATCCATTCTAACAGGCCAATTCCCCTAAGCCTCTAGATACTTTCTTCTACATTATACCAAGGAAGGTCTGGTACTTCAACTTGACTTAAGGTAGGCCACCACATAATCCATGCTTCAGTAAGCCAACCAAATAGACTATTAGATCCTTTCCTAACCTCTCATGCTGAAACATTGAATGAAGAATCCATATTTAGTGGGCTTAAATCAATATACTTAGACTGATTCAATCTTACATTCCTTGCACCATTATCCCACACCCTTAGTAGCGATTCCCATACATATTCTCCAGGTTTCTGTCTGTACATGTTGGCAAAATCAAGTGGGTCTTTTTTGGGTATAGCATACCACCTCCTCAGTCACACTTTCTATTTTACCTTTTGGGGTTTCCTTGGACTTAACTTTAGTTATAGGTCTAGCAGCAATAGTGGGTGGTTGGGGCAGTTCCTGAGAACATTCAGGAATGTCTTCCATGGCCTCTGCCTCAGGCAATGACTCAGCAGGAACAGTTGGACTAATCCCATAAAACTGAGGTGGAAGGGATAATGGCTTTACAGTAATCCCTTCAGATGGAAGGGATTCATCAAAATTTACAGGCTCTATATGCTGATCTTCCTATTTTCTGCCCATATGTCACCATTCCAGGTTTCAGGATCCCATCTTTTCCCAATCAATGCCCTCACTTTAACATCAGACACTGTTCTGGGTTGGCAATTTAATTGGCATTGTAATTCAGCCACTTTTACAATAAGACTTTGCGTTTGGTTTTCAGCAATATCCACTCTGTTACTAGAAGATATAAGACATTCTTTCAGAGCACAACTGGCAGCACTAAGGTCTTTTATGTGACACTTAAGCCGAGACTCAGCAGTTCTGAGCTCATCTCGCTCTTTCACCACTTTGTCTAGTGTAAGTAGGACCAATCAACCAGCTTCCCTATACTCTTCATGCCGACAAAATTGCAGAAAAGGATCAAATATCCGATCATCCAGAGCCTCACTTCTCACAAGTACTTGATCTATTGGTGGTGCTATATTGCATATTTAATGTTGCCACCTCACAGCACCAATTAGCAGGGCCCTCTTTACTGACAGAGGCAGGGTCACTAGTGTCTTTACCATTAATCCAATGGGAGAACCAATTCAGGAAGCCCATCCTTATAATTTTGTCTCTCTAGAACCACTCCCAGTACCAAATGTGTTAGACTGGGTTCTCTAGAGAAACAAAACCAGTAAAGCTTATATATATGCATTGTTGTTGTTATGTGCTGTTGAGTCAGACTCAACTCATAGCGATCCCTCCTTGGGTTTCCAAGGCACTATCATTATGGCAATAGATTGCTCCATCTTCTTTCTGAGGGGTGGCTGGTGGGTTTGAACCACCAGGCTTCTGGTTAGTGGTCAAGTGCCTTAGGCACTATGCTACCAGAACTCCCATATATATGTATATATAGAGAAATTTATCTTAGGAAAATTGCTCACACACTTATAGAAGCTGGCAAGTCCAAAGTTCCTGGATCAAACATCAACCTGGAGGCTTTTCCCGACTCTTGCAGTCACAGGGGCTGAGGAGCTCAAGGCTGGCAGGTAGTACACCAGCTGTTGACTCCAACGAATGACAAATCCAAGAACTCCAGGCCAAATGGTGGATTGTTCACTCACAGACAGTTTTAGGCAGTACAACAGAATCCCAATCCACAGAAGAATGTCTCCTTTCCCAGGATTTCCAGAGATATACTGGAAGCAGGCCACACCCCTATGGAAATTCCCTTTCAACAGATTGGCTGCTCAAAACGTAATCATCTAATCCCATCATGGGAACAACCACACCACAACAGCTCAAACCACACAGAATTGTGGTCCAGCCAAGTTGACACACAGCTCCAATTATCACAATGGGTTTGTTTGCTCTTCTAGTAGTCCATGGTACATTTGGTATTCTCCACTAACATCACATTTCAAATGCATCAATTCTTCTGCAGTTTTTCTTATTCATTGTCCAGCTCTCACATGCATATGGGGCTATAGAAAATATCCTGGCTTTGGTCAGGTGTTCTTTACTCTTCAAATCACATCTTTGCTCTTAAACACTTTAAAGAGGTCTTTTGCAGCCCAACAGTCTTTGTATTGCCCAACACAGTATGCCATTAGATTCTATGACTGCTGTTTCCATTGGTGTTGATTGTGGATCCAAGTGAAATGAAATCCTTGACAAATTCAGTCTTTTCTCCATTTATCATGGTGCTTACTGGTCCAGTTGTGAGAATTTTTGTTTTCTTTATGTTGTGGTACAAGCCAGGCAAAATAAGAAGCCTTTGAAGGATTTAAATCAATTATTGTGTTTGATGCTTATCTCAGGCCAGAGAAAAAGCAACCTGTCATCTTGGAAAAAGCTCTATTATGGTAAATAGGAGGTCTGGTGGCATAGTGGGAGCTCTGGTGGAGTAATACCTAAGGCATTTGACTGCTAACCAGAAGGCTGGCAGTTCAAACCCACCAGCCACTCCTCGGAAGGAAAGTTGGGCAATCTTCTTTTGTAGTGAAACTGCCTTGGAAACCCAAGGAGGAGTTGCTATGAATTGGATCTGAGTCCTCGGCAATGAGTTTAGTTTGGTTTTTTAGTGGCGTAGTGCCTAAGGCATTTGACTGCTAACCAGAAGGCTGGTTAGCCACTCATCAGGAGGAAGATTGAGTAATTTACTTCTGCAGTGAAACTGCCTTGGAAACCCAAAGAGGGATCACTATGAGTTGGATCTGACTCAATGGCAGTGAGTTAGTGAGTCTAGTACTGGTTAGCTGTGTTCCTTAGACCAGTCATTTAGTCTCTTTGGTCTTTTTCACTAGATGAATTCCTTAATGTTCTGAGTAACTTTAAGCTCCAGATTGCCAGACCCAGTTTTTCTAAAGATGCCACTTTCAGACATGCTGAAGTCTAGAAAACAAAGAATGTGGTTGTCTGGGACAGGGAACAATATTCTAATACCTACAAACTTGGTGTTTTGAATATCCTTGATGTTTTATGTGCCAAAATGCATGAGCATATGTAGAGATCCATTTCCATTTCCAAGTGGTGTTTGGCAAAATGTTCCAAATTGCTCACATATCTCCCTGAAATAAGATTCACAACTCCCTCAAGTTTCTGTAATACATTTCTTGAACTTTCTATTAACATACAACATCTATACAGAAAAATGCTCAAATCACAAATGTCTTGCTCACCTTGTTTTCGCATACTGAGCACACCTGAGTAATCAGTTCTCAAGCAAAGCAAAAAGAACATGCCCAAACCCTCTTATGCCTTATTCTGGTTACTACTTCCTCCAAGGACAATCATTGATTACATCAAGTAATTTTAAAATATCATAAAGCTCATTAAAAATAAAAATTACTAGTTAAGAAATCTTAAATGGCATCCAAAAGTCCCCTCCTTTTTTTTTGTTTCTGAATAATTGGATACAACACTTTTGGAAAATAATTGACAATATGTCTCAAGATCTATTAATAGTTTTATACCATTTTGTTCTTGGAAGTCTATTTAAAGGAAACATTGATCAAAAAACGATATTTTTATATTCATAGTCATTTTCACTTCACTTTTATATATAATTATTAAACTCAAAAGTTACCTAGACATCCGGCAATAGGTGAATCATTAAGTAAACCATGAAACATTAAGCAGCTGTTACAAAATAATATTCTTTAACAATAGGGAAAAAGCTTACTATGTTCTATGAATTGAATAGTATCTCTAAAATATGTTTTGTAAATCCTAATCCTTATACTTGTGGATATAATCACATTTAAGAATAGAGTTTTCTTTGTTATGTTAAAGGAGTTGTGGTGGCTCAGTGCCTAAGGCATTTGACTGCTAACCAGAAAGTTGGCAGTTCAAATTCACCAGTCACTCCAAGGAAGGAAGACCCCCACAATCTACTTCCTAAAGATTTATCACCTTGGAAACAAGTGAGGGCTGCTATGAGTTGGAATTGATTGATGCCAGTGGGTAGGTTTTGTTATGTTAGTGAGACCACACCCCTGTAGATTGTGTTTTAAGCCAATCACTTTGAAGATGTAAAACAAGCAGATAAAGCACAGATAAGCAACCAGAGATGGGAGTTGATAGATGCCAGGCCACATGACAATTGCCAAGGAACAGAGGAATTGAAGCTGAGTATTCCGTCAAGCCAACAGAAAGAGAAAAACTTCCACATCCTGAATTTGTACTTCTAGTCTCTTAAAGTGTGAGAAAATAAATTTCTATTTATTATAACCACTCATTTGTGGAATTCTATTATAGCAGTACTAGATGACTAAGATAAAATATTTAGTAAAAATTTAGAATCCAAGATCACAATACGCTAGCACTACATCTTCATAAAACGCGAATGGATATGGACAAGAACTAGAAAATATTTCTGGACAAATGTTGACTGTGTTCTATATCTGTTATGTTATAAAATTATGAATGCAATGAAAATCTGATGGAAAATAAAAACACGTAAGTTTTTCCATATAAACTAAAGAACATTTTACAATAGTATAGCCAGTGCTTTTAAGGTAAAAAGGAACAAGAGGAGTTCAAATCTTTGTTTTAAAACTAAAAGTCAACTGACAGAATGACAAAAATCACAAAGCACAGCAAACTCCAGGATTGGCAGTGACTCAAGGAGATAGGCACTTTCATATATTATTGGTGGCTTTATAAGCAAGGGATCAAGCAACAATTGGTAAAATAAATGTATGTGCCCTTTGACCCAACAATACTCTGTTTGGGAATATATCCTAGATAAACAACAGCATCAGGACTCAAAGATATACATAACATATATACCAAGTTGTAACAATGTATTTTGTACAGAAAAGCGAAGAAACAGCCAAACAACAACCACAACAAAATTGGAGGCAACCTGAAAGTCCATTAGCTGCTCAACAGTTTGGTATATTATGGTACATCCATAGATGGAAACATTTTGCAGCTAATAAAAGGAATAACATAGATCTCTAAGATTGACTGGAAGAATACTCTTGAATGATTGCTAAGTGAGAATAAAAATTTGAAGAGTGTGTGCAGTAAATTACATAGTGTGGCTTTTCTAGCCATAAGTCTTTGTAAACTCCATGGTGGAATTTGCCATGAACTGAGTAGCTCCTGACTGCTAATGTTATCCACCTGGGGTATTTCTGTTGAACTACCACAAAGCAATCTTCTGGGAAGATTGCTTTCTTTCAGGTGTATAGAATTCTGATGTTGGGATTGGTCAGTAGTCACTTTTCCAGGCTCAAAAGGAGCCCTTCTAGAGGCAGAAGAAGTCTCTCTGACTGCTGGCTGAGAAAGACATACTGCTGAGAGAAATGTACTCCTGAGAGACATGAGAAACACACACTGCTGAAAAACATGAGAGACATGCACTGTTGAGAGAGACTGATAGAGACTGTCAGCTGAGAGACAGTGGGCTGAGAAAGACTGAATGTGTTCCTGAACTTAAGTTGTGGCCTGTTTCTTCCCTAATAAATCCCATAATCTGTGCATTCTGTGTGGCCATTGCAGTGATTTATCGAACCCAGCAGAAAGGTGGTGGGTGCTGCAGAAGGAAAGGTTGGTGTCAGGGTTGGTGAAGGGCTGGAGGGAGGTGGCATGTCTGCCCTCACAGGGGTAGGCCTTGGGCTACTGATAGTGAATCTGACTTCCTCTTGTGGAGTTAGAGGAGGTCAGAAGATGTAGCCTCACTGCCCCATTGGCAAAGAGTAATGTGAATAATATCATTTTATAAAAATGTTACAAATAATCATAAACATTTGTGTTTGTCAGGGAGAATATGTGGAATTATTCCCTTATTACTTGAGGAAGTGGGAGGATAAATATTCACTTTTTCTTAATATATTCTTATATCCAGTCACTCCTTGGAGGGAAGATGGGGCAATCTACTTCGATAGTGATATCACCTCAGAAACCCAAGGAGGGGTCGTTACGAGTTGGGTCCGTCTTGACAGCACATAACAAACACAACAACATCAGTTAGTTTGAGTAGGTGTTAGGTAATTTCTGAAAAGGAACTCAATGACAAGATAAACATTTTTAAAGTTTTAATTGTTTTAAAGTAAAACAATTTTTCCAAATCACTTATATTTGGATGTTGACCAATAATTTCTCCATGATAAACTGTTAAGTGTAGAATTATTATTAAGGAGCTCTGGTAGCATAGTGCCTAAGGCACTTGACTGCTAACCACAAGGCTGAGTTTCAAACCCACCAGCCACTCCTCAGAAGGAAGGTTGGGCAATCTACTTCCATAGTGATACTATCTCAGAAACCCAAGAAGTGGTCGCTATGAGTCTAGGCCAACACAACGGCACATAACAACAACAACAAAAAGGTTACTCAAAAGCAGTGGTGGTTGAGTGATATAATTCTGATCTGCCATGTGGGAGAACTGGGTTTGTTGCCTAGTCAATGCATCTCATAAGAAGCCACCACTTGTCTGTTAGTAGAGGCTTGTGTGTTTGTATGCTGCTGAACAGATTACAGGGAAACTTCCAGAGTAAAGCAGACAAGGAATAACCACCTGACAGTCTACTTCCAAAAATAAACCAAGGAAAAATGCGATAGATGACAGCAATCCAATCTGCAATCAAGCAGCATTTTCTTCTGTTGTTAGGCAGAGGCTAAGTCAATGGCAGTTAACAACAACAAGATATTATTTCATCTAACACCAAATGGGATGTGTTCTTGTGTGCCAGCTGTCGAGTTGATTGAGTCATAGACACCCTATAGAACAGAACAGAACTGTCCCATAGGATTTTCTAAACTATAATCTTTATGGGAGCAGATTGCCAGGACTTTTCTCCCTCTGAGCCACTGAGTGAGTTTGAACTGCCAATGCTTTGTTTAGAGCCAAATACTTAGCCATTGCAATACTAAACCAAACCCAACCCATTGCCAGTGAGACTGAGTAGAACTGCTTCATAGAACATCCAAAACTGTAATATTTACTGAACCAGACTGCCAAATCTTTCTCCCATGGTAAGTTCAAACCACAGACCTTTCAGTTACCAGAGGAGCACTTAGCCACTGAGTCACCAGGCCTCCTTAAATGGCCCACAAGTGATTCTACTTGAGCAGTTTCATAAAAAAAAATCAAAGCATTTTGAAAATAAATGTAAAACCAATTATGAATGTTTATTTCACAAAAGTCCTATTTCCTACATATTATTTTACTGCATGACTGTTTTTCTTCTTTAGTATATATGGTGACCATTTTTCAATGTTCTATTTCTTTGTAGCATATATTGTTGGGTGCAGTCCAATCAGTTCTGACTCACTGATGAATGAAACACTGCTCAGTACTGTACCATCCTCACAATTGTTGCTTTGTTTGAGCTCATTGTGCAACCTCTGGGTCAATCCATCTTGTTGAGGGCCTTTCTCTTTTTTGCTGACCCTCTACTTCACCAACTATAATATCCTTCTCAGGGAAGGTCCCCCCTGGTAACATATTCAAAGTATGTGAGACAAAGTCTTACCATCCTCACTTCTAAGGAGCATTCTGGCCATTCCAAGACAGATATGCTCATTCTTCTACCAGTCCCTGGTATATTCAAAACTCTGCCAACACTGTAATTCAAAGAATCAATTCTTTGTTCTTCCTTATTCATTGTCTAAATTTTATATGTGTATGAGGCAATTAAAAATATCATGGCTTGGGTCAGGTGCACCTTCATCTTCAAAGTGAAATCTTTGCTTTTTAACATTTTAAAGTAGTATTTTTAGAAGATCTGCCCAATGCAATACATCATTTCAGTTTTGACTACTGTTTTCCATGGGCATTGACTGTGGATCAAAGTAAAATAAAATCCTTGCCAATTTTAATCCTTTCTTCATTTATGATATTGTTGCTTATTGGTTCAGTTATGAAGTTTTGTTTATGTTTGTTTGTTTATGTTGAGATATAATTCATATTGAAGGCTGTAGTCTTTGATCTTCATCAGTAAGAGCTACAAGTCATCTTCATTTTCAGCCAGCAAGATTGTGTCTTTTGCATATCATGGTTGTTAATGATTGTCCTTCCAGTCCTGATGCCATATTCTTCATATATATAGTCCAGCTTCTCAGATCACTTGCTCAGCATATAGATTGAATAAGTATGGTGAAATGATACAATCCTGATGCACACCATTCCTGATTTTTAACCATGCAATATTCCCTTGTTAACTATGGGTTCCAGATAAGCACAATTCAGTGTTCTGGAATTTCCATACTTTGTAATGTTATCCATAGTTCATTATGACCCACACCGTCAAATGTTTTTGCATAGTCAATAAAACACAGGTAAACAATTTTCTAATATTCTCTGTTGCCACTCAAATTCCATCTGACATCATTAATGATATTCCTCATTCTAAGTCCTCTTTTGAATCTGGTTTGAATTTCTAGAGTTCCCTATTGATGCACTTCTGCAAAACTTTTTAAATTATCTCCAACCAAATTTAGGAGCTCTGGTAGCATAGTGCCTAAGGCACTTGACTGCTAACCAGAAGTCTGGTGGTTCAAACCTACCAGCCACTTCTCAGAAGGAAGATTGGACAATCTACTTCCATAGTGATAATATCATCTTGGAAACCCAAGGAGAGTTGCTATGAGTCTGGTACGACTTGACGACACACAACAACAACCAACCAACCAAATTTTATTTGCATGTGGTATTAATGATTTTTAAAATAATTTCTGCATTCTTTTAGATCGCTGTTCTTTGCATGGATATGCATATGATCTCCTCTGGTTGATTGGCCAGGTTGCTGTTTCCACATTTCTTGGCATAGAAGAGTGAGCATTTCCAGCATTGCATTACTTTCTTGCAACATCTCCATTGAAATTTTGTCAATTCCTAGAGCCTTGTTTTTTGCTAGTGCATTCAGTGTACTTGTGGAATTCTTCCTTCAATATGCCCACTGTGTGTTCCTTCCATCTACTTTTGGTGCTTCCTGCATCATTCAACATGTCAGGTCTGACTCCACGGCATATAACAGCAACAACAATCCTTCAATACTGCAACTAGAGGCTTGTTTTTGTTGTTGTTGTTGTTGCTGCTTTTAGTTCTTTTAGCTTAAGAAATGCCAAGTGTGTTCTTCTGTTTAGGTTTTCAAACTCCAGGTCTTTGCACATTTCATTAGACTACTTTACTTTGTTTTCTTGAGCCACCCTTTGAAATCTTCTGTTCAGCTCTTTTACTTCATCATGTTTATTTGCTTTAGCTACTCTCAGTTCAAGAAGAAGTTTCAGAGTCTTTTTGACATATACTTTGGTCTTTTCTGTCATTTGTGTCTTTTCAATGACCTTTTCTTTTCCTTCAGGTATGAAGTCTTTGATGTCATCTTACAACTTGTCTATTTGTCTTCAGTTATTCGTGTTCAAAATGTCCAATCTATTTTTGAGATTGTCTCTAAATTCAGGTTATGCATTGGCTATCATGGACATCTTATAATTTTCTTCAGCTTCAACTTGAACTTGCATGTGAGCAATAGGTGGTCTGTACTTCAGTCATCCACTGGCCTTGTTCTGACTGATGTTATTGAGCTTCTTTATTATCTGTTTTCATTGAGGCAATAGATTTGATTTGCATGTATTCCTTAACTTGTTCACTAAATATAACATTTTCTTCAATGTTGTCCAAGAACAATTTTGAGTGATAAAGTGAAAACCGTGAGAAGCTTCTCTTGATTTCTGACATCAACAAATATCTGAGACTAATTCTAGTTTGTAAAATCCTACCACCCCTTCCTCTTTTCACATAGATGGGGTGGGGCAGAAACTTTGACCAGCATCCAGGTGAGGCTATTTGCATTTTGCAATTCTTTACCTTGTTCACACCAATCCAACTTGCTCTGTTGGTGGAGTGTGGCACCAAATAGCTATGTCCCAAGGAACCACCTCTCCAGTCAGTATGGCATCAGAGCCATCCTGAAAACAGAGGGAACATTTCTTGTATGCATAGAAGTTGAGTGTCTGACTCCTATGGTTTATAATAGGTAATGTCCTAAAATTTAATTTTTACTCTTGTCAAAAGATCTAGCAGTCAGGCAAGGGGCCTGCTCAAGCATCTTTGATGGGCCAGAGAAATCGTTGCCTACCTACATAAACTTAGCTTTTTTTGTTTTGTTTTGTTTTCATTATTTACTTTACTATTCTGGGGTGAAAACTCTGACTTATGATTCTTCCCTCATTATCCTCTGAGCAATAGGGCAAGGATTTATGGGGTATATTACACTGAATTATAAAATGTTCAGATTATAGGAAAAGAGGAGTTACTGCCTCAGACCTCAGGGAACATTTGGCCTAAACTACCCCCTGATCCCATTAAGTATGCCATGCTGACTGACCTTAACTAATTAGAAAGCTTTGTTCTCATGGTTTGTCTGTAAATTACTTTTAAAGTCAGTGTTCTATGCTTCACAGAGAAACAGTATTTCAGATTGTAAGAGAGAATCTTACTAAAAGGTCCTTTAAGTTTGAACTTACAATTAAAAGCAAAAATAGAAATATATTTATACTGTGATTTTTTGCTTTATATGGTTACATTTTACAAAAATCCTATGGGGGAGTGAAAGTAACTCTCTGATTTTATTCCTACTTTGTGAAAGAGAAAATTGGACCTAGAGAGGTTAAACTAATGGCCCAAGATCTCACCCCATGAATGAAGGTGAAACAGTTTTATCTGGGAGTGTGAGAAATAATCTTCTGTACTCAATAGCTTACAAAGTGCAGGAGCAATACCTTACAACACTAATCAGTTGTTATTTCTTTCATCTTTATAATGTCTAGAACCCTCCTAGTTTAGTAACAGTATTGGTGTCATGAATTAGAGCAAAAAGGTGTGTCATTCCACACCCAAACTCCCCTATCCTTGTTTTTTGTACATAGGTATTCGTTGTTTGTAATTTGTGAATAAACAGACTCACAAAGGAAAAATAGAAAAAAAAAATCAAGAATATATACTTGGCATATATCTACTCAGTATATACACATTTATAGTTGTATAAAAATTAACCCTAATTAGAGATGTAATAAAGATGATATTCATAGAGAGGATTTTTTATGTAGAATGCTTAGAGGACAGCAGATATGTTTTTACAGTAACAGAATAAATTATATAGCTCCTTTCTTTAGTGATGGTTCAATGCAGCAGAAATTGCTATATTTTCTTTTTGAAATCCATTCATATTGTTCCATTAAAAAATCATGTTCTCACCTTAACTTTTTTTAAAATTATTTATTATTTTTGCTGTTGTTGTTAGCATGAATTATATGGCAATATAAAGAGAAGATGCAGGAGGGATAACAAGACTAGAAGGGTGAAAATAATATTTTATAATTTACCAAGTTATGAAACTTCATAAATACAATTTATTAATGAAAAAAAAAGAATTAATTTTTCTTACCTAATCTTTATTTTAGACATTGGAACTTCTTGGAAATAAGTGAACATAATGATTCATAGTCATTATACAGTATTTCCTGGCTGCACCTTCTAATCCGTCTGTAAGAATGACAGCTTCTTTCAAATTCCTCTTGAATCTTCTTGGGATACCCCTGCAGGGATACCCTGTTTCTCATGTGCACTCTGTTAGTAATAATTCTGGTCTTAAAGAAGGGGATATGTGAGGATAGATGCTCCCCATTTCCTTTCCCAACATTTTGACACCTTATTCTAATGTCTCCCCATCTTTCCTAGGTGCTACCACTGCCCACTGCTGCCAATGTTCTCCAGAGGAAGCTGGTCTGTGATATCAAGCGTGCTGATATTAGTCATGAGAGTCTCAATTCCTGGCTCTATTAGCCCCAATGCTGTTGACTAATCGTTCTCTTCAAGTCTCATGGTAAGTTTACTAAAGAAGATTATAGTTCCCCACTTGCTCTTTTATCATCATTTCTTTCCTTGCTTAGGTTTCCAACATACTCATGGGTTGCACAGAAGTGCCATCTACCCTACTGCCATTCTCCTGTGACAATGTCTATTATCCTTGATTCAGAGTTGTGGCTTGGACTTCTCCAGATCTCCCTTACAATATACCTTAGTAGTCCCACCTCAAAAGTCCTCCAATCACATCAAGATATGCCTGTGTCTTCAGAACAAATACAGTTTAGACTCAAACTGGGTCTTTTCCACACAGAGTTGGTTTTTAGTCATCGAAAGCATCAAATGTCCAAAGGTAGCCTACTTAGGGCATAAATAATCCAAATGAAATTACCCTGGTAGAGTCCCCTCATCTCAAGTTAATGGCAAGTAGCATTGGGAATCATGAACAACAACAATTTAAGCTCTTTAAGACCTCATTCTTCTTGAAGAGTAGGTTGTATCTACTCAGAGGCTAAATGCCCTTGGTGGAATCAATGATGCCCTAGAGTGGCTCTCTGCATCACTTCTAGAACAGGTACGAAGGATTCCCACTACACATTTCAGAGCTCCATATTCTCATTTGTGAGCTTGCTGCTTGTCAGAGAAGTGACAAGAAGAGGGTTTTCTTTTATTTATTTTTCCTGTTAACCTCCTGGTTTCCCCCAGGTAGGCCTAATTTTATTTGTAATTTAATCTGTTCAGTCAGGAGTGCCCTTGGACTTAATTTGCACAGTAGAGTGAGGGACAGAAAGATCTAGGTCTGGAACAACTGCTTCTACCCAGGGCAAAAATGACTTACTAATGTCTGAAGGCTAGAAAGCCTTAGGCACCACACTTTGTACTTTTGGAACACCACACTGCCCCAAGCTTGTCTTTTTCTGAAGAATATTATCCTGACTGCTCAGCTGTCCTGTCAAATTATGTCCCTCCAACCTAAGGGGCAATGCTACATAAGCTTTGAAATATTTCTTTGAAGTCCTCAGATCTTACTGTTTTAAAAAACAATCTGTGGATTTCCTTCCCTTGTTACTCACTGAGTTTCTATTTACATGGCCTCTTGCTATAAGCATCTTCATAAACAATACTAGACATATAATTTTACATTTAAATCCTCAGCTTTCTGATCACCATTGCCTCAGTTGTCATTATGGGTGATCTGGTACAGAGCCATGAGTGACCCTGGGCAACTATTTAACTTCCCTGAATTGATTCATCCCTTTTTTTACTTTTTGCACAGAATTCTGCAGGAGGTACACAGGAGGTGTTCAACAAAGGGTTTCAAATGAATACATGAATAAGTCTCCATGTAAATAAATTTTAAATAAATAAAGATTAAGCAAATGGGTTGGGCGGTTTGCTAGATTAGATAAACTGAATGACCCTCCCAACTGAAAATATGAAAAGATGTTGGACCGGGTTATTCAAGTCAGGCATTTGAGGGTCTTTAAGTTCTTATTATAATAGCTACTCAGGGTATGATGCTTATGTTATTTGAACAAGTTAGAGATGCTGTAATTGGTTTTCCACCTCAAGCAGAGGACACCAATATGTACATACATTTAATGTCACAGAATGAAAATATATGCAGAATTCATTATATGCAGAATTTGTTTCAGGATAAACAGTTTCCTTTTGGAAAGTATACTGGTATTTTCAGAAAATTATTTTAAAAAATAATTGTTTTGCTTAACCTAGTGACACTCTGACAAGAATATACCAAAAATGGAATGGTTTTAACAAATAGGAATTTATTCTCTTACAGTTCAGGATGCTAGAAGTCCAAGTTCAAAGTGCCAGGCTCTAAGGGCTGGGTGAAAGCCCCTCGACCTTGGGCTTCAGTTCTGCCTCTCGCTCCTGGCCCACTGAAGCTAGAGGAATCTCTTCACTCAGGTAGCTACTGGCTGATGAGGCTAACAAGCCCAAGGTCAACAAATAAAAAAGGCACAGTTCCGATGTTATTAAAGCACATGGCAGGCCATTAACTCTAGTCCCCTGAAAGTCCCAAGGTCAGCAGAACATGGCAGGCTGCTGAACAATGACATAGCTACATTCAGGATTCAAGCTTGCCATAAGTTGAAGACCATTCTCAAAGCTGCTGCCTATATGCGGGAAGCAGACCACATCCCTAAAGCAGCTACTCAGCTGCTTGTGGTAGATCCCACTATGGAGTTGATCACCAGTCTCATCACAGAGAATAACCAGCACCAGCTGCCCAGGCACTCAACCAGGCCCAGCCAAGTTGACACACAAACTTAACCACCACGATAATGAAAAGATAATGAATTTATTTTGTCTTGAAGTATCCAAAACTTAACTCAATTCCTCTACGATATGCTGAAAGTATGGAGACCATTTCATCCAAGATGAGTTGATTGGTGCCTTGGACTGTTATATACAAGCTTCCAATGAGAAAAATTAAATAAATGTGCAGGGAGATGGTTCTGATTTGAGATACTTATACCTAATGTGGGACAAGCTATATAACTTTGAAGGGAGACTAATATGAGCTTGAATTCTTAATCTTCTCCTTACCAGTGTTGAGCTCTTATATGTTTCAATACTCAATTTCTCTATCTGTATTATAGACAATAAATACACTATTTCATGTGTATTTTCAGACTTTTCAGACACTCTGATGTACTTATTGTAATTTTTACAGTATAACAATTAAACACATTGTTTTAAATTTAGTATGTATCATTATATATATAACATATAATATAATTATATATGTTATTATATATATAATAGACAGGGACCTCTGGTGGCATAGTGCCTAAGGCATTTGACTGCTAACCAGAAGGCTGGTGGGTTTGAACTCCTCAGAAGGAAGGTTGGGCAACCTAATTCCATAGTGATATCTCCTCGGAAACCCAAGGAGAGGTCGCTATGAGTCAGGTCCAACTTGACAGCAGTGAGTTTATATAATAGATAGTATATATTATGTACAACAGTGTTTTGTTCTGTTGTACATAGGGTCACAATGAGTTAGAGTTGACTCAACAGCACCTAACAGCAACCACAACATATGTTATTTGAAAATGTAACTAACATGCTGTTCTAAAATAAATTCATTTTATGATTTTTCACTTTTTGGGTATCCAACAGATACCATGGAGTTTCTATATATGGAAGTGAAATGCATGTTGATGGTAAATAAAATCTTGTCCTTAAAGAGAGGACACAAACTCCAGGAAATGATCTGGAAACTCTCAGGAACTATGAGAAAGTATTTTAGTTTTCCCAAATTAGAAAACAGGCCATTGAGGATGAAATTCACAGAAGCAATGACAAGCAGGAGTCATAGAAATTGATGTGGAAGGAATATTCCTATAAAGACACTGAGGGCTCAAATTTACTATTCATTATGGTCAGGTGGATAAGCATTGGATGTAGCAAGAAGGGAGGAGCACTTGACCTACTTAATCCCTATTGGATCTACCACATTAGTGCTGCTTTTCTATTCATAGTTTCATGATGTACTGTGATCAGTTGGGTAATCTGTATTTAGGATTGTGTCCTCTAAGTCTCTAAGTAATGTCATTTTCATTATTATCTCCAGTTACTAGACTATGGTTCATTTTTCTTCTGCTAGTATTGAGCTATCACGAGGACCTAACAGTCTGGAAACAGACCCTCAATCTGTCCTATCTCTTACCTGTTTACATGGATCAGTTTTAGGTAACTCAACCTTTGCAAATTAGACTGCAGGAAGAGATCTCATTGATGTCATCCAATGTTCTCCTTTTGCAGTTGGGGAAACTGAGGCCCAGAATAGCTGTGCGACTTACACAGGACTAATACAACTGTCTAATGGCAGCATTGAGGTAAGAACCTGTGTCTCCTGATACCTAAATTCAATACTTTATCCCTATCCTATGCAGAATGTACCTCAGCAAAGAAACATGATTTAAATATTCATCCATATTCCCAGAAGGAAATATAAAACTTATGTGTACTGTAGCAACAGCTTTGAAAGAGGTCACTCTGTGGATGTGCCTAATAACTGAATGGCTGATTCCTTGAAGTTCTAAGGAAACATCCAATGCCATGAAAAAACAGCAAAGAGATGAAATGTAGTAAGAGCCCAGCTTTGGGTACTACTCAGCTTTGACATAGATTCAAGAAGTCAGTCTGAGTCAGAGCTGCATCATTAGTGTAAATAGGCAAGGCCACTGCAGCTGAGATAAGATTTATTTTAATGAAATCTTCTGGGGGAGTGCCTTGTGCTATTTCCTTTGTTCTGTTTTTGTTTTTGGCTTATGCAATCACACAGACTGTGATAAATCCTTTGTTGGGATGTATTCAGATGGATGTTACATATCTGGAAATTCTTCTTCACAAAAAAAATAAAAGTAAAGCCAGAAGCTTAATGTTTCCAGGAGGAAGGCTGTCTTTTAAATGTCCTTTCATCTACTTTTCCTTTAGCTATGGCATTCTGAGTCTTCCTCTAATCCTGATGCCTCATTCTTCCTCATATAGTCTAGCTTCATGGATTATTTGTTCAGCATATAGATTGAATAAGCATGGTGAAAGAATACAACCCTGGTGGACTCCCTTCCTGATTTTAAACCATGCTGTATCCCCTTGTTCTGTTTGAATGCCAGCTTCCTGGTCTATGTAAAGGTTCTTCACAAACACAGTTAAGTGTTCTGGAATTCCCATTCTTCTCAATGTTATCCATAGTTTGTTATGATCCACAGAGTTGAATGCTTTTGCATAGTCAATAATACACAAGTAAACATCTTTCTGGTATTCTCTGCATTCAGCCAGGATCCATCTGACATCACCAATGATATCCCTTGTTTCACATCCTCTTCTGAATCTAGTTTGCATTTCTGGAAGTTCTTGCTGCAATTGTTCTTGAATTATCTTCAGCAAGATTCTACTTGTGGGTGATATTAATGATATTGATCGATAATTTCCAAATTCTGTTGGATCACCTTTCTTTTGAGTGGGTGCAAATATGGATCCCTTCCAAACTGAAGTGAAAGTAGGAACCTTGTGAGGTGGCTGAGTGTCACAGCTGGAGCTTCCCCACAATTTCTGAGAAATTTGGAGAATTTGAGCTTTTAATTTGGCTTTATGAATTACAAAGCACAAGAGGTAAGTGTTAGAGCCCAAACAAAGTGGAAGAATACCAGAAAATCTCCTCATAATCCTGGAATTATTTTCAATAACTTTATATGCATGTGAAATCTGGACAATGAATAAGGAATATTGAAGGAGAATTGATGAATTGTGTTGTTAGTGAAAAATAGTGAAAATATCATGCATTGCTAGATGAATGAACAAATCTATCTTAGAAGAAGTGCAGCTGATTTCTCCTTAGAAGTGAGAATGGCCAATTTCTTCTAACATACCTTGGTCATATTGTTAGAAAGGACCACTCCTTGGAGAAAGATACCATGCTTGGTAAAGTAGCGAGTCAGAGAAAAAGAAGAAGACCCTCAAAGAGATATATTGACACAATGGCTGTGAGGATGGACTCAAGCATAGCAAAGATTGTGAGGATGGTGAAGGACCAGTCATTGTTTCATTCTGTTGTAGTAAGTTTGCTATAGTCAGAACCAACTAGTTGACACCTAACAAGAACACCAACAACATTGTCTCAGAGGTAAGTTGAACTAGAAAGAAACCTCACTCAGCAACACACACACACACACACACACTCACTGCTATCAAGTCAAATACAACTCATAGCCACCCCTTTTTGAGTTTCCATGGTTGTATCTCTACAGAAAAAGATTGCTTAGTCTTCCTTCTGAGGAGTGGCTGGTTGGTTTGAACCACCAGCCTTCTGGTTAGCAGTCAAATGCCTTAGGCACTATGCCACCAGAGCTCTTCACTCAACAAAGAGGCTATAGGGGAAAAAACAAAAAACAAAACAAAAAAAAACCTTCTCTTTTTGGACTAGGTTACTGGATGGAGTTAGATAAATAAATAAAATCTTCTGAAAAATGCATTATCTCAAAACCAGCTCTCACATGAGTTTTAGTCAAATTCACATAGTCCTTGTGGTCTGAAAATTTTAATCAACTTAGTGTTAATTTAGTACCATTTTTGTAATGCCCATAGGCCTCCAGCAAAAGAAAATGCATATCCTTTCTGTAAAACCTCAAAATCAAACTCACATAAAAAATTCCCAGAGATAAAATTTCCACAAAAATGAGCAGCTCACAGTGAAAAAAATCACAAAGCACATTCCAGGGATAGATAGAAAATAAAATTACTAGAAACCAAGAGATATCAGGAAAATTACATCAGATATAAAATAATTATATGGCAATTAATTTGAAAATCTAGTTAAAATGCATTAATTCCTAGGAAATTCAAGTTATACAAACTAACTCAGATGATAGGAAAAGCCTAGATTTCCCTATAGCCATGAAAGAAATTGCATTTGCCTTTTATAGTTTTCCCATACAGAAAGCCATTCAGCACTAGGCTCATCCATAGTCAAATTTACAATGAGCTCCAGGAATTAATAGTTTCAGTATTATACAAACTATTCTAGAGTACAGAAAAAGAAGATATATTATCTTAACCATTGATGAAGATATTATAATATAAAAAATTGACAAAATATTACGAGACAGGAAAAGTACATGCCCATCATACTTACTAACAGAGATGCAAAAACTCTTCTACTAAATATCAATAAATCCAACCTAATAAAATGCTCACCTTATAATATTCATCATTACTAGGCTTGTTTAGGAGCTCTGGTAGCATAGTGCCTAAGGCACTTGACTGCTAACCAGAAGGCTGGTGGTTCAAACCCACCAGCCACTCCTCGGAAGGAAGGTTGGGAAATCCTACTTCCATAGTGATACTGCCTCGGAAACCCAAGGAAGGGTCGCTATGAGTCGGGGCCGACTTGATGGCAAATAACAACAACAACAACAGGCTTGTTTATCCCAGTAACCTAACATTTGGTTTGTTATTAGAAAAATCATTAATGGGAAGTATCTCATTAGCAGATTAAAGGAGAAAAAATATCTGACCATCTCAATCTATGTAGAAAAATCATCTGACAACAGGACCAATAAGCAGCATCATGATAAATGGAGAAAAGATTGAAGTTGCCAAAGACTTCATATTACTTGGTTCTACAATCATCACCAATGGAAGCAGCAGTCAAGATATCAGACGTCATATAATATTGGGCAAATCTGCTCCAAAAGACCTCTTTCAAGTGCTGAAGAGCAAAGATGTCTTCTTGAAGACTAAGGTGCACCTGACACAAACCATGATATTTTCAGTTGCCTTATATGCATGGGAGAGGTGGAGAATGAATAAGGAGGACAGAAGAAGAGTTGATGCTTTTGAGTTGCGGTGCTGGAAAAAAATACTGAAAGCACCATGGACTGCTAAAAGAACGAACAAATCTGTCCTGGAAGAAGTGCAGCTGGAATGCTCCTTGGAAGCGAGAATGGCCAGACTTTGTCTTACCCATTCTGGTCATGTTGTAAGAAGAGACTATTCCCTGGAGAAGGATATCATGCTTGGTAAAGTGAAAGGTCAACAAAATAGGGGAAGGCCTTCAATAAAGTGTATTGACACAGTGGCTACAATGATGCACTTAGGTATAGCAGGGATCATGGAGCTGGCACAGAACCAGGCAGTGTTTCATTCTACTGCACATAAGGTGGCAATGAGTTGAAGACAACTTGACAGCACCTAACAACAACAACAAACTCCAAAAACATCAGAAAAATAATACATCATGACCAAATGGTATTCATAACAGACATGCAAGGATAGTTCAACATTAGAAAAACAATCAATGCAATCCATCACATTAGTAAAATAAAGGAAAAGCATCATTTGATCACATAAATAGATGCAGAAAAGCCATTTGATAAAATCCAACACCCATCCCCAATTTCAAAAAAATCCTTTCAGAAAAATAGTAATAGAAGAGAAATTCTTTCACATAATAAAGGGCATATAAACAAAATCAATAGCCAACATTATTCTCAATGGAGAGAGACTGAAACCATTACCTTTATGAACAGGAACCAGACAAGGATGCACTCTATCTCCACGTGTATTCAACATTTTATTAGATGTCCTAGCCAGGGCAATAATGGAAAAAAGAGAAATCAAGGACATCC
>NW_006921745.1:360524-373321 GCF_000298275.1 Orycteropus afer afer | reverse complement strand
AAAGAATACAGGCAGCCAACAAATACATGAGGAAATGCTCATGATTGTTACCCATTGCCTCCTCCCCCCCAAAAAAAATGATGGAACCACGCCATGGAGTCAAATCTGACTCATAGGAACCCCTCCTTGGGTTTCTGAAGCAATAACACTATAGAAGTACATTGCCCAACCTTCCTTCTTAGGAGTGGCTGGTGGGTTTGAACCATCGGACTTCTGGTTAGCAGTCAAATGCCTTAGGCACTATGCCATCAGAGCTCCCTGTTACCCACTGTTGTTGTTATTTGCCATCGAGTTGGACCTGACTCATAGCAACTCCTCCTTGGATTTCCGAGGCAGTATCACTACGGAAGTAGATTGCCTCATCTTCCTTCCAAGGAGTGGCTAGTGGGTTTGAACTGCCAGCTTTCTGATTAGCAGTCAAGTGCCTTAGGCACTACACTACCAGAGTTACCCACTAGAGAGATGCAAATCAAAAGAACGAGATATCATCTCACCCCAGAAATAATAGCAAAGTTCAATAAGACAGAAAATACCAAATGCTGGAAAGGGTGTGGAGAGATTGGAACTCTCATACACTGCTAGGGAGACTGTTAAATGGTACAGCCAGTTTGAAAAATGGTATGGTGTTTCCTTCAAAAATTGAAAATAGAAATACCATTTGATCTATCATGAATGGATAACCAAATTATGGTACATTCACACAATGGAATACAGTACAATATTAAAGAATGAAGAATCCACTGATCACCTCACAATGTGGATGAATTTGGAGGGCACTATACTGAGTAAATTAAGTCAATCAGAGAAGAACAAATATTGTTTGAGTCCGTTATTTTAAAAATTCAAGAGGAAGTTTATGCAGGAAAGGAAATTCACTTTGTTGGTTACCAGGCATTGGAGGGAAGAGAAGGGAAAATGTCAGACTAGTTGGGGGTCACATGTTGATTTGGGTGAGGGGAGGGAACTACAGAAAGAATCTGTGATAAGCATAGTGAAAATGGGGAAAGGGAGGACACAGAAATGTGCACAAAAGATATTAACAATAGAGGCAAATACTATTATATGCAAAATACTGCATTACCAGTGGTAGCAAATATTAGGCTATGGATAATAGCATAGACAGGTGAGAAGATCAGGTGGAGGCAGGCAAACTGGATTGTACTCCAAGGATAGATATGGCTAGAGATAGGCTTATATATGTACTTGTGCTACAAAATTATCCATACACATTAGAGAAGTAACAGAGGATAAAGTTGGAGTAGCTTCTCAGAGACAACCAAACACCTTAAAAGAGAGAATAACTGGGCCTGCAGGCTTGGGACCATAGTCTGGAGGGACATCATGCTCAATTGACACACCATTGTACATAAAATCTTGTTTTACATCCTACTTTGATTAGTAGTGTCTGCAATCTTAAAAGCTTATGAGTGGCCTTCTCAGATGCAACTGTTGGTCTCCTCTTGTCTGGAGCAATGAAGAGTGAATAAAATCAAAATCATTTGGAATCATTTCATCCAAAGACATGGATGACCTCAGCCTTCATGACCCTGAGACCAGAAGAATTAGATGGTGCCTAGCTACAAATGCCAACCAATCAGAAAGGGATCAAAATTGGAGATCCTAGATAAAGTGAGAGGAAAAATGTGGAACAAAATGCAAGCACACAAAAATGACCAGAATTACAGGTTGGATAGACTGGTGGAACCCTGGAGACTATGGCCCTTGGTTATCCTTTAAAACAAAACAAAACAAATCTAACCGCTGCTGTTGAGTTGACTTGACTCATAGTAACCCCTCCTTGGGTTTCCAAGGCAGTGTCTCTATGGAAGTAGGTTTCCCAACCTTTCTTCTGAGGAGTGACTGTTGGGTTTGAACCACCAGGCTTCTGGTTAACAGTCAAATCCCTTAGGCACTAAGCAGCCAGAGTCTCCTCTTTTTTGTTTTTGGTTATCCTTAGGGTCTGGAAATTGACTCACTTCTATGGATTGGCTCTCAGCCCAACAGTAGAAAGACCTACAAGCAGAGTGCCTATCCCTGGGAGATGCACCCACATACCCTAAAGAGAGTCACCCTTTAGATCAATCAGCCATGAGACATCAGAGGGGCAGCATTCTCATAGATGGAAAGCTGGACAAACAGTAATGCATAGATAAAAAGGGCAAGGGAAGGAGTAGTCACAGGGAGGGGAGTGGAGGAGAACATTTTATGGTTGGGGATTGTGTGAAATCAAATGTGCATGAACTATTGAGAGTAAAATGAGTCTGCTTTGTAAATTTCCACACAAATCACAATTGAGAAAAGAAAGAAAGGAAAATAGAAAAGTTGTTCCCACGCACTTGAAAATTCCAAAATGAGTAAACTTACACTGACATCTTGTGGTTCAATGTGAAATAGGAGCATCACTAAGAAATTACTGCTGCAGACTGGAAAACAGGTAGTAAGAGTGGCGGTGGCATAAGAACACATAAAAAATAAAGACTATTTTACTTTTTTATATAATATGATGATATTCTTTATCTCTTACATGATCTGTATGAGAGAAAAAAAAATATATACCTGTAATAATTTTTATTTAAATTTATTTTTGACTAGTGGAGTAGTGCCTAAAGCATTTGATTGCTAACCAGAAGGCTGGTGGTTCAAATCCATCACCCACTCCTTGGAAGGAATACCGGACAGTCTACTTCCATAGAGGTACCACCTCGGAAACTCAAGGAGAGGTCACTGTGCATTGGAACCAACTTGATGGCAGTGAATTGTATTTATTTATTTTTTTTTTGGTTACTGCAAATGACCACCATCTGTCTGTCAGTTTATTGTACTGTGGTGGCTTGCATGTTGCTCTGATGTTGGAAGCTATGCCAATGGTATTTCAAATGCTAGCAAGGTCATCCATGTGCACAAAATTTCAGCAGAACTTCTAGACTAAGGCAGACTAGGAAGAGGCCTAACAATCTACTTCTGAAAATTAGCCAATGAAAACTATGAATCACAACAAAATATTGTCCTGCATAGTGTTGAAAGATGAGTCCTCTAGCAGGAGTGCATTGGAGGGAAGGATACAGGGAAGAGGTAACTATGGGGAAGAAGTTAGGAGAGGAGCTGTTGCATTGTGGGAAATTGCAGTCCATGTCATGAGACAAAGTGCATGTGAGCTGCTATATGGAAAGATAATTTGCTCTGTAAACTTTCACCCAAATCACAATTAAAAAAAAAAAAAAAAAAAGAGATGAGCCTTCTAGATAGGAAAGCACTCAGAGTGTACAGTGGCCACCACAATGGACTCAAGTATACCAATGATCATGAAAATGCTGCAGGAGCAAGTAATATCTCCTTCTGTTGTACATAAGGTCACTATGAGTTGGAGCCAACATGGCAGTAGGTAATAGTTTTCCAAAACTATAACCGATTTTGCTGTAAAGAATTTCCAGTATATGAGAGGTATGTTTTTCTTTAATGTCTAGTAATCTGTATCTTAGATCCCTGTGGGTGTCAGCAGGTGTTTCTGAGAACAGGGAGTTCTACAATGTTCCACAGACTCACTTGTGCCTCTTATCACCTTGTGTTCCAGACTGTATTTCACTACCCTACTTCCATTACCTCCTATAGATCTGTGATCCTTTTTCATGCTGTAGTTATTTTCTTTTTTCTGTTTTGCCAGAGAATACATGAAGATTATTTCTCCAATCACAATTTAAAAAGCATGGTGAATTAAACAGAGTACTGACACTTGCCACCACTCATCTGTCAGTTGGGTGTTGCTGTGATGTTGTAAGCTATGCCACTGGTATTTCTAATACCAGGAAAGTCATCAATGATGGATAAGTTTCAGGTTAGCTTCCAGACCAGGACTGACCAGGAAGATGGATGTAGCAGTCTACTTCTGAAAATATTGGATGTAATCAATGCCCATGGAAATAGTATTCAGGTAATCAAATGATGTATTGCATTGGGCAAATCTGTTGCAAAACCTCTTTAAAGTGTTAACGAGCAAAGGTATCACTTTGAAGACAAAGTCTGATCAAAGCCATAGTTTTTCCATTCGCCTAATATGGATGTGAAAGTTGGACAATGAATAAGGAAGACAGAAGGAGAATTGAATGTGAATTATGGTGTTTGTGAATAATTCTGAATAAACTATGAATTGCCAGAAGAATAAACAAATCTCTCTTGGACTTAAAATATAGCTTTAATGCTCATTAGAAGTGAGGATGACTTTGCCATTCTTGCTTTGGTCATGTTATGAGGAGGGGCCAGTTCCTGGAAAAGGGTATCATGCTTGGTAAAGTAGAGGGTCAGCGAAAAAGTAAAATAACCTCAGTGAGATGGACTGATGCAGTGGCTGCAAGAATGGGCTCAACCATGGAAATGACTGTGAGGATGAATCAGAACTGGGCAGTGTTTTGTTATGTTTTACATCAGGTTGTTATGAGTCAGAACTGACTCGGTGGCAATTAACAATAACAACTGATATTTGGAGAGATAACATAAAAGAATAACAATACAAACTCAAAAATATATCCCTGGTTTCCTCTTGCTTAGGATTCATCATCTGCTTCTTCCCTCTGATGCTTCTACTGGCCGTACCACCTAGTACATTTCCATGTTGTTGAAGCCTGTGCTTTTGCTTGGAGAAGTGTCTGGTTTTTAGTGCCCTCCAGAGGGAAAGATGCTCCAACTCCTGCCTCTTGTTCCTGTCTGAGGAAGCAAAAGCATCAGTTCACAGTACATAAACCTCTGCTATGATACACTCACTCTCAATGAAGCTGGTTACATTTTTAAGCAGGATAGTTACCATCTCATTATGAAGCATTGGAAATTACATTTCTTCATCAATGTTCAGAATTTCCCAAAGAAGAGTAGGTTCCTCTTTGATTTACATGTGATGACGATAGAGATTCACACAAACATAGTTCTTCGTAAACTAAACAAGTCTATCTCAAATCCTCTGTTTCAGCTTTTCCCTTCAGAGTTGTGTGAATAATATGTTTTGAATAGATTCATTTTGATTGCACTATACAACTAGCTATGTGGTAATGGCAAATAGTGTAACATTTCTAGGTGTCCAAATGAGGATAATAATAAATATGTTATTTGTTGAGGATAAAATGAGATAATTTATGTGAGAGCATATTTTAAACTGTAAAGGATTACATAAACTTAGATGTCTCAACTTTCTTCATAAGTCTTCTGAATTAAAGCTTCTGCAGTTCTTAGTTAACAATGTGTGTTCTATGTTAATGCAGGAATATTGGAATAAAATGCTAAAAATACTTCTCATGTATTTCAAATTAATTCATTTGTGTATATTGAGATTTATATTTTGTAGTACATTGTCATGCTTTTTACCTTATGTTCCTGTATAAATGGCCTTTTCTCTAGTCCCCCTGAAACATCCATTACCTTGGGAAGATGAGTAAAGTACGGTGGTTGGGAGGGTGAGAAGAGGTGACGATTGATATAGAAGAAATTCAAAGAGAATGAATGAAAATATTCAACTACTCACATATAAAATGTTGTTTTCTAAAACCTTGAATGTCAGGCTTTATTTTTGGAGGCAAGATCTTTCTAAAATTCTGTAAGTCCCACTGAACAGATCAAGAGTTGTACCTGGAGGCTCAGATCTCTTCCACAGGAGAGAAGATACACCATTTATCTATAACCACTAAGAGAGGGATGGAAGGATATGCAGTAGAAGAAAGGAAAGCTCAGTGAGGGTTACTACTCAGTGTATGATGTAATATAGGTGAAAGAAAAGCCAGAAGACTATCACTTTAAGTACCCAAAGTTTACTTTAAGAAGGGAGATGTAGGGGGCGTGACATATGAGCTGCTGGAGTTCTCATTTTTGATAATGTGGTTACCTTTTTAAGTTCATCCGTGTAGGTATAGGGTAGTCCAAGAATCATGGGGCCATAGCCTCCTTCCCTGGGCATGCTAGGTGATGTTGCAAGCCTCAGAACAGCTTTACTTATGATCACTTCCAACATGGCAATGGCATTGACGTTGTTGCAAGAGTCACAGACCAGAGGGTGGGAGGAGACAGGTGATCTATGTCTGATATCCATTTTAAAACCTACTTCTTATTTAGGACCTGGGAGAAGAAAACTTTACAATGATCAAGGCAGTGAAAGATACTTAGTCTTAAGGACAGAGGGCTTGAAATTAGGTGTACCCTTGCTGTCTTCAGTTCCCATGTAGCATAGATGGGACCCAGATGTTCCCACATGCCCCTCAAGTGGGGAAATAGAATTAATTTGGAGACTGGTCAAGGATATTGCCAGAAGGGTTCATTGTGGTGGAGAAAGATGTCTCATCTTGGAAAACCACCATGTGAACTATATGGGCTAGGACCATGACCATGCACCGGCAAGCCTTCACATCACCATGCAGGCTGGGGCAGCTCAATCAACCATGCAGTAACTGAGTCATGCTGGTGTAAGCAGCGTTCAGATGACAGCAAGGTGAGCCTTGCTTCTTGTCCCCTGGACTGGCATGGACTCTAAATATGGATGTGAAATCTTCTTTTCCCAGGGCCCATGAGGCCACTTCTGTTCACACCTCTCTATACCCAACTGCTCTGTTGCTGAGTGGAGGAAAGAGAGAAAGTGCTGAAATCTGACAGACTGAGCATTTTACCTACAGATCAGTTTTATGCACAGTTTAAAATACTGAATCAAAGTAAGGTTACCAAATTGGATTTTACCAATTACCATGCATGCCAGGTACGGTAACTAAAAGACTGCATAGGAGAGCAGGCTTCTGGGATGTTTCCCATTTCTTAACCTGGCTGCTGAATTTAGGGATATGTTTGCTTTGCAAAAATCCATGAGCTGTCTATTTATATTTGCACATTTCTTTGTGTTACTCTTGAACAATAAAAACAACAACAAAAATTCACTGTCATTGAGTCAATCCAGACTCATAGAGACCTCTCCTTGGATTTCTGAGGTGGTATCTCTACGGAAGGAGATTGCCCAATCTTCCTTCTGAGAAAGCTTGCTTTAAAAAAATCTAACACCTATGAAATGCCACACATGTTCAGAAACACACACACATACAACCCAGCAGGTGGCACTTGTGAGAAAGAAAATTTTAGAGAAATAACAATGCCACATTTTCTCCACATGTTTGAGTGTAGTGAGCATAAGGTGTGATTTTCTTCATGGTGTTTTTGCTAAAGAAAGCAGGCCAGAAATCCATGAAACTGGAAGATTACCAAACACAGTGACATGATGCTACAATAAAAATTCAAACTAGTTGTATATTTAATATTCTCTAGAGGATTATGTTTTCCAGAAGGATTTCAGGTGATATCAATTAAAAAATTATAACTTCTTAACCATTGACAACCATCCTGAGGAAGTGAGTTTTTGGGTCTGTGGGCTTGGGACCATGGTTGCAGGAAACATCAGGCTCAACTGGCATAACATACCCAAAAAAAGCATTGTTCTGTATTCCACTTTTCTTAAAAGCTTGCAACTAGCTATCTAAAATGCAGCAATTGGTTTCTCCTTGTCGGGATAAAAGAAGAATGAAGAAAACCAAAGAGACATGGGGCTAGTGGACCACGTGAACTTCAGCCTACATGACTATAAGATCAGAAGAACTAGATGTTGCCCGGCTACCACTGTCAACCACTTGGAAAGGGATCAGTGTAGGAGATCTTGGATGGAGTGAGAGAAAAATGTAGACCAAAAATAATCATGAAAAGGATCAAGCTTACTGGTCTGAGACTGGTGGAACCCCTGAGATTATGGCCTCTAGTTACCCTCCTAGGAACTCTGGTAGCATAGTGCCTAAGGCACTTGACTGCTAACCAGAAGGCTGGCAGTTCAAACCCACCAGTCACTCCTCAGAAGGAAGGTTGGCCAATTCTACTTCTGTAGTGATACTGCCTCGGAAACCCAAGGAGGGGTCACTATGAGTCGGGGCCAACTCGATGGAAAATAACAACAACAACAACAGTTACTCTTCTGGACTGGAATTGAATTCACTCCCATGACTTCCAGCTAAATGATAGGCATATAAGGTAAACATTTATATTAGGTAGGTACACTCCTTAGAACAATCAATCATGGGAAATCAGAAAGGCAGTATTTGCACTGGGAGAAAGCTCAGAAGGCAGGAATGCATAGGAAAGAAGGACACAGGGAAAAGATAACCACAAGGGGGCAGCGGGAAGAGAGCTGTTTCATTATAGGGATCACAATGTCATGAAACGAACTGTGTATTAACTGTTGTATGGAAAATGAATTTGCTCTGTAAACTTTCACTTAAATCACACACACACACACACACACACACAGAGAAAAGTTAATCTTCATTGTATCTGTGTACCACCATTACAAATGTATTTGTAGTTGAACAACATTTCTTATATTTTATTGTTATTTTGATATATTTTTTGGAAATAATCATATGGAGATCTCAAATTAACTAAAATCATTTCTAAATTGGCAGTAGCCTTATAATACTGTTGCAGTGAATTGCTTGATGTGGCCCTTCTAGCCATTGTCCTCCATTCTGTGATGTTTTGTAAATCCCATTATCCATGCCTATTTGGGGTGGCGTGGTAGTTAAGGTCAGGTATCAACTTGGCTGGGCAGCTTGTAGTAGTCATTCCCTATAACGACTGGCAATCGACTCCGTGATGGGATTTAGGTTAATTCTGTTGGGGCAACGCAGGTGGAATGTATCTTGAGTCCTGCCTTGCTGGAGGATATAATTCAAATCACCACCCTTAGCTTCCCTGTGTATACCTACGAATCTCCTGGGAAGATTCGCTCTCCTCTTGCTCTGGCTTTGTATCTTGGATCATCCTCATCTCACCCCTGGATTTGGGACAGCAGCCATCATCTGATCTGCTGATCGAGGTTCATCAAACCCCGAGAGTTGGGAGGATCCGCCAGACCTACTCACGGACCCGGGACTCGCCAGCCTGCCAGCCTCCACCACTACTACGTGAGACGAACCCTTGGGTGTCTGTGAGTTCTGTGAGGTGTTACAGTGAAATACAGAACCCTGAGACTGGGGAAATTACTGGGAGGAGGAGGAGGAGTTAATGTCTGAAATGATGGAGTGGCATGGTAGTTTGGACATTTGGGACATCTTTAACCTCCGCCTCATGGGTACCGGCCTCGTGTTGATTTTTCTAAGAGAAATTGTTCAAGCAACTGTTGTTGTTGTTATGTGCCGTCGAGTCAGACCTGACTCATGGTGACCCCTCCTTGGGTTTCTGAGGCAGTATCACTACGGAAGTAGATTGCCCCATCAAGCAACTGTACTGGATGTTAAAATAGAACCATATACAAAAAAACAATCCACCATGAAGTTTAGGTTTTCCAGAATCCCATAGCAATGCTGATCTCTCTGTTAGGTGTTGCCAACTCCCATATTATGATCCTTGACCCAAAAAGCTCAAGAAAAGTACAGATCATGAAAAATAATCTCTGATTTCCAGAGCAAAACCTAGTGTCAAATTAAACATTGCCAAAGATATTGGGACCCAGCCACCTCAATCTAAGTTTCCAAACAGAAAAATTAAGTATAGTGAGATCTGCTTATGAATTTGAATGTGGGGGTTCGCAGTGAAGTGGAATGAGGCTTAGATTGTTCCAGATAGAATTCAGTTCTGGGATTGCTGATCCTCTTCTGGTGAAGTTGCTTTAACATTTTAAAATGAAAAGGTTTATCTCTTCTGTATCAGTCTGAATCCTGTCTTCCGCCATGTGCCTCCCTCAAGAAAAGTCTAGTGATACTGACTACCTGTTCATTGCCCCTTCAAGGTACTGCTTTCCTCACTTTTCATCATTTTCAGGGAAGTACCTA
This sequence comes from Orycteropus afer afer, assembly GCF_000298275.1. Taxonomy (NCBI): domain Eukaryota; kingdom Metazoa; phylum Chordata; class Mammalia; order Tubulidentata; family Orycteropodidae; genus Orycteropus; species Orycteropus afer. The sequence continues at coordinate 363,491 of NW_006921745.1, read as the reverse complement.
CACAAAATATGTAAATACGTGTATCTCCAGTAATGCAGTGCATCCTGTCTTGGTATAAATTGAACAGAAATTGTGTATGTCCACTACAAACACACCAAGAATATTTATAGCAAGTTATAGTGGAAACCAGAAAAAGAGAAGAAAGTGGATCGAGTCCATAACTCTTAGAAACAATATGATGTTGGGTGAACCACAGACCCAGTCAGATTTTTTCACTTAGCATCTTATCAGCCCACAGCCTTGTAGTGGGACTAAAGATGCTGCGTCTCTGAGTCTTTCACAAGCTGCACTTCCAGGACAATCTTTTATGATTAGGAATCTATCTTGAGAAAAGAAATAAGGAGCACATCCACAGTTCACAATATTTCCAGAGTTTGATACCTTGCTAGAAGGTCCAAAGAAAGGAGAGCTGTCATGTTAAAATTTAATTGGACTTGTTTAATGAAGCTGCTTAATCTGCCACAAGAAGTGATGCATCTATGAAATAGCTTGTAATCCAAAGTACAGTTAGATAATTATTTATGTTCAGCTCTACACAGGTCTAGCTGAAATTGATTGTTGGTGCCTACCCAATGCTCTTCCTCTCACCTTTTTTGTGCACATCCATGTTGTTGTGGTTATGTGCTGTCGAGTCAAACCCGACTCATAGCGACCCCTCCTTGGGTTTCTGAGGCAGTATCACTATGGAAGTAGGATTGCCCAACATTCCTTCCGAGGAGTGGCTGGTGGGTTTGAACTGCCAGCCGTCTGGTTAGCAGGCAAGTGTCTTAGCCACTATGCTACCAGAACACACGTGCACATCCATAGATTCCAACTATTTATCACAAGGCCTGGATGGCTTCTCTGGTAAGTGAAGCCTGATTTGCCTGCTCATGGAAGGTGCTGGAAGTGTTGGAGAATTAACACCTCTGGGAGCAGTGTTCCCAGCTTGCCCCTTGAGAGGGATAGTCCGAGATATATTTTCTACACTGACTCCCAGAGTCTCCTCTGGGATCGAGCTCCAATTACTCCAGGAGTAACTGCTAGATAACATAACCATTTTTGGAGTGGGGGGCTTTCCCCCTCTGTCTCAGTTTGCCCTGTCCTGGTGTGTCCTTCACCTTCCAGATATACTAATTGCATTCAGATCCCTGTCTCAGCATCAGCCTCAGAGGGCCCCAAGCTAAAACAGTTCTTCACCCTTGATATTGGATTTATTGTCTTACTTGTGGACTCTAAAGCCTCATTTTCCACCCTCTATGGCCCAGGTCATGGGACAAAATCATGGGATATAGGGTGTTGGGAAGAGGTATTGGTTTATACTGGCTTGCGTATGTATTCACTGCTACAATTTCCAATGTCATTGTTATTGTTTCATATCATCGGGGTTGCTTCTATTCTCCAAAATACCGATCCTTTGGAGTTCAATATAACCCTAAAGGACTAACTGTAGAATGTGTTAAAGACAACAAAGATAGGTGTTTCCTTAAGGAAAATTGTGAGATTTTTTAGTATGCTATTTTATCTAGGAGGAATGAGACATTTAATAGACGAGATTCATTCTACCTGTGTAATTCTTCTATTATTTCCCATTGATTTTTCCCCTCTTTCTCCTCCCTTTTTATCTCTCCACATTCTTTCTCTATTCTTCCTCTTTCTTTGGTTCCCAACCTCCCATCCCATTGTAAAAGAAGGAAAGTTTCAGACAACTCTTATGGAAATTTGTCACAAGATAACACCAACAACTGGGCTAATAGCGTGCCTCATTATTGTTTCTAAGTTACTTAGACTTCTTTATTGATTGATTGATTTCACTGTGCTTTGGGTGCAAATTTACAAAGCAGGTTTTACATTCAACAATTCATGCACATCTGGTTTTGTGGCCGGATTATCATCCCCAATGATTAAAATACTCTCCCCACCTCTCCTCCCTTTGACCGCCCCCTCCCTCTGCCGTTCTTATCTAGGCATTCCTGTCTGTCCAGCTTTCCCTCTATGTGAATGCTGCCCCTCTGGTGTCTAGGTTACTTTAAAAGACTGACTTCTGAGAAGCTCATGGACTGAAGTCCTGCTAGTTAGAATATTCTTTAAAGGACAGCTTTTGGGAGTCATGTATAATTGTTTCAGTTCTCAGCTAATTTAGGAGAGCTCAGATACAGCTCTCCTAGTGGAGAATAGATACAAGCTAGTTTAATCAAGACAGAGACAAGAAGAAATATCCTTCACAAACAACAGTTGTTTATTTCATTTGAATATTGTGACCAATACTACCCACTTTCAACTAGTTTTATGAGAGAATGACAAATGGCTTATCCAATCGCTTGGAAATCAACTCCTCCTTCACCAAAAAAACCCACTGCTGTTAAGTCGATTCTGACTTATAGCGACCCCCATTGGGTTTCCAAGGTGGTAAATCTTTACTGAAGTAAATTGCCCAGTCTTAGAGTGGCTGGTGGGTTTGAACTACCAACCTTCTGGTTAGTAGTCAGATGATGCCTTAGGCACTGTGCTACCAGAGCTCCTTAACGAAAGCACATTTTCTTTGTTTTAGGAGAGGAATCTTTCCATCCCTGAGCTGAAGAGATGTAGTCTGTTACAGTGACATCAAGCTCAGGTTTCTCTTCATAATAGGAATGCTAGGAAGAAATACTGATTTCTCATTTTTTTTTCCCACTAGATAGGGCAGGCTGATGTTTGAGAAACTTGGAAAACTTATCGAAATACGTGAGGTTGAGAAAGACACAAGCTTCTGCTGTTATTGTTGATGTTTACTCAGGGATTGCAGAATCAGAATGTGAAGTCCATGGCCTTATAAATCTTCTTCCATAAAATTCAATAAGGAATTAGAACTTTCAGAATTCTGAAATGCTCTCTTTGAAGATTAGGGTTTTTTTTTTGTTTGTTTGTTTTTTGTTGCTTTAGAAGAAACTTGATTACGTTTTCATTATTTTTGGTCAAGTAAATGAAGTTTGAGGTTTTTTTTTTTTT
>NW_006921745.1:353977-359528 GCF_000298275.1 Orycteropus afer afer | reverse complement strand
ATGTACCTCTCTATGTCTTTCTCATCCTCAATGCTGCCATATTGGTCACTCACATTTGGTACATTGCCCTTCTCTTCACCCAAATCAATATTTATCTCTAAGTTTGAGGTTTTTTAAAAAATATATTTTATTGTGTTTTTGGTGAAAATTTACACCGCAAATTATGTTCTTATTTAATAATTTTTAAAAAAATTGTTCTGTGACATTTGTTTAAATTTTCACAGTATGCCAGCATTCTCATAATTTCCATTTTGTTTATTTTGTTTCCTCTGATCTATCTTCTCTTCCCTACCTTGCATTCTCATCTTTGCTTTTAGATAAATGTTGACCATTTGGTCCCATACAGTTGTTGAAGGATGCACATTACTTATGGGTGGTATAGTTTATTTTGTAAGCCAAGCCAATCTACTGTTTGGTTGAAAGGTGACCTCCAGAAAAAGCTTGAGTTCCAAGTACAAAAGATATGTTAGGACAATAGTCTCCAGGGTTTCTGTAGTCTCTATGGGTCCAGAAGGTCTGGCTTTCTTTTTCCTTTATTATCATTTTGAAGTTTGTTCTACATTTTCTTCCCATTCTACCTGGGAACATCTATTGTGTCCCTGGTCAGGACAGTTGGTAGTGGTAAGTGGGCATCATCTAGTTCTTGTCTCAAGTTAGAAGAGGCCATGGTTTGTGTGGGATATCAGTCCTGCTGACTAGTTTCTTTCATTCTCTTTTGCTCTGTAAAAGTAGAGACCAATTGTTGTATCTTAGATGGCCACTCACAAACTTTCAAGATACCAGAATTTACTCACCAAATTAGGATGTAGAACATTATTTTTATGAACTATTTTATGGTGTTTAACTAAGTTGTCTCACAAGATTATCGTCCTAAGCCTTTTAAACCAGTAAACCAACACCATGAATGGTTTGGATATGTTTAGGAAGGCTCTATGAAGTGTACCCTGTGTACTTTATTATATGTATGGCTATAGATGCAGCACATCCAAACACTTATATAATATGCCTATGAAAAAAACAAACCTGTGCCATCAAGTCAGTTCTGACTCACAGCTAACCTATAGTGCAGACTAGAACCGCCTCATAGGGTTTTCAAGGCTGTAAATCTTTATGGAAGCAAACTGCCTCATCTTTTTCCTGGGGCACCTAACAATAAGTCAAGACAGTCACTGCTTCTAGTGGGGAGAAAGATATTTGTTATGAGGGATCGTTGCTGTTGTTATGAAAAAAAAAAAAAAAAAAAAAACCCTCACTGCTGTGAAGGTGATTTCAACTCATAGTGACCATCCCTTAGGTTTATAAAACGGTACCTCTACAGATGTAGATTGCTCAGTCTTTTGTTGTAAGGTGCCCTCAAACTGGCTCCAGCTCAGAATGACCATATGTACAGCAGAAGGAAACACTGCCTGATCCTGGGCCATACTCACAATAGTTTCTTTGCTTGAGCTCATTGTTGCAGCCACTGTGTCAATCCATCTTGTTGAGGATCTTCTCCTTTTTAACTGACCCTCCACTTTACCAATCATGATGTCATTCACTGGGGAATGGTCCCTTCTGACAACATGACCAAAATATGTGAGACAAAGTTTGGCCATTCTCACTTCCAAGGAGCATTCTGGCTGCACTTATTCCAGGACAGATTTGTTTGTTCTTCTGGCAGTCCATGGTACTATCAGTATCTTTCACCAACACCACAACTCAAAAGCATCAACTCTTCTTCAGTCTTCCTTACTCATTATCCAGCTTTCACATGCATGTGAGACTATTGAAAATACCATGGTTTGGTGTAGGCGTACCTTAGTCTTCAAAGTGACATCTTTGCTTTTCAGCACTTTAAAGAGGTCTTTTGCAGCAGATTTGCCCAGTGCAATATCATATCTAATTTCTTGATTACTGCTTCCTTGTGTATTGATTGTGGAGGCAAGTAATATGAACTCTGAAAATGTCAGTATTTTCTCCATTTACCAAAAAGCTGCTCATTGGTTCTCATTGGTTCAGTTACAGTTGAAGTCTGATCTTCATCAGTAAGTGCTTCATGTCCTCTTCACTTTCAGCAAGCAAGGTTGTGTCATCTGCTTATTGCAGGTTGTTAATGAGTTTTCCTCCAATCCTCATGCCATTCCTTTTCATATAGTCCAGCTTCTCGGATGATTTGCCCAACATATAGATTGAATAAGTACGATGAAATGATACAACCCTAACACAAACCCTTCCTGGTTTTAAATCAGGAAAGGTGTTGTGAGTGGTAAGACTTAGAAATATTTCATTTAATTGGAGGAGGTGCAAATAGGTGTCCATTGTATCATTTTTATGTCTTTTTTTGGTGTTATATATTCCACAAGAAAATAAGAAAAACAAATAGCAAAAGTAAAGAATAAGCAGTACTTTCACTTAGAACAATTGTTCATGGAAGATTGAATGGGCAGCATCTGCACAGGAAGGAATGTAGGGAGGTTGGAATGCATAGGCAGAAAGGACACATGGAAAGGGTGACCACAGGGAGGAAGTTAGAGATTACAGTGTGGGGAATATAACCAATAGCATGAAACAAAATATGTCTAGAAACTTGAATGTAAAATTTCACCCAAATTACTGTAAAAAGTTAAATAAATAAATAGATAGATAGATAGATAAATAAATAAGTAGATAGCATTTTCATAAATCTAGGCTAGCGGTTCAAATCCACCAGCCTCTCCTAGGAAGGAAGGTTGTGCAATCTACTTGCTTAGTGATACCGCCTCAAGGAGGGGTCACTATGAGTTGGATCTGACTCAATGGCAGTGTGTTGTGTTTTTTGTTTAGTATTTACTTATATATTTATTGTGAAGGATGTTGTTGTTGTTGTTATGCGCCATCGAGTTGGACCAAACTCGTAGCTACCCCTCCTTGGGTTTCTGAGGCAGTATCACTATGAAAGTAGATTGCCCAACTTTCTTTCCAAGGAGTGGCTGGTGGGTTTGAACCGCCAGCCTTCTGGTTAGCAGTCGAGCGCCTTAGGCACTTTGCTACCAGAGCTCCTTTGTGAAGGATGGTTATTTGTTAATTTTGTAAAGCCCTTTTACTTGAATATAAGAAGTTTTGTATAAAGAAATCTTGATTTAGCTTGAACTCTTGCTGGGACATTGCAGACAAATGAAATACAAGTTCATTATGGAAATTGAGGTAGCATTTCCTAATGAAGCTAATTACACCAATTGAGTAGAAATAAGAATCCAGTAAAGTTAGCCATTTTTTATTGTCATTCTTTTCCACTCTTCTCGATTCCCAGGGCCCATGTGCAGATTTTTATGTGTAATAACTCATTGTCCCTTATGTCTATACATAATATGTCTGGAAGAACATCACCGAATGCCTACGTCAGCATTTTGTCTTACATTTAAAGATTCTAAAGAGCTGGGTTCTGGTGAAAGTACCCATTACAGTCCATTCATTCATTCAATAGACAATTACTAAGTTCCCATTATGTGCCTAATACTGTATTATACACTGCTTTATCTCCGTAAATTGAGTAAAGAGCCAAAATTCCCCATTGAGGGACTCTACTTAGATCACGAAAAAAGGAGTAATAACTACTTTGAGTAATAATAATAATTAAACATAATAATAATAATACTCTAAGAAGATTTTGCTCTGAAAGATTTCAGTTTCGTACTAAGAGCTTGGGATCCTTTGTCCCCACCAGTCCAACTATAACTGAAAAATATTTGTGCCTGTTATGGTTTAAATGATTTCCTTTCATGCCAGGAGCTTTTTGTAATAATCTATGAAATAGATAACAGTTGTTATATAGAACTAGTATTGAAAAAAAAAAAAAAACCAGGGCATATTGTTAGTAATGAAAGGTGAGAAACAGTTTTCACTGAAATCACCTTCTTTTTCCACTAAGTATTAGTTAAGGGACTGACTTGAAAAGCAGTTTTGCAGTCTTAAATACTATGACTTAATTGGTTAAACCAAAACCAAATTCACTGCCATCAAGTTGACTCCAACTCAAGTGACCCCCTTTGGGATTCTGATGTGGTAAATCTTTACGGAAGTAAATTGCTCAGTCTGCCTTGGGTGGAGTGGCTGGTGGGTTTGAACCATCAACTTTCTGGTTAGCAGCAAATGCTTTAGGCACTATGCCACCAAATATTTGAATTGCTCTCAGCCATGTGAAAATCCTACATTTACTAAAATTGAAATGTATGTGCACATTGCAGCACTATATATTTTTAAAGTATTCACACCAAAAAAAGAAAGCGATTTAAACACATTATAAGGATTTCCACTAGGGGAGGTTAGGGAAAATGGAAGTTGGAAATTGAGATAAATACATAAAATAGGGAGTGGGCTTTGAAAAATCAATGATGATAATGTGCTTTGAACAGAGCCTTTGATTAACTGAACCCTCTACTACTGAGTTCCCACTAACAACAAAAGATATCCTCAAACTGATCCTTATAAAAACTCTAGACTTTCATCTTGATTTGGACTCAAAGAAACAAATTTATGTACAAAGACTTCTTGGTTGTAGAAGTTCAGCATTTAACATGAATATCATATGAAATAGTATCACCATTTATTCTAATCAATAAATATTTATTGAATATAATCAAAATTCAGTACAGTGTGCAATGATATGATTTGTGCACATTGTGAAAATAAACTAAATATTGTCACTAATGTCTAGACGCTCATTGGGAGAAAATAATGCCTCACACAGACCTAAGGTGTGGTCTATGCATTGCTGCTGTTTAGTGAATTTTTACTACAAGCCTGGGATAAATAAAATAATTGAAAGCAAGTGTTTACAAACTTTCATACTAATTTGACTTTACCACAGCAACTAAATGGACTTGTTTTATTGAACAGAGTATTGACCAAGACAGACATTCTCAACCTCATGTGATAAATTGCAAATGTAGGAGTTGTATACTACTTGAGTGCATTAGGGCCATATTCTGGAATAAACCAAACTCAAAACCAAACTCACTGCCATCCAGTCTTTTCTGACTCATAGTGACCCCCATTGGGTTTCTAAGGCTGTAAATCTTTATGGCAGTAGATTGCTCTTCTTTTCACAGAGTGACTGGTGGATTTGAACCACTGACCTTCCAATTAAGAGTCAAGTGCCTTATCCACTACACCACCAGAGCTTGCAGCACATTGTAAATCAATGTATTGCTTTCTTTATTGAGAAAGTGTTGATATTAAATCCAATTAAAAATCCAACTATATTTAGAGAACTAACAGAACATATGGATTACATAAAGTATAATAGATTCAAGGCATTTGACTGCTAATCAGAAGGCTGGAAGTTCAAATCCACCACCCACTCCTCAGAAGGAAGATTGAACAATCTACTGTCATAGAGATATTGTCTTCGAAACCCAAAGAGGGGTCACTATGAGTCAAATTAACTCGATGGTAGTGAGTTTGTTGTTTTTTTTTTTTTTTTTTTTTTGTAGATAATAGGAAGGCTAATCATAAACAATTATTATTGTAGTGGAAATAAATGGCATTGAGGGGAAAAGTTTTGTGGAAAATGTTGGAATTATGACATTAGATC
>NW_006921745.1:337643-350447 GCF_000298275.1 Orycteropus afer afer | reverse complement strand
AGGCATCTTCCTTCTTCCTAGAGTTTCTACATACAAGTTCCATAACTTAACAATAATCTTCAGTGAAGTTGTTGATGAACCTGACATTGCATATCTGCTGCAATTTGTCATCAAGCGCCTTGCACATTTGATAGAAAATTTAATGTTTTTCAATCAAAAGATGATATACATGCATGTAGATTTGATTTTCTGACTGAAATATAATTTACATTTAATTATAATTTTATAGAGTAAATCTTTGTAATTGGCTACTGCTGAAAAAATAAAGATAAAATTTGAAAATGTCATATCACTTGTTCATTTTGGATAAAAGTTATAAATTAATATCCTGAGCTTGTTGAAATTGTCCTAAAAACCTTCTATTCTTGTCAACATATCTGTGTGGGACTAGTCTCTCTGAGTGTTAGTAGAACATAACATAACAGTACTTTGAATAATTCTCCAACAGCAGTTGCAGTGTATAAGTGGTATTTAAAGTCACAGAACATGACTCTATGATCAGACATCTGTATATCTATCTTCAATCATTTTTAGACTTGTTATTAAGAGGCCAAGATAGGAAGAAAAAAAAAAAAAAAACCACAATTACTATCTTGGGTGAGATTTTTATAGATATATCTTCCTAAGAACATATGGTTCTTTCTGATATTTAAATTAATATATATGCACTCTTCATACACCAGAAGCTATGGAAAGTTGGATAGTTGGAAATGGCTGCAGGCAGTTGGCCAAGCTGGAATTTTCTACTTTATAGGGAAATAAACTAGAACTGGGCTGTTGTGTCCCTGGGTCACAACTCTATGACAGTTCTAGCTGAGTCCTGGCGAATCTTATCTACATATATCCAGCTTTAAGGAGCTCTCAACAGTTAGGGAGAAGGCAAGCTGCTTGGTCGGGAAACACTCTGGACACACCTCCCATATGCTACACCATCTCTCCAGCTTTCTAATAGAAATGTCTTTTTGATACACCCCATTCAGGGCTTGGGGGGGAGAAGTACAACACCTTTGGAGATTCTCACAAGGCTCCTGGGAAGAGAAGATCCTTGCAGGTGCAAATCCCTTCCATGTTGGCCACTGTGGTATTGACAGGAGGGGTTATTTTCCTCAGGGATTTGTGGTGGGGCAAAAGGTCAGACTTTCAGCTCTTAACCCCGTGCTACTCAGTGCTGGCTGCTCCTGAGACCCATTGGATAGCTTTACAAGTATTGCTGATGTTTGGATTTCATTTCCACAGCTTTTAATAAGATTGCATTGTGACAAAGAGTGAACTTAAATGTGTTTATATGATTCCTATGTATGGAAACATTTCAGTGCTTCTTCAAAATATTAAACCATAATTACTTAATGAATCAGCAATTCCACTGCTGCATAGATACCCAAAGGGCTTGAAAGCAGTGATTCAAGGAGATACTTGTACATTACCACATTATACATACACTAGATATAAACTCTAGCCAAAATAATAACCAACTGTCCAGTAGATAAATGAGTAAGCAAATGTGGTATATTCATACAATGAATAAAATGAAATAATATTATATATCCTTTAACATGAACCTAGAAAACATGCTAATGAAATAAGTCAGATACAAAATGATGGATATTATTCAATCCCACTTCTATGAAATATAATAGGCACATGTGTAAAGACAAAGTTTATTATTGGTTACCTGGAGGTAGCAGGTGGGGAGAATGGGGAATTATTGCTTAATGGGTTATTGTTTAGGGTGACAAAAGAGTTTTTATTTTAGTTAATTATGGAATTATCTCAGTGTTTCTGCCAGATAAGAATCTAGTTTGATTCTAACTTTAAAGATAGAATTGAACAGCCAAACTTGCTTATTTTTCTGCTACTTAAAAAAAAAAAAAAAAAACAAACTCACTGCTGTCAAGTCAGATCTGACTCATAGCGACTCATTCTTCGTTTTCCAAGGATATCCTAAATAGTAGGGATAGCTGCACAACATAGTCACTGAATTGCATACCTAAAAATGGCAAAATTAATGTATATATTTTATGAAAATAATGAAAAGAAACCACTAGAAAAAATAAACTTATTAAAATACCCCAAAATATTAGCAGTGTTCCACCAAACTGATTTCCCAAGCAACAAAAAGCAAATGAAAATTTCCCAGATTATTATGATGAACAGCAGTATTTGGGAAACCTTGCTGTAGCCCATTTCTCAATAGCTCTATTGCTTTATTGTATCCTTTAAGGTGAGCTGATTCTTTGAGTGGGCTTAACGTTTTTGTGCAAAGTAGACTGGACTATATCAGCATAGAACAAGATGACTACTATACCAAGGAGAATCCCTATATTAGTTCCAATCCCTGTTGGGCTAAGTTTTGCTGAGAAGGTTATAATGACCCAAAGAAGCACTTTTTTGATGGTAGTTTATGGCCCAGTTATTATAAGACTTAAGGTTGAGCTTAATTATGTGAAGGGAATTTAGGTACCAGAAGAGACTGTCAAAAGAAATGAACCTTAAGAAGAATTTAAAAGAATAGTTATGAGAGTATTTATAGGAGCTCTGCTGGCATAGTGTCTAAGGGATTTGACTGCTAACCAGAATCCTGGTGGTTCAAACCCATCAGCCACTCTTTGGAAGGAAGATTAGGCAATCCACTTCCATAGCAATGTTGTTGTTGTTGTTGTTATGTGCCGTCGAGTCGGCCCCGACTCAATACTGCCTCAGAAACCCAAGGAGGCTCGCTATGGGTTGGGATCGACTGCACGGCAGTGAGTTTATATCTAGTATATGTATAAATATTTTTCTTTTATCATTTGTCAGCTCCTAGGTCTAGCAATTGATTTTTCCATCTAAACCAATTCAATTTCTGAGAGAGGCTTATATTTCAATGGGGGAAGTTTAAGTCTGTGATAGCATAGCTTGCTTGGAAAATTCAAAATAAAGACAATTAACTCAAGGTTACTCAAAAGGCTCTGTAAAAAGTCTACGCAGGGCATAGATAGTTCTTTACTAGTAAAGTAGTAATCCTGGCTTCTCCTTTGGGTAAGGAAAGAAGGTTGGTCAGTGTTATGCATGATTTATGATCCTACAAAATATGTGTGAACTTGACTAGACCATGAGTCTCAGTGGTTTGGGAATTATTTAATGATGTAATTTGGGAGTTATATGCATAGTGGCTAAGGCACTTGACTGCTAACCAGAAGGCTGGCAGTTCAAACCCACCAGCCACTCCTCGGAAGGAAGATGGGGCAATCTACTTCCGTAGTGATACTGCCTTGGAAACCCAAGGAGGGGTCGCTATGAGTCAGGTCTGACTCGATGGGCACATAACAACAACAACAACATAATGAAGTAATCATTTCCCATGGTGCATCTGATGTAATCTGCCAATCAGTTGTGAGGAGATTAAAGTAAAATGCAACACATTTAATCAAGTCACAGCCCTGATCCAATGTAAAAGGTGTTTTCCAGGGGTGTAGCCTGTAACACCTTTTATTTTAAAAAGATAAAAGGAGAAAGAAGCAAGCAGAGAAAGAAGGGCATCCTACCACTAAGAAAGAAGAGTCAGAAATGGAGTGCATCCTTTGGACCCAGGGAAACTCTTAGACCCAGGGTGAGATGGCTGACAAGGACTTTCCTTCAAGGGACAACACAGAGAGAAAAACGTCCCCTGTAATTGATGTCCTGAATTTGAACTTCTGGTTTCCTAAACTGTGAGAGAATACACTTCTGTTTGTTAAAGCCATGTACTTGTGATATTTCTGTTATAGCAGCAGTAGATAACTAAGACAGAAAGATTTCAAATATTATGGTAATGGAAAGCAAAGTGTAAAGGGAAAGCAATAATATTGTATAGGAGATGAAGCAACTGCTTAAAAATTGTTGTGGGTCTTCTGTCAATAGAAGAGGTTGGGGAACCATTACATTTAGTGAAGACTCCTAAACTAAATTAAGCAAAGTTTTCTTCTTGCTATGTTAATTAAAAATAAAAGGAGAAGGGGGATCTGTCTTTGTCATTGGTTGTAAAGCAAGAATGAAATTAGCAATAAACCCAAACAAAACAATACAAAAAGACTCACTGCCCTCGAGTCAGTTCTGACCCAAAACGACCCCTCCTTGCCGGGTCAGAACTATATTGCCCAGTCTTCCTCCCAAGGAGTGGCTGGTGGGTTTGAGCTGCCAGCCTTATGGTTAGCAATCAAATGCCTTAGGCACTATGCCCCCAGAGATGCTGAAATTAGCAATAAAAACCTCAAAACCCCATTGCCATAAAGTCAATTCCAACTCAAAATGACCTTATAGGGCAGAGTAGAACCATAGGGTTTCCAAGGCTGTAATCTTTATGGCAATAGATTGCCACATCTTACTCCTTCAGAGTAGCTGGTGAGTTTGAACCACCAATCTTCTGGTTAGCAGCCCAGTTCACAACTGCTGTGTCATCAGGGCTCTGGAATAAGCAGGGGGTCCCTGATAAGTCCCATGCAACTGAATTAGGATACCTAATGCTTGCTCAGACATCCCATGAAGAAAAGGCTTTGAGCATCATGAATCTTTCAAACTGATACAACCATTTTATCAGTCTTTGTACTTGAAAATGAGCATGTTTCCTTTAACTTGCATCATGGAAATACATTTATATTAGCATATTTTACTTAATGTACAATTACCCTAGGAAGATAAAATCCTTTTGATTTTCCTTCATTACAGACAAAACCTCTTGATTCCAGGGAAATTAAATGAACGGACTTTTCAGAGGCACAAAGACTTCTGAGGAAGAAATCCTTAAAAGGTTTTGAAAGTATGACCCAAGGCAAGTTTTTCCAAAGGATGCTGCTCTGAGAAGCCCTACTGAAGTCCTCACCCTCAGGGCTGACTTGAAGATGGACTGAACAGAACTTTGATAATCTTTTCCCTACAGACTTTTCTTCTTGAAAACAAACAACTTAAACAGACCATTGAAGCAAGTTTAGAAAGCAACACAAACATTTCACAAGAAACAGTACAAACCTAATTAGAAAATTAAAGATTACCAAAGACCTCTATTTTTAAGAAACACATAAAATACTACTCCTCCTCACTTATTGACTATCTCATTATCCAACATTTTGAATTTATGACAAGAGTAAAAAATATACTAAAATCATCTTAAAGCCAGGTAAGGACCCATGTGCTTGAGTGAGAGAGTTCCTCGCTATTGAGCCCCGTATACTTGATCCCTCCTATCCCACCCCTCTCACCAGTCTCAGATGCAAGTAAAGTAAAAAACAAGAGAGAAAGAAGAAAAGGGCTGCATGACTGGGGCTTAAGGTCATTAAATTCTGTGCTTACTCCTCAGCTTTATCAATCCTGGCAGAGACAACAAGCTAGGAGCTTCCCGGCCATCCTAGCAGAGTTGTAGCCTTGAGCCATAACTCTGCCAGAAGGCAGCAAAGGGGTACAGATAAGATGTGGTAGTCACTTAACCACAAATCTACAGATTTGCCATTTGATTGCTTTGGGATGCTAGAGCCAGTGAGCGGTAGTGCCTTGTGGATGAGTGTTTTGGTGAACCGAAAGAATTTCCCATGGATTAGGGTAGGGAGGGTCCCCTCCTGGATGCAAATCCTGACCCAATCAGTTCTTCTGTGGTTTGAAATTGTCAAAGCTGAAGTATAGAAGTCACAGTGCAGATGGGTGAGGTATAGACAATAGCTGCAGGGGTGGGAAGAGCCCCATGGGGCCAACTCCAAAATGACTCCTGGACCCTGAGAAGCATTTGGTTGCTGAAGTTTTGTATAATACCAATTTTCATAGGTCTTTGGATGTTGGTAAGTGAGGAGTAGTGTAAATCTAATACTAAAGTACCACAAGGGAATAATGGAGGTCAATTTAGCATGAACTTATTTCCCAGCCAGGGGTAGGGTGATGTTTCCAATAGGTAGAGACACAAGGAACCTCACATATTTGTACTTTCTTGAGCTGAGGGTTTCCATCCAACCAGTGATGCTCTAGCTGAATCTCAGTGGAACCACCATTTTCCTCAATTCCCTCAAGCCAAAGACCACCAGGAACATACTTACCATGGAAGGACTCTGGGTGACTCATTGCAAAAGGGATAATGCCCACAATGGGGAATTGGGAACATCTCAGGAAGAGTCCATTAGATGACTCAAAGGATTTAGGTTTGTGTTGGTGTCTGGGGAAGATGTGACTCCTAAAGGAGCAGTTACTATTAGCCAAGATGGGGGTGTCTGGTCACGTTTTGTGGTTTAGACAATGGTTTTATTCTTGCATTCAGACATGGTTACAGAGTGATCTTGCTTTTGTAGTAATCTGTAATGGTCACAGTATAACTTTGTGTGATGTGAAATTGTTTTCTGTTCAACAAGCGAGCACAATGACAAAGCTGTGAGTATCTGGCTGTCAGGGAATTGTTTTATCTTTCTCATTCCCCTACTGTTCTTTTAGTTAATTAATTCATTATTCTTTCAATACAAACTTATTATATGCCTACTGTGCATGCCACTGGACTAGGCTTTGGAATATATCTGTGAGCAAGGCATACATGTACTATTTCACTGTGAAAACAGATATCAAAAAGAAGAAAAATAAACCAGAAAATTAAGGCTAGTAAAAGGTACCATGAATGACATACATATGGTATTGTCCTACAGAGCTTTTGGAAAAATTCATTTGTACTGAATGGCACTATATTGCCTAGGAGCCAAGTGCTGTGCTAGACCTTCGGAACACAATGACATGGAGGACAAATCAGGAGAGAAAATGACCATATTGCAAAAAGAAAACAAATACACAAAAAACAGCCAAAAAAAAGTTACCTTCAATTTGATTCTGATTCATGGTGATGCTGTGTGTGCCAGAATAGTACTGTGGTCTGTAGGGTTTTCAGTGGCTCGATTTATGGGAAGTAGATCATGAGGACTTTCTTCTGAGGCAACTCTGGGTGGAGTTGAACTCTTCTAACTCTTCAGTTAATAGTCTACTGGGTTAACCTTTGCACTACCCGGGACCCCCATGTCAACAACCAAAGCCAAAACCAAACACATTGACATCAAGTTGCTTTTGACTCATAGCAACCCCCATTGGGTTTCCAAGGCTGTAAATCTTTACAGAAGCAGACTGCCTCACTTTTCTCCCATGAAGTAGATGGCGAATTCAAACCACTGACCTTTTGGTTAGCAGCCCAATGCTTTTAACCAGTACACCGCCAGAGCTCCTTCCATATCGACAAATAGTCATTTAAATCCTTTGCAGATGGGGACAAATGTTAGGAAGACATACAACTGGACTGTAAGAGAGCAGGAGGAAGAGACCCTGAGAAGATGGTAACTGAAGTATGACCTGAAAGGCAAGAAGGAAGCAGCTATAGGAATAGCCCACAAAATATTTCAGACAATAGAACTAGGGCCAGCCAGGGCAAAGGCTCAGGGGCAGAGAAGAATTTGACTAAGTCAAGACAGAAAGGAAGGGCAGTGTGTGTGGGCAGAAGTAGAGTGAGTGGGGGATGGAGTCAGAGGATAGGGTAGGGGGAACAGGCTAAGAATATAGAGATGGTGGGGCACTGAAGCAGCAGCCAGGACTGCCAAGAGAGGGGAAACCACTGTAAAGGATGAAGCTGGGGATTGTTTATGTTGTTGTTGTTATGTGCCTTTGAGTTGGACCCAACTCATAGCAACCCTTCCTTGGGTTTCCGAGGCAGTATCACTACGGAAGTAGATTGCCCAACTTTCCTTCTGAGGAGTAGCTGGTGGGCTTGAACCCCACTGCACTACCAGAGCTCCTGGGGATTGTTTATATGATCTTATTTATTTTGTAATAATAATAATGATAGTTACTATTTACTGAATGCTGATATATGTTAGACACTCTGCTAGGGGCTTACATGTGATTTTAGAATCTAATTATTACAAAAATGTTTTTGTTCCCATTTTATCCGTAATGAAAACTAATGATCATAGAGGTTAAGTAAAATGTCAACAAAACAATGTTATTAAATATGAATAACTCAATTTTCTGTAGCTGAAGTTAAAATATAAACTATGTTTGAAAATAAGATTTAAAATATCTGTATTATATAAATTTATACAAAGAAGCTCTGGTGGCATAGTGCCTAAGGCATCTGACTGCTAACCAGAAGGCTGGTGGTTCAAATCCACCAGCTACTCCTTGGAAGGAAGGTTGGGCAATCTACTTCCGTAGTGATACCACCTCTGGAACCCAAGGAGGGATCACTATGAGTCAGATCTGACTCAACGGCGTTGAGAGAGTTATACAAGGTCTTTTTGTTTCTAAGATTTAGGAGTCTGAGCCTCACATTATTCACATGCTCACTTCCTATGGCTTCCTTCCTCTGTCTGCATACCCCATATGCATGCATCTGTCTCTTTTTTAAGCACAGACACTATTCTCAACCAGTCCTTAGTGTCTCTCCTAGGTATCTAATTCAGCTCCTTGGGTAGCATTACTTCTGAACAAATATTAGATAACAATAATAATGTCCAGCATAGAGATAGCTGTGGGTCCAATTTCTGCTTCCACTATGTGCAGGCATATATGTCTCTGTGCTGCCTAAGTACCATCTGCAAAATGTCAATGCACCCTGTGACCCTGCAATTCCACTACTAAGTAGAACTCTTAATACATGTCCCAGGAAACATAAAAGACCTGTTTGAAAAAGTGCTGATTGCATTAGCAAAAACTTGGAAACAGTTCAAGTGTATATGATCAGAATAATGGAGAAATGGATCGTGGCAGAGTCATTACGCTAAAACACTTCACTGGAGTAAAAAGGAATAAACCACCGCTATATTCTCCACCAGAAGAAAATCCCACAAGCAAGATGGACAAACCAAAGCAAGATTCAGTATAAAATTGTCGTTAAAGTCTAGGAACATGTAATAATGCCCAATATAGTTTTTAAGATACAAAGAACTGAAATATAAAATTCATTGTAGTGGCTACTGAGGTGGTTGGTGACAAGGGCATTCAGAAGTATTGTTGTTGTTGTTGTTATTTGCCGTCGAGTCAGCCCCGACTCATAGCGACCCCTCCTTGGGTTTCCGAGGCAGTATCACTACGGAAGTAGGATTGCCCAACCTTCCTTCTGAGGAGTGGCTGGTGGGTTTGAACCACCAGCCTTCTGGTTAGCAGTCAAGTGCTTTAGCCACTATGCTACCAGAGCTCCTATGTATACATATATATATATATATATATATATATATATATACAATTATGCAATTAGTTTTGCTTTCTTCAGTTCCTTATAAAATTAAATATAGAACCCTTAAGCATTCTAGCTCTTAAGCAGAGTGATGGCTACACTAGTATCATTGAAATGATTCTTTTTCTACCTCACATATATATTCTCTTGTGTGAGTCAGATATTTCATTTTAATTTATAAATATGGGAAAAATAATAAGACACAAAAATCTTAGCTTATATTGATGAATCATGACAGCCTGGACAACACTATTGGCATTCCCTTGTAAGAACTTCCTACTAAAACATGATTCAGGAAAAACTCACCTCATTCAAAGATGAGTTATCAAAAGCAACCAGATGAAGAGCAGTACAGAGACATGACAAAAGTCGAGACCAGCAGGAAAAGAAAAGGCAAAGCAAGACTTATGGGGAATACTCACCAGGAGGACATTGTCTCAGGGCAAATCATAATTGTGACCAAAATTACTGCAACAAGTCACAACTTTCATCATCATGTGGAGAGCTTACACCTCACAGAAGAGACAGGAACCACCAGAACTTTAAAAGCAGCTGGCAGGGCTGGGATCTGGAGCAAATGGGAGATCAACATAGCAGAATATCATAGAGAAAGTGACATTTTGGGGGACAGAAAATAAGGCCAGGATAATTGCTTATCCTCAGGGAGGTCTTAAAGGCATTCTTTGACAATTCAGTCTATATGTATTTATAACTTTGTTAAAAGTGAGCTCCTGCCTAAGC
The DNA here is from genome assembly GCF_000298275.1 of Orycteropus afer afer. NCBI lineage: Eukaryota > Metazoa > Chordata > Mammalia > Tubulidentata > Orycteropodidae > Orycteropus > Orycteropus afer. Next base: position 340,510 of record NW_006921745.1, on the reverse strand, counting down.
CTTAGCAGTGAAAACACATAGAAGGAATACTTCATGGGACTTCCTGTTTGTTTTTCTTCTGCATTTCCTAGTGCTGGCATTTGAGGATACAGGGACATTTGGACTTTCTCAGCCACTCCTCAGCCCCACTTCCAAATTTAAGCTGCTTAGACTCCATCTTCTGTTCTCCCAGTTGCTTTTACCCTGACCCCTAGGTTTGGACAACCAGAACTCAGAGCCATACCTTTACTTGTCCAAACTTCCAGGCTTCTTCTTACCAAGGTCTGACCTTTCTCCTTTCTCTGTTTTTCCCTGGTTCTGCTAACCACATTTGCACATCTAGGGTATTAATTCCTGAGCACCCAAAATGATTGGGGGTATGAGGACACAGCAGGGTTGGCCAAGATAGTTGAGGATTATCAATTTTTGCCATGGAAACCCCAATCATTGTGTACAGGGTGGAACCTCAAAGGGGTGGTGTCAATGCTGGGGGCAGAGTCAGAAGCGACGAGAGGTCCCCAGTCTCTGACTCCTTAACTGTGCTTTAGGGCAGCCCCTTCTGTTTGGCTCTATAGACTTCAGCTCATCCCTGGGACCAGGTATTGTTGCCCACTCTGAGCCCATTTTTTTTTTTTTTTTTTCTCGTGAAAACTTGGGACATCTGATTCCATATTCTACAGAAGCAGATGAAATGTGAAAGAAGCAAGGGCTGGAAGAAAGCAAGGAATGGCTGAGTGGGTCTCTCTGGGGCAGCAGCAGAGAATGGAATCATAGTGTATGTTGGGGGTGTTTAGTGATGAGGTTGCAAGGGTCTCATTGTAACCCACCCAGAGTGAGGTTGAGGATTGGCCTGGTGGCCAAAAGGGGTTGATAATAGATGAGTTGCTAGGGTATGCACCCAACAGAGAAAGGCTGGGCACTAAGAGATGATGTTCTGTGTTTGGACTTCTGGCTTCTGCTCCTTTGGGCCCATTTCATGGTGACCCCTGACAACGGGGCAGGCAGGGAGGCTGCATCTTCTGATCTCCTCTAACCCCACAAGAGGAAAACAGAATCACCATCAGTGGCCTAAGGCCTATCCCTGTGAGGCCAGACATGCCACCTCCCTCCAGCCTTTTCACCAACCCTGACACCAACAGTTCCTCCTGCAGCACCTACCACCTCTCATGCTGGATTTTATAATTTGCTGCAGTGTCCAAGCAGAACTCATAGAATGTGGGGTTTCATAGGGAAGCAACAGGCTACGATTCAAGTTCAGGAACACGCTCAGTCTTTCTCAGCCCACCATCTCTCAGCCAACTGTCTCTATCAGTCTCTTTCCCAGCAGTGTGTGTCCCTCAGTCCCTCTCCCATCAGTGTGTGTCTCTCTCATATCTCTCAGCAGTGCATGTCTCTCACATCTCTCAGCTGGTATTGAGAGATTGTTTCTGCCTCTAGGAGGGCTCCTTTTGAGCCTGGTAGAGTGGCCAAACAAATCAAACCCAACATCAAAATTCTATACACCTGAGAGAGAGAAATTCCTAGAAAATTACTTTGTGCTGCTCACAACAGAAATACCCCAGGTGGATAACTTTAACAATCAGGAGCTACTCAGGTGCTCACTGCAAATTCCACCACAGAGTTTACAAAGACTTATGGCTAGAAAAGCCACACTATGTAATTTACTACACTACACCTCCTATACCTGGTCCTCTCCCAGGGCCACCCTCTTGTCCTAAATCCTTACCCAGTTCTCAGATTCAGACTATGAGCTCCAGCTTCCTTCCTCCTCCAACTTCTCTCCTCTTCTTGGTCCTATCTGCCTAAATCCTGCTCTTGGACTTCCCTGAAAATTGGTTGGGCTTCACTCTCTCCATCCAGCCATTTTGACTTACTTGCTGATCTTCTTAAGCATACCCCATCCATCTAGAGTCCCGAAAGCTGCTTCAAAGTCTGTATGAGGGTAATGGAGATGGCCACTTAAGTTTTCTGGTTCACTATATGAATAAGATGTCATCCTATCAGAGAAAAGAATGAAAGCTTCATAGTAAGACCATTTGGAAGATGGGTCTTAGGACATAGGTCCCCCTAGGAACAGTACATGGGGGTGTCACAAAGAAGCTGCTATTTCAAATTCTTGCAGAACTGTACAGAGGCTGCTTGAGAGAAGGACCTCAAAGACATGACCTCTTTCCTGGAGTAGTTTGCCATGGAAATTACCATGGCCCCGGTATCCTATACAAATAGACTTCAAGGGAAGAATGTGTCTTGGTCACTTCTTAGTCACAAGAAGAAACTAATGTTATGAAATCTTGAAATATCAGAAAATGAACTCACAAGATGACTCTATCTTAAGAGAGCAAGGTGTAATGTAAGACAAGGGACATTGCTCATAGGAAGAAAACAGCACCTGCTTATATATCTGTAAGCCATGCACACATGTCTTACAAGGGAAGAGTTCTAAACACATAGTTACTGCTATTTTTAAACATCAGAGGCTCAGCCTCCAAAACTCACGTCTATATGTCACCGCAGTAGGACAAACCGGCAGACAAGTTTGTCCTGCTGCTGGAGACCTCTCGTGTCACCCCCACCTGGCTGACTGTTCCTCTGTCTGGCTTCCTGGCTTTTAATCCCCTTTCTCCTGCTCTTCCGGCCTGCTACTCTGGCATCCCTGCATTGTCTCTCCTCACCTGTAAGCCTGGGGCTCGAGGCTTTTATCCCCTTCCCCGCTCTTCCGGCCTGCTACTCTGGCATCCCTGTGTTGTCTCTCCTCACCTGTAAGCCTGGGACTCAAAGCTTTTATCCCCTTCCCAGACAGCCATATGATCTACTATGCCAGGAATGACAGTTTGAAAAGGAATGGCATGGCATTCATCATCACAAAGGATGTTTCAAGATCTGTCCTG
>NW_006921745.1:315489-325020 GCF_000298275.1 Orycteropus afer afer | reverse complement strand
AACATATACCAAAAGTTTTTTTTTTTTTTTAATAAGTACTAAGAGAATTTAAGACTTAAAGGAGAAATTACACAAAACTCTTTAGTCCTGCTAATTCTATATTGGTACTCTTAATAAGAAAGTGCATACTTTTTCTTCACATCTTGGGTGACAGAAGAACTCTTAATATAGGTAGAATTAAAGTGGCCATGTGAGAGAAGTCCTCAGAAAATAAATACCAGATAGTTTGGCTTTGATGACCAAGTCCAGAAAAAAAATGCTCTTTGAATGTTTTCACAAAGAAGACATCCAATCCAAGGAGGATCTTTGGCACTCATATTGAAATTGGGGAAATTTCCTACCACACATCAAAGATGTCCTAATTTGTGAGGTCTTCATCTTCTGGAAATACAAGGTGTTTGTATCTTTACCTGAGAAACAGCCTAATGAGTCAACAAAAGTGTTGTTAAGGATGATGGAAAATTTGGAAATGAATTAATTGTGATAGCTACAACACCTTGAACACAATGTTATTGAATTATATGTAACAAATGTTGAATGGCAAATGTTTTGTTACATATATATTTGCCACAAATTTTAAAAAGTGCTCAGTAAAATAATATTCTCAGAGCTGAGCTCCATTGTACCCACATTGATAACACTAAGCAATTTAGATTCTTCTAAAGTGAAGGCTGATGTTAACACTGGTCCCTGGAATTAGATCTCCCATGAATGTCCAGCATGATCTTACCAATTGGAGTATGATCACCTGAACATAGTCCATTTAGAAACTCTCCTCACCAGTGGGAGCCTGATTTTCCTCCAGTTCATCTCAAAGTCCTTGCTAAGTCAAATCTTTAAAAATGTCATTCCTGTATTTTCACAATGATAAAGAAAAAAGAAACCCCTGAAAACTGAGAACTATTCTACCCTTGTAAGGTCTTGATGTTGCTAGCAGCTGGCCTGGCACTCACAGCTAGGCATTGTTGTTTTCCTGTTGAACAATCATAACACAAACATCAGGCAATGCTGCTCAAAAAAAAAAAAAAAATCAAGACCATTGTTAATGATGTCTGAACACAGACAAAAATATCAAAATTGCTCAAATTTTAGAAATGATCAAACATCCACCTCTCTCAGTGAATATGACTGACTACTATTTCTTTAGCAATCAGTTTTATACTCTCTATCTCTCACCACTGCGTAAGATTTATTAAGGTACCCAGTCATTGAATTATTCACACTTCCTGGTAGCATCCAACTCAGAGTAAAGCTCTGCTTATATGAGTAATCTTCAAAAACACATCTCAAAAACTCAAATCCTATAAGTACTTTCTAGCACCTGCTGACTAAGATTTCATATGGGAAACCATGGTGTGTGTTCTTCCTCATTTTAATCAGTCAATAATCCTAAATTCTTCAACACTAGTTGTTTTCCTGGTGTCTCTGCCTGTGAAGCATTGAAAGAAATGGAATTTAACTGATGGCAGATGATTTTTATTATTTTGTACTGGAATCCTTGACTTGGTTCTCAACACATTTGAGACATCTTGTGCACCTACCTGTTTGAGTTACATACTTGCCAATGGCTAGGAGGTAAGTTCATGTAAATTTGAATTCCAATACTTCATTGAAATCCTTCTATATGTAGATTATTTTCTGTTCCTAGTTATAAGGTTCTCTGGTATTTTTATCTGATCAGATTTTATAGTTACTCATTGAATTTTTTTCTGGCTTTCTAATATCAGCTTTCATGGTATCTTTGCTTATCTAAGTAATGCATATAATTTTTCTATAAAGATAACATTTTTTTGGTAATAGTCATACATATACCTGGTAATGAACATGAACAGAGCATGAAAGACCTGTGGAACAACATTGAATCAAAGAACATACATAAATGGGAGTTTCAAAAGGAGACGAGGGAGGGAAAGAAATAGAAAAATGATTTAAAGAAACAATGGCTAAAATCTTCCAAAATTTTGCCAAAAACATTAACCTGCATGTCCAAGAAGCTCAAGGCATTCCAAGTGGGATAATTGCAAAGAATCTAAACCTAGATGAGTTGTCACCAAACAGTTGAAAGCCAAATACAAAGAAAAAATCTCAAAAGTGGCAAGAGAAAATTATCTTATCATTGTCCCAAACCAAGAAACTTGCTGCAATTTAGTTAATTCTTACTTATAGCAACCTTAAAGGACAGAGTAGAACTGCCCCATAAGGTTTCTCATGCTTTAAACTTTATGGACACAGACTGCCATAGTTTTCTTCCTTGGAGCAGCTGGTGGTTTTAAACTATCAAACTCTGGGTCAGCAGACATGAGCTTTAACCACTCCACCACCAGGGCTCCTTCATCATGTACAGGACAGTAAAAATACAGTAATCACTGCCTTTCTCTCAAAAACAATGAAGGCCAAAAAGTAATGGAATTAATTATTCAAAATTCTGAAAGAAAAAAAAAAAAAAAAAACCTGCCACCCAAAGATTTTATACCAAGCAAAACTATCAGGATAAACTGAAAATAAAATAGATATTCCACAGTAAATAAGGACAGATAATTTATTGCTACAAGATTTTTCCTTACAAGAAGTATTAAAGAATTCTTTCATGCTGAAAGGAAAGGATGTCAGACAGTAGCTCAATAACACAGAAAGAAATGAAGAATACATAAAATGGTAAATATGTGGAGATTTTATATATTCATTAATCTCTCTTTCTCTCTCATATATATAAAACCAAGCTCACTGTCATCAAGTCGATTCTGAGTCATAGCTACCCCCTTTGGGTTTCTGATGTGTTAAATCTTTACGGAAGTAGATTGTGTAGTCTTCCTTCCATGAACTGGCTGGTGGGTTTGCACTGCCAACCTTCTGATTAGCAGTCAAATGCCATAGGTACTACACCACCAGAGCTTCTTCTCTCATATAGATACATAAATTCATTTCTTAATATCTTTAAAAGCAATAACTAATATACTGTATTGTTAAGTTTATAATTGAGAGGTTTAACAGTGCAGGAAAAGTCAACTGTGAAGGAACTGTATCAAGTGCTGAGGAGCAAGGATATCTCCTTGAGAACTAAGGTGCACCTGACACAAGCCATGATATTTCCAATCACCTCGTATGCATGTGAGAGCTGGACAATGAATAAGGAATACCAAAGAAGAGTTGATGCTTTTGAGTTGTGGTGCTGGCAAAGAATGCTGAAAGTACCATGGACTGCTAAAAGAACTAACAGATCTGTCCTGGAGGAAGTGCAGCCAGAATGCTCCTTGGAAGCAAGAATGGCCAGACTTCGTCTCACCTATTTTGGTCATGTTGTAAGAAGGGACCATTCCCTGGAGAAGGATGTCATGCTTGGTAGTGTGGAGGGTCAACGAAAGAGGGGGAGGCCTTCAATGAGATGGATTGACATGGTGGCTGCAAGGATGGGCTCAAGTATAGCAGGGATTGTGGGGCTGGTGCGGGATCGGGCAGTGTTTCGTTCTGCTGTGCATGGGGTCGCTATGAGTCGGAAACGACTCAACGGCACTTAACAACAGCAACAATAACAGTGCAGGTGTATTTCTGGCCTTGCCAGCTGACAGCAAACTGCTTCTGGTGATCCTTCTAAACCGGAATTGAGAAAAAGGCATTGGCCAGATCAGTAGCTGCATAAAAGGTACCAGGAGATATAATAATTTGCTGAAGCAATTGAAATATATTGGGAAAAACAACTGCAATTGGAATCACCACCCAGTTAAATTTATGATCAAAACTGTCATTGTCCAAGATCCTTCTGCTTTTAAACAGGACAAATCCTTCAAGTAAGTCCTTCAGTAACTTCAGTAACCCATCAAGGAATGTGATATTGCTTTCACTGTGCTATTTTCCTAGGTAGAGACAGTTCTGACGGCTTCTTAGCTTTTCCTACCATAATAACTCTTACTCAACATGTCTGGTATCCAATGTGGAAGTTCTGCTAGTTGCTGAGTAGGCCTATTTCAATTATGCATTCTGGAACTGTGGAAATCATTGCAAGATAGGTATGAGGACCCAGTGGACTCACTATGAGATGAATCTAGGCTAAGAATCCATAAATAACCTGACCTCTATATGTGTGAGTCACACTGAAATTTTGTCCTCTTGGAATTGTTGTTGTTGTTATGTGCCGTCCAGTCAGTCCTGACTCATAGCAACCCCTCTTTGGGTTTCTGAGGTAGTATTACTATGGAAGTAGATTGCCCAACCTTCCTTCTGAGGAATGGCTGGTGGGTTTCAACTGCCAGCCTTCTGATTAGCAGTCAAGTGTCTTAGGCACTGTGCTACCAGAGGGTCACTGAAAAACTGGTATTCAGTAATCTCTGAAAAGTCTCATTATTTATTTTCCCCAGTGAACAATCATTCTTTTAAAATGGTGTAGATCCCTTTGGGGAAGGTTGGGAGAAAGATTAACAGTATAAATTTTTGGCAGTGCAATGGGATACTTCCTCAAAGTTATCTAGCCTCCTCTTCATTTTAGGGATTGTGGGTTTGTAAACTGGCTCAAGTCTGGGAATTGACTGAGGGGTCATGACTCCCTCTTCTGAATAATCAAGTTAGACTGCCATTCACTTGATCTATAATAGTTCTGCTTGTACAGATCAAGTAAACATTTAGTACATTTTCTATTCATTTCACCCTTAAGGACACCATGTCTAAGCATCCAACACCATTAGTTCATATGAATCAAACTATTCTGATTTCTGCTTTGACTTCACTGTCTATTACAGCAGCCATGAGCATTTTATTTTTGTTTTGTCTGTTAACAGCTACCTTTTGGACCCTACCATCAACTTGTTCAATCAACTCCATTGTAGTGAGGTTTCTTAATTCAGTTAGGACAGTTCCCAATGTCAAATCTGATTTACATAAAATATTAATCACAGCAGTCTTCAAGAGTGCTTGGAGTAAAAGGTGTGTCCTCTGAGCACTTTATGTCTGGGTCTGTGGGTCTAACCTGATAAATCCACTCTAACATGTCACCTTCCTTAAGTCTTTGGATACTTTATTCTGCAGTATGCCAAGGCAGGTCTGGTACTTCAACTTGATTTAGTGTAGGCCACTGTGTAATATATGCTTCAGTGAACCAATCAAATAAACTATAAGATCATTTCCTAACCTCTAAAGATGAAAGGAAGGTTGGGCAATCTACTTCCGTAGTGATACTGCCTCGGAAACCCAAGGAAGGGTCGCTATGAGTCGGGTCCAACTCAATGGCACATAAGAACAACAACAACATAATACAAAGTGGGAAAATAAAACAAATGGTTATAGACAAAAATTTAAATGTTCTGGACAAGTTTTAGGATCTCTAGTATCATAGTGCCAAAAGCATTTGACTGCTAACCAGAAGGCTGGTGGTTCAAACCCACCAGCCACTCCTCGAAAGGAAGGTTGGGCAATCTACTTCCATAATGATACTGCCTTGGAAACCCAAGGAGGGGTCACTATGAGTCAGATCCAACTCGACGGCACATAACAACAACAGCAACAAAGATGAAACACTGAATGAATAATTCCTAAGGCATTTGACTGTGAACCAGAAAGCTGGCCATTCAATCCCACCAGCCACTCCTTGGAAGGAAGATGGAGCAATCTACTTCTGTAGTGATACTGCCTTGAAAACCCAAGGAGGGGCTGCTATGAGTCAGATCTGACTCGATGGCAGTGAGTTTGGTTTTTGGTTTTTGGTTTTGAGTGAACCTATATCATTATATTCAGACTTACCCAACTTTATGCTTCTTGCACCATTACCCCACATCCTTAAATAGTCCCTCCCACACATATTCCCTAGGTTTCTGTTTGTACATATTACAAAAGCCAAAAGTTTTAGAGTGTAACATATGTCCCCTTGGGTCTTAATTTGTACTTTATGTGGATCACTAGGACTTAAGTCTAGCTACAGGTCTAGAAGGAAAAATGGGTAGTGGAGTGAGACCTGAGAACATTCAGCAATGTCTTGTAATGCATCTGTCTCAGGTGTTGCCCCAAGCAAAGCCATGAGTGCTACCCTAAGCTAGATTTCAGACAAAAAAACTCTCAGGCACAGCTGAGTTAATCTCATTGCATGGAGGTAAGAGGGCCAGTTCTGTTGGCAGGAATGATTGAATGGAATTTAGAGGCTTAATGTCTCAAGCTTCCTGACTGTCTGCCCATATGGCACCATTCCAAGTTTCAAGATCTATTTCTTCCCAATCAATACCTCACTTTAACATCAGACTCTATTTGAGCCTGGGAATTCAATTGGTGCTGTATTCAGCCACTCTTACAATAAGACTCTGGGTTCAGTTTTTGGCACTATCAGATCTGTTACTACAATAAATAAAGCTTTCTTTGAGAGTACAAGGGGCTAATTCAGGTGTTTTATGCAGTACTTAAGCTGTGACTCTGAAGCCCTGAGCTCATCTTTTTCTTTTAATCCCTTTGTCTAGTGAAAGTAAGATCAACCAACCAGCTTCCCTATATGTCTCACTTGGACAAAATTGCAGAAAATTATCAAATAAGCAATCATGCAGAGACTCATTTTTCATAAATATTGGAGGTGATATTTTGCATATTAATATTGCCACCTCACATCACGTGAGGTGATTTACTACTGAAGGCAGAGTCAACAGCACCTTTAAGACTAGTGGCACTTGAGAGCCAATTTTGAAAATTCCTTATAATTTTATTTCTCAAGAACAAGTACAGTGCTGCCAAACCAAACCAAACCAAACCAAACTCACTGTCATCAATTTGGATCCGACTCATAGAGACCTCTCCTTGGATTTCTGAGGTGGTATCACTATTGAAATAGATTGCCCAACCTTCCTTCTGAGACAATGCTGCCAGTGTTAGGATAATAACCATATGCCAGCAAGGTAGACCAATTAATACTACTATTATTCAAATTTATGCACCAACCACCAAAGCCAAAGAGGAAGAAATTGAATATTTTTACCAATTTCTGCAATCTGAAATTGATAAAACATGCAATCAAGATGTGTTGACTATTACTGGTGATTGAAATACAAAAGTTGGAAACAAAGAAAAAACACCTATAGTTGGAAAATATGGCCTCGGTGATACAAATAAAGCTGGAGATTGTATGATAGAATTTTTCAAGACCAGTGACTTATTCATTGCAAATACCTGTTCTCAAAATAAATGGCAGCTGTAGATGTGGGCATTGCCAGATAGAATACACAGACCACATCTGTGGCAAGAGGCAATGGAGAAGCTCAATATCTTCAGCCAAAACAAGGAGAGGAGCTGATAGTAGAACAGACCATCAGCTGTTCATATGAAAGTTCAAGTTGCATATGAAGACAATTAAAACAAGTCCACAAGAGCCAAACTATGACCTTGATTATATCCCACCTGAATTTAAAGACCATTTAAAGAATAGATTTGACACATTGAAGACCAGTGACCAAACACTAGAGGAATTGTGGAATGACATGAAGAACATCATCCATGAAGAAAGCAAAAGGTAACCAAAAAGACAAAAAAGGAAGAAAAGAACAACATGGATGTCAGAAGAGACTCTGAAACTTTCCCTTGACTGGAGAGTAGCTGACACAAATGGGAGAAATTACAAGATAAAAGAGCTGAACAGAAGATTTCAAAGAGCAGCTCGAGAAGATAGTTAATTCTTATAATGAATGCACAAAGACCTGGAGTTAGAAAACCAAAAGTGAAGAACACACCTGACATTTCTCAAGCTGAAAGAACTGAGGAAAAATTTCAAGCCTTGAGTTGCAATATTGAAGGATCTACAGGCAAAACATTGAATGATGTGGGAAACATCAAAAGAACATGGAAGGAATACACAGAGTCACTGTACCAAAAAGATTTGATCGATGTTCATCCATTTCAGGAGGTGGTATATGATCAAGAACCAACAGTATTGAAGGAAGAATTCGAAGCTGCCCTGAAGGAATTGGCAAAAAATAAGGCCCTAGGAATTGATGTGATATCCATTGAGATATTTCAACAAATGGATGCTGCACTGGAGGTACTTACTTGTCTATGCCAAGAAACTTGGAAGACATCTGCCTGACCAACTGACTGGAAAAGATCTCTATGTGTACCTTTTCCAAAGAAAGGTGATCTCACAGAATGTGGAAATTGTTGAACAATGTCATTAATATCACACACAAGTAAAATCTTGCTAAAGATAATTCAAAAACGGTTGCAGGAGTATATTGACAGGGAACTTCCAGAAATGCAAGTTGGATTCAGAAGAGTATGTGGAACAAGGGATATCATTACTGATGTCAGATGGATCTTGGCTGAAAGCAAATAATACCAGAAAGGTGTTTACTTGTGTTTTATTGTCTATTAAAAGACATTTGACTACATGGATCATAACAAATTATGGATAACATTGAAAAGAATGGGAATTTTACAACACTTAATCATGCTCGTGAAGAACCTGTACAGAGACCAAGAGGCTGTCATTCAAACAGAATGAGGGGATACTGCATGGTTTAAAATCAGTAAAAGAGTACATCAGGGTTGTATCCTTTCACCATACTTATTCAATCTGTATACTGAACAAATAATCTGAAAATACGGACTTTATGAAAAAGAAAGTGGCATCAGTATTGGAGGAAGAACCATTAACAACGTGCAATATGCAGAACACAACTTTGCTTGCTGAAAGTGAAGATAGCTTAAAGCACTTTTTGATGAAGATTAAAGACCACAGTCTACAATATGGATTACACCTCAACACAAATAAAACAAAAATTCTCTCAGTTGGACCAATAAGCAGCATTATGATAAATAGAGAGAAGACTGAAGTCATTATAGAGTTCATATTACTTTGTTCCATAATCAACACCAATGGAAGCAGCATTCAAGAAATCAGAGGACATATTGCACTGGGAAAATCTGCTGCAAAAAACCTCTTTAAAGTGCTGAAGGGCCAAGATGTCTCTTCAAAGATTAAGGCACACCTAACCCAAGCCATGATGTTTTCAATAACCTCGTATACATGTGAAAGATGGACAATGAATACAGAAGACTGAAGAAGAGTTGATGCTTTTGAGTTGTGGTATAGGTGAAAAATGATGAAAGTACCATGAACTGCCAGAAGAACTCACAAATCTGTCCTGGAAGAAGTGCAGCCAGAATGCTACTTGGAAATGAGAATGGCCAGACTTCGTCTCACCTACTTTGGTCATGTGGTCAGAAGGAACCATTCCCTAGAGAAGGGTATCATGCTTGGTAAGGTGGAGGGTTAACACAAATGGGGAAGGTCCTGTAGGAGATGGATTGGCACAGTGGCTACAATGATGGGCTCAGGTATAGCAAGAATTGTGAGGCTGGTGCAGGACAAGGCAGTGTTTTGTTCTGTGTATATAGGGTTGCTGTGGGTCAGAGCTGACCCTACAGCACCTAACAACTTACCAACAGCACTTGAGAGTCAATTGAGAAAAATACAAATTTATTTCTCAAGAACCAATCTTGGTACCAAATGTCTTAGGCTGGCTTCTCTAGAGAAGCAAAAGCAGTAAAGCTTTTGCATATATACATATTTATGTA
>NW_006921745.1:310960-315389 GCF_000298275.1 Orycteropus afer afer | reverse complement strand
ACACACTATGCTACCAGAGCTCCTATATATACATATATGTATATGTATATGATACACAGAGCTCTGGCAGTTTAGTGCCTAAGGCATTTGACAGCTAACCAGAAGGCTGGCAGTTCAAACCCATCAGCCACTCTTAGGAAGGAAGACTGGGCAATCTACGTCTGTATAGATACCACCTCGGAATCCCGAGGAGGGGTCACTATGTGTCAGAATCAACTTGACGTCAGCGAGTTTGGTTTTAGTTTCTTTTTCTTTCTTTCTTTTTTTTAAATTGTGCTTTAGGTGCAAGTTTACAGAGCAGTTTGTTTTACAATAACCATTACTCGTACATTTAGTTTCACTCCCCATTTACCTTCCCCACCACTAACCCAGTCTCCTCCCCTCCCTGACCAATAACCCTTCCCCTATGCTGTGCCCCTCATAGTTATTTGCTCCTGTGTGTTTTGCATTTCCTCTGTGCAAATGTTGCCCCTCTGGTGCCCCATGGTCGATTGCTCCAAGGGATGCATTTCCAGAGTATGTGGGTGTGTCACCCTTGGTTGAGTGGTCTGCATGTACATCTTGTTTACTCTTAGGCTGAGAGGCAGCCCCTGGGAGTGAGTTTTATTCCAGGCCCAGAATGTATCCCAGGGCCATAGCAATGGGGGTCTCACCAGGCTCCATCTGACCAGTAATTCTGGTCATTATTGAGTTTTTGGATCTTGTTCCATGTTTTACCTCCCACTGTATCCAGGATCTCCAGATTTGATCCTTTCCTAAGGGTTGGCATTGGTAGCCAGGCACCATCTAGTTCTTCTGGTCTCGAGGGCCATCATGTCCTAGGGCTGACAGCTTCCAATTAAATGTTTTATTGCACTCTTCTTTGCTTCTGATGATAGGAGACCATTAACTGCATCTTAAATGGCCACTTGAAAACTTTTAAGACCCCAGTCATGACTCACCAATGTAGGATGAGGAACAAGGCTTTTATGTATTTTGTTGTGCCAATTGAGTCTGGTGTCCCACAGTACTATCATCCTGAGTTGGTAGATCCATTGGATGTCTCTCCCACAGTATCTGGGTGTCTCTGAGGGATCACTCTATATCTGTCTTCTCTTGTTTCTGTAAGGATTGCAGGTATTTTGTATCACTGGTATCTGTGCAAGATTAGCCTCTGCTCAATCTATCCTTGGTCTAGAGTATAATTCTGTCCACTGATCCCCATCTGATCTTCTCAGATATTTATGGGTTTATCTGTAGCTTGGTGTTTGGTGTTAATGGTAATGCAGTATTTTGGACACATTTGTTGGTATTAGGATCTGTTGTCTATATCTTATGTGTACAATTTGGTGTTCTCCATTTTCCTGTTATAGTGATCACAGGCTCTTTCTCTACCATGTCTCCCCTTACCCACATCAGCATGTGGCCCTCAACTAGCCTGAAATTAATCCCTCCTCTTCCCTCCCCACCCCAGTGATCTACAAAATGAATTCCCTTTCTGAAGCAAACCCTTTGTCTTTTTATAGTAATGGGCTCATACAGTATTTGTCCTTCTGTGATTGATTTATTTCACTCAGCATAATGTCTTCCAGGCTCATCCACATTGTGAGATAATTCATGTATCCTTCATTGTTCTTTAATATAGCATAGTATTCCATTGTGTGAATGTACCATGATTTGGGTATCCATTCATCCGTTGATGGGCATTTAGGTTGTTTCCATCTCTTTGCTATAGTGAATTGTGCTGCGATGAACATAGGTGTGCACATGTCTGTTCGTGTGCTGCCTCTCAGTTCTTTAGGATATATTCCTAAGAATGGAATTGCTGGATCAAATGATATTTCTATTTTCAGTTTTTTAAGAAAATGCCATACCATTTGCCACAATGCTTGTACCATTTTACAATCCACCAGCAGTGTATAAGAGTTCCAGTTTCTCCACAACCTCACCAACATTTGTTATTTTCTGTCCGTTGAATTTTGCTATTATTTCTGGGGTGAGATGATATCTCATCATTTTGATTTGCATCTCTCTAATGACTAAAGAGGAGCTCTGGTAGTGTAGTGCCTTAGGCACTTGACTGCTAACCAGAAGGCTGGTGGTTCAAACCCACCAGCCAGTTGAAGGAAGGTTGGGCAATTTACTTCCATAGTGATACTGCCTTGGAAACCCAAGGAGAGGTCGCTATGAGTCAAGTCTGACTTGATGGCAAATAACAACAACAACTAAAGATCGCAAGCAATTCCTCATGTGTTTGTTCGCCTCCAGTATATAGTCTTCAGTGAAGTGTCTGTTCACATCTCTTGCCCATTTTTGAGTTGGCTTGTTTGTCTTTTTTGGTGTTGAGGTGTTGAAGTTTTCTATAGATTTTGGAGATAAATCCTTTGTCAGATATGTCATAGGCAAATATTTTCTCCCAATCTGTAGGTTCTCTTTTTACTCTTTTGACAAAGTCTTTTGAGGCACATAAGAATTTAATTTTTAAAAGGTCCCAGTCATCCAGCTTCTCTTCTACTTCCTGTGCATTCTGGGATATGTTTGATAGTCTATTTATGCCATAAATTAGGGCTACTAGATTTGCCCCTATTTAATCTTTGATGAATTTTGTAGTTTTGGGTTTTACCTTTAAGTCTTTGATCCAGCTTGAGTTTGTTTTTGTGTATGGTGTGAGGTATGGGTCTTACTTCATTTTTCTGCAAGTGGATATCCAGTTTTGCTAGCACTGTTTGTTAAAGCAGCTGTCTCATCCCCATTTAATGGGTTTTGGGCCATTGTCAAAGATCAGCTGTCCATAGGTGGACAGGTCTGTTTCTGGACTTTCAATTCTGTTCCCTTGATCTATATGTCTATCATCATACCAATATCACACTGTTTTGACTACTATGGCTGTATAGTAGGTTTTAAGATCTGGGACTGTGAGACTTCCCACTTTGTTCTTCTTCTTCAGTAGTGGTCTGCTTTTCCATGGTCTCTTTCCTTTCCATATGAAGTTAGTAATTGTTTTTTCTATGTCCTTAAAAATTTTGTTGGTATCTGGATTAGGATTGCACCAAATGTGTAGATTGCTTTAGGTATTATTGACATTTTCACATTATTCAGTCTACCTATCCAGGAACAAGTTAGGTTCTTCCATTTATGTAGAGCCCTTGTTGTTTCTTGTAATAGTGTGCTATAATTTTCTTTGTATAGGTCTTTTGTGTCTCTGGTAAGGTTTATTCCTAGATATTTTATATTTTTAGTACCTATTATAAATGGTGTTGTTTCCCTTATTTCTTTTTCAGAGGTCTCTTCGTTGGTGTAGAGGAATCCAACTGATTTTGGTATGTTGAACTTGTATCCTGCCACTTTGCAGAACCTCTCTATGATTTCCAGTAGTTTTTTATTTTTTATTTATTTATTTTTTTGTTGTTGTTGAATCTCTTGGGTTTAATATGTACAGAATCATAGCAAATGTAAATAGGGATAGTTTTACTTCTTCTCTGCCAATTTGTATGCCTTTTATTTCTCTTTCTTGCCTGGCCAGGACTTCCAATATGATGTTACATAGAAGTGATAGAGGGCATCCTTGTCTGGTTCCCATTCTTAAGGAGAATGCTTTGAGTCTTTCTCCATTAATAATGATCTTGGCCATTGGCTTTACATATATGCCTTTTATTATGTTGAGGAATTTCCCTTCTATCCCTGAGAGTTCTGAACAGTAATGGGTGTTGGATTTTATCAAATGTTCTTTTGTTTTGTTTCTTTTGTTTTATTTATGTGGTGGATTACATTGATTGTTTTTCTGAAGTTGAATCATCCTTGCACACCTGGTGTAAATCCCATTTAGTCAGGATGTATTATTATTTTTTTTTTGATATGTTGTTAGATTCTGTTGGGTAGGATTTTGTTGAAGTTTTTTGCATCCAGGTTCATGAGGGATATTGGTCTGTAGTTTTCCTTTTTATTGGTGTCTTTCCCTGGTTTTGGTATTAATGTCATGCTTGCTTTATAAAATGAGTTTGGGAGTATTACATCTTTTTCTATGTTCTAGAATAGCTTGAGTGGTATAGTTATCAACTCGTCCCTGAATATTTGGTAAAATTCTTCAGTGAAAAAATCAGGGCCAGGATTTTTCTTTGTGGGGAGTTATTTTTTAAGACCTGTCCAATTTCTTCTTTTGTTATAAGTCTGCTCAAGTATTCTATCTCTGAGTGAGATAGTTAAGGTATGTAGATTCTAAGAACTTGTCCATCTCTTCTGTTGTTGTTGTTGTTGTTAAGTGCCGTTGAGTCGTTTCCGACTCATAGCGACCCCATGCACAGCAGAACGAACACTGCCCAATCCCGCGCCAGCCCCACAATCCCTGCTGTACTTGATCCTATCATCGCAGCCACCGTATCAATCCATCTCCTTGAAGGCCTCCCCCTCTTTCGTAGACCCTCCACCCTACCAAGCATGACATCCTTCTCCA
>NW_006921745.1:295630-310508 GCF_000298275.1 Orycteropus afer afer | reverse complement strand
CATACTGCAGACTGTATTCTTCAACCTTCATCAGTAGGTGCCTTAAGTCATCCTCACTTTCAGCAAGCAAAGTTGTATCATCTGCATATCTCATGTTATGCAGTGTTTTGCAGACTGTACATTATTCTTTAGTGCTGCATAACATTCCATTGTGTGTATGTACCATAGTTTGGTCATCCACTCTTCCATTGATGGGCACGTAAGTTGTTTCCATTTTTTGCTATTGTAAATAGTGCTACAATGGACATGGGTGTGCACATATCTGTTCCTGTGCTGGTTCTCACCTCTCTAGTATATACACCTAGTAATGAGATTGCTGGGTTATGTGGTATCTCCAATTCCAGCTTTCTAAGGAATCGCTATACTGCTTTCCACAGTGGTTGTATTACTTCACAGTCCCACCAGCAGTGTATGAGAATCCCAATCTCTCCACATCCCCGCCAGCATTTGTTATTGTCTGCCTTGTTGAACCTTGTCATCAGTGCTGTGGTGACATGGTGTCTCATTTTTGTTTTGATTTGCATCTCTCTGATGATCAGTGTTCATGAACATCTCTTCTATTCAGCTACCTGAATATCCTGCCTCGTGAAGTGTCTATTCATGTCTTCTTTGCATTTTTCAATTGGCATGTTAATTCCTTTGCTGTTGAGGTGTTTTCTATAAATCCTAGAGATAAGTCCCTTCCCATATAAGTAATTATCGACAAGTATGAATTTTTTGCTGTCATTTTTATTATGTGCTTTTTAGTGGTGTTGATTTCTTTGTTCCATATAATTTTCTGTGCTGAGCTCATTTTGTTTCTGAATCATGTTATCACTTCCTTCATTGCTACTGTTTTAGTATTTGCTAAATATTTGTGCTGGTCCTTTTTTTTATTTTGATGTGAAGTTTTATCATTTTTCTTTGAGGTTCCCCTGTAAATTATAGTTTTCTTCTCAAGTTTAGAATAGTCCATGTGTTAAAGTCTCCTACTACCACTGTAGAGTTTTCTATTGTCCCTTTTAGTTCAATTAATATTTGCTTCATGTATTTTGGAGCACTTTCATCGGATGCATAAATATTATAATCATAATGTTTTCTTTGTCAATTGACCCTTTCAGCATCATATAGTGCCCTTCTTTGTCTCTTATGTTGTTTTTCACCTTAAAGTCTATTATATCAGAAATTAATGTAACCACTCCTGCTCTTTTTTGGAGCTCTGGTAGCATAGTGCCTAAGGCACTTGACTGCTAACCAGAAGGCTGGTGTTTCAAACCCGCCAGCCACTCCTTGGAAGGAAGGTTGGGCAATCTACTTCCGTAGTGATACTGCCTCAGAAACCCAAGGAGGGGTCGCTATGAGTTGGATCTGACTCGATGGCATATAACAACAACAACAATATTGGCTTGGTATATTTTTTTCTACTTCTTAACTTGTAATTTGTTTTTATATTTGTGTCTAAGGTGGGTCTCTTGTAGGTGGCATATCAACAGGTCTTCTTTTCTTGTGCAATCTGCCACTCTCTTTCTTTTGATTGATGCATTTTGTCAATTCACATTGAGTGTAATTAGTGATAGGTATGAATTGATTGATGTCATTTTATTGTGGTTTTTTGTTATGTTGTTGGAATTTCCTTGGTCCATATACTTTTCTCTGCTGAGTTTGTTTTGTTATGAAGTACTTCCTCTCTTTTCTTCTTTATTGTTGATTTTGTGCTTACTAAAGCCATGTTTTCCTTCTGGATTTGCTTACGGTGGATTGTTCATTTTCTCTGTGGTTATCTAAGAGTGAATTCTTGTCTCTATATTTTTAGAACAGTCTGTTCTATGAGGACATTGTCCTGTTTTCCTCTCCATTTGGAAGTTGTGTACTTAGAAAATTTATTCCCTCTATTTGATTTGTTGCTGTTGTCATATGCAGATTGGCTTCCTTGATTTTTACTGTACAATGTTTTATGGTATTATTTTGAGTGTCTATTTCTGATTTGGTTTTAGTGTTGATAACATGTGTCCTGATTTTGTTGTTGTCTGTTGTGGGTTCTCTAATGGCAGGACTTCCTTAAGCATTTCCTGTAGGGTTGGTCTGCTTTTCACAAAATCTCTTAATTTCTGTTTGTCTGAGAATGTCTTTATTCCGCCCTCATATTTGATGGATAATTTGGCTGGATATAGGATTCTTGGTTCAAAGTTCTTTTCTTTCAGTGTTTTATATATGCTGTCCCATTGCCTTCTTGCCTACATGGTTTCTGTTGAGTAATCAGAGCTCAGCCTAACTAATTATTGTCCCAGGCAGTTTGTAAAATTCTTTCTTTGTCTTTGGTTTTGCAGAGTTTGATAATGATATGCCTCGGTGTTTTTTTCTTGGCTTCTAACCTGTATGGGGTTCTATGAGTTTCTTGGACAAATATCTTTTATTCCTTCATGATATAGGGGAAGTTTTCTGTTAGTAGGTCTTCCACAATTTTTTCAGTGGTTTTTATCACCTCCTCTTGTTCTGCAATTCCAATGAGACATGTTGTTTCTTTTCATGTTGTCCCATATAACTCTTAGGTTCTCTTCATTTCTCTTAAATCTTTGTTTTGATTTTTCTTCATATAGGTTGGTGTCCAGGGATTTGTCTTTTATCTGGGAAATGTGTTCTTCAGCCAGTTCTAGCCTATTCTTTTGTGCATCCACTGTACTGTGCAATTCTGTAATTTTGGTATTCATCTTCTGGATTTCTAACTGCTGGTTTTGTATGAGTTCTGATTGTGCATTAGTCTTGTTATTTTGTTCTTAAATGGTTTTCCTGAGTTCTTCCAAGGTACTGATTGTGTTCTCCTTGCTTCTGTTTGGGGTTTCCTTAAGCTCTTGTAGAGTTCTATAAACTTACCTTCTTAGATAATTCTATTCCTCCTCTTCCTCCATGTTTAATAATATTTTGTTTGGGATTTTATTTCTATTGTCTTATCCTGTTTTTTTTTTTTTTTGGTTGTTGTTGTTTGATTTGAGGTTGTTTGTTGTTTCTTAGAAAATTTGAAATTGTCTTTAACTGTTAGTTATGTGTTGATTTGTTTTGTCTTGGTTTTATGATATAATATTTTGAAAAGATGCAGCTTTTTTTTTTTTTTTTTTGGCTATTAATTCAAGTGTGCTGGGCTGCTCTGCAGTTTTCTTTGTGATGATGGAATCACTGTGTGGAATGTGGATGCTGGCCTTTGTTTGTTGTAAAGGGAGTTTAAGATTCTAGCCAGCAGGTATTATGGTGGCTGAAGGTGGTTTTTCTATTGGATGAGGCATGGTAGAGACAGAGAAAGGGAGAAGAGAAGAGAGGAAAAAAAAAAAAAACTGCCAGGAGCAGTTTCTAGGACTTTGAGCAGGTTGCTAATGGTGATGTTACATTGTTACTACAGGCCCGCAGCTCAAGTTCAGCAAAGACTGCAATTGTTAAGGGGCCACCACTTTCCACCAGGTTCAGACAGATGCAAAAGCCCTGGTCTCCAGGCCCTTCCATGCCAAAAAGCTGACCTAGGATAACTGCCCCAATCTGCTATCTGTGGCAGGAGTTCGTCCCAGGGCTGACCCACTTGCGGTGTTATTGTTCTCTCTGCATCCATTTCAGCGGTACCCAGACCCAGAGGGATCTCTGTTCCCTCTCCATAGTCCCAAGTTAACCGATAAAAGCAGGTGCTGAAGGTAGATCTGTGGATTGGCTGCAGGTTCTTTGGTGTGGTGCATTCTCTTCACTGCCCCAGGGAGGTCTCCCATGCCCTTTCTCACCTGCTGGTTGGAGCTCTCAGGGTAGGTTCACCTGTTTTTATTATTTTTTCCCCTATGGGTGATTACACTGCCCCTTTCTCCTTTCTTATTCTACTCCCCTGAAGTTGACGTACTCTGACTTAGTGAACTGTTCAGAGCACCAGAATCCCCATTTCAAACTGCTCCACGTAGTTTTTCAGGCACTAAGATGCTAGAGGGAACCAGTGTGTGCACTACAGGGGTTGTTGTTGTTATGTGTCGTAGAGTCGGACCTGACTCATAGCGACCCCTCCTTGGGTTTCCGAGGCGGTATCACTACGAAAGTAGATTGCCCAACCTTCCTTCTGAGGAGTGGCTGGTGGGTTTGAACCGCCAGCGTCTGGTTAGCAGGCAAGTGTCTTAGCCACTATGCTACCAGAGCTCCTATATATATGTATACACATATATATGTATATGTATATGTATATATATATATATATACACATGTAGGTCTGGTGGGGATGCTCTAGTGGCATAGTGCCTATGGCATTTGACTGCTCACCAGAAGGCTGGTGGTTCAAACCCACCAGTCATTCCTTGAAAAGAAGATTGAGAAATCTACTTCCCAAGTGTTACTGCCTCAGAAACCTAAGGAGGAGTTGTTATGAGTTGGATGCAACTCAAGAGCAATGAGTTTCTTTTGTTTTTTTTTTTGTAGGAGCTCTGGTGGCATAGTATCTAAGGCATTTGACTGCTAACAAGAAGGCTGGCAGTTCAAACCTGCTAGTCACTCCTTGGAAGGAAGGTTGGGCAATCTACTTTCCTAGTGATACTGCCTCGGAAACCCAAGGAGGGATCACTATAAGTCGATCTGACTTAATGGCAGTGAGTTTGGATTTTTTTTTCTTTTTACATCTACACATGTAACTAAAAATAAAACTCACTGCCATGGAGTTGATTGTGACTAATAGTGAACCCCATTGTGCTTCTAAGGTGGTAAATCTTTACAGAAGTAGATTGCCCCATCTTCCTTCAGTGGAGGAGTTAGTGGATTTGAACCACCAACCTTCTGGTTAGCAGTCAAAAACCTTAAGCACTGTGACAGCAGAAATATATACCTGATGTGTATATATCTATATATCTCTATCTCTCTCTATATATGTATCTGATATGTGTGTGCAGATATATATGGAGAGAGAGAAAGAAAGAGAGAGAGAGAAAGAGAGGTATGTATCGCAAAGACATGGCTCATGCAATTGTAGAGGTTGGCAAGACCCAAGTCTTTAGGTCAAGCACCAGACTTGAGACTTCTTCTGACTCATGTAGCTACAGAGGCTGATGAATCCAAGATAAATGGCAAGCCACAGACTCACAGATTTTGGAAGCTGATGAATCTAAGATCACCAGGTAAGACAGCAGGTTGCTGGCTCACAGACTGTAGAGGCTGACAATTCCCAAGGACCAGAGGGCAGATCATGATGATCTGTGTGAAGGATCCAGAACAAGTAAGAGCCTTGTTGGAACATCCACTAATATACTGAGGTGGACCAAGCCCCCAAGGAAATTCCCTTTCAACTGATCATGGAGATGATTACATTATATCATATCTTATTGTGGAGGTGATTACATTGTATTAGATGACAAAATAGGGAATGATGACATCATAACATTCCAGTCAAACCACCTGAAAATTATGGCCCAATCAACTTGGCAACTCATAGTTGCTTTGAGTCAATATCTTACAAAAAGTACACCTAACATTTGACTGGAGTTCTATATAGTACAATGAGCTAAATGTAAAATATAAATGACCAAACAATCAAAAAGCATCCAGATTTTTAAGGAAGATACAAATTATTTATTTATATTAGGAATTTATATGTGGAAAATTTTAGACCTAACAAATTAATTAACTTGGCCATTGGATAGAAGTGCACGTGAATCATTCACAAATACAAAAATCAATTTTTTATATAAACTGGTGACAAAGAATCTAAACATGAAATAAAAAATCCGTTAATAACAATATAATCAAGAGTAAAATCCTCAGGAGTAAACCTAGCAAAACTCATTATACATGTAAATTGAAAATTACAAAGTATTCTTGGGATAAAATTGTGTTGTTGTTAGGTCCTGTTGAGTAGATCCTGACTCATAGGGATCCAGTGTACAACTTAAAGAAACACTGCCCGGTCCTGCACTCTCCCCACAATCCTATGCTTGAGCCCATGGTTGCAGCCACTGTGCCAATCCATCTTGTTGAGGGTCTTCCCCTTTTCCACAGACCCTGTACTTTACCAAGCAAAATATCCTTCAGGGACTATTTCCTTCTGACAACATGACCAAAGTAGGTGAGGTGAAGTCTGACCATTCTTACTTCTAAGAAGCATTCAGGCAGCACTCCTTGCATGACAGATTTGTTTTCTTCTGCCAGCATGTGGTATTTTCAGGATTCTTCACCAACACCACAATTAAAAGGCACCAATTTTTCTTCAGTTTTCTTTTGTCATTGTCTGGCTTTTATATGCATATTAGATGATTAAAAATACCATGGCTTGAGTCATGAGTATCTTTGTCTTCAAAGTGATATCTTTGCTTCTTTACACTTTAAAGAGGTCCCTTGCAGCAGATTTGCCCAGTGCAATATGACATCTGATTTCTTGACTCCTGCTTCTATGGATGTTGATTGTGGATCCAAGTAAAATGAAATTTTTTACAACTTCAATCTTTTCTCTATTTATCTTGATGTTGCTTATTGATATAGTTGTGTGTATTTTTGTTTTCTTTATTTTGAGGTGTAATCCATATTGAAAACAGCAGTCTTTGATCTTCATCAGTAAGTGCTTCAAATCATCTTAACTTTCAGCAAGTAAGGTTGTGTCATCTACATATCACAGGTTGTTATGAGTCTTCTTCCAATCTTGATTCCACATTCTTCTTCGTACAGTCCAGCTTCTTGCATTATTTGCTCAACATACAGATTGAATAAGTATGGTGACCAGATACCACCTTGATGCATGCCTTTCCTGTCCTGTTCAAATGACAGCCTCTTGGTCTATGTACAGGTCCTCATGAGAAAAACTAAATCAACTGGTATTCCCATTCTTTGAAATATTGTTATAATTTGTTATGATCTATGTAGTCTAATGCTTGTGCATAGTCAATAAATCACAAGTAAACATCTTTCTGGTATCTCTTCCTTTCAGCCAATGTACATCTGACATCAGCAATCCCTTGTTCCACATCTTCTGAATTAAGCTTGCATTTCTGGAAGTTCCCTGTCAATATACTGCTGCAACCATTTCTGAATTATCTTCAGCAATATTTTACTTGTATGTGGCATTAATGAGTGTTCGATAATTCCCACATTCTGTTGGATCACCTTTGATCTCTTCCAGTCAGTTGGCCTGGTAGCTATCTTCTAAATTTTTTGACATAAATGAGTCAACCTCTAGTGTTGCATCCATTTATTAAAACATCTCAATGTGTATTCTGTCAATTCCTGGAGCCTTGTTTTTCACCAATTTCTTCAGTGCAATTTGGACTTCTTCCTTGAATATCATTGGTTCTTGATCACATGTTACCTTCTGAAATGGTTGAACATCAATTCTTTCTGGTGTAATGACCATGTTTTTTTTTTTTTTTTTTCCATCTTTGATCGATGCTTCCTTCATTATTACCTATTTTGCCCATAGAATCCTTCAATATTGCCATTTGAGGCTTGATTTTTTTTTTTTCTTCAGTTCTTTCAGCTTGAGAAATGCCAAATGTGTTCTTTCCTTTTGTTTTTTTCTAATTCCAGGTCTTTGCATATTTAATCGTAATACTTTACTTTGTCTTCTCAAGCCACTCCCTTGAAATCCTCTGTTCATCACTTTCATTTCAACATTTCTTCAATTCACCTTAGTTATTCTCCAT
The DNA here is from genome assembly GCF_000298275.1 of Orycteropus afer afer. Lineage (NCBI taxonomy): Eukaryota > Metazoa > Chordata > Mammalia > Tubulidentata > Orycteropodidae > Orycteropus > Orycteropus afer. The sequence goes on along the minus strand of NW_006921745.1, from coordinate 302,895 downwards.
TCAAGAGAAAGTTTCAGAGTCTCTTCTGATCTTTTTTTTTTTTTTTTTTTTTTTTGTCTTTTCTTCCTTTCCTGTTTTTTAAAATTACCATTTGCTTACTTCATGTGTAATGTTCTTGATATTCCATAACTCATCTGGTCTTTGGTCATTGGTGTTCAATGCATCAAATCTATTCTTTAAATGGTCTAAATTCAGGTGGAATGTAATCAAGGTTGTATTTTGGCTCTTGTTGACTTGTTTTAATTTTTTTCAGCTTCAACTTGACTTTGCTTATGAGAGATTGATGTTCTGTTCTACAGTCACCTCTTGGTTTTGTTTTAACTAATGATATTAAACTCTCCATAAATTTTCACAGTTGTAATAGATTTGATTCTGTGTATTCGAAGGCAAGGTTCATGCATATAGTCACTGTTTATATTATTGGAAAAAAATGTATTTGCAATGAATAAGTTATTGGTCTTACATAATTCTATTATGTCATCTCTACTGTCATTTCTATCATCAAGGCTGTATTGTCCAATTACTAATGATTCTTCTTTACTTCCAACTTTTGCCTTCCAATCACCAATAATTATTAACACATCTTGACTGCATGTGTGGTCAGTTCCAGACTGCAGATGTTGGTAAAAATTGTCAATTTCTTCATCTCTGGCTCTGGTGTTTTATGTGTAAATTTGAATAATAATATGAATTGGTCTTCTTTGTAGGCATATAGATATTATCCTATCATTGAGTTTGTTGTACTTTAGGATAGATCTTGAAATATTCTGTTTGACAATGAATGTGATGCCATTCCTCTTCAATTTGTCATTCCCTATATAGTAGACCATATGATTGTCTGATTCAAAATGACTGATACCAGTCCATTTCAGTCACTCATGCCTAGGATATAGATCTTTACTCATTCCATTTCATTTTTGACAACTTCCAATTTTCCTAGATTCATATTTTTTACACTGCATGTTCCAGTTATTAATGAATATTTGTATCTGTTTCTTCACATTTTGAATCATACTCCATCATCAAATCACATGAAGGTCCCCAAAGCTTGACTTCATTCACTTCTTTAAAGTTGCCTCTACTTTGAGGAGACAGCTCTTCCCTAGTTGTAATTTGAGTGCCTCCCCATCTGAAGGGCTCATCTTCTGGCATTATATCAAACAATGGAGATAAAATTTAATAGAAAGACATTTTACATTCATTGATTAGAGGACTCAATATTGCCAAAGTCACAATTCATTAAAAAATTGATCAATAAATTCAATACAATCCCCATAAAATTCTCAGTAGGCATTTTTTGTGTGTGTGTGTGTGTGTCAAAATAGATAAATTTTATGTGGCACTAATGTATATATAGGAGCTCTGGTGGCATAGTGCCTAAGGCACTTGACTACTAACCAGAAGGCTGGCAGTTCAAACCCACTAGCCACTCCTCAGAAGGAAGGTTGGGCAATCTAATTCTGTAGTGATACTGCCTCGGAAACCCAAGGAGGGGTTGCTATGAATTGGGTCTGACTCGATGGCACAATGTATTTATAACAACAACAATATATTTATATAGAAATGCAAAGGACATAGAGTAGTTAAAATAATTTTGAAAAAGAACAATGTCAGAACACGTACCAACTACCTGATTTTAAAATTTTCTGTATTGTGGTTGTTAGGTGCCATGGAGTTGACTTCTACTCACAGTGACCCTATGTAACAGAGTAAAGATACTCCATTGGTTTTTCTAGGCTTTAATATTTATGGGAGCTTTAATATTTATTGCCAGGTCTTTCCCCTGTCTAGCCACTGAGTGGCTCAAACTGCCAACATTGTGATATTATTACAAGTTCAGGTACATAGATAAAAGGAAATTAATTGTGAGTTCAAAATAAGGCCTTACATTTCTGGTCAAATTATTTTTGACACAGATAATTTAAGGGGGGTAGGAAATAGTCTTTTACACAAAAGACACAGAGATAACTGTATATCCACATCTTGAAACAAAAGGAAAAATAAGAAAAGCATGTAGACCATCCACAAAAATTAACTCTGGTTTGGCATTTCTTTATTTTCATGAAATGTTTTAAGTACCATGTTCCTTGAGAGAAGGCTCCAAACCAAACCTACTGCTGTTAACCCCACACATGTCAGAGTAGAACTGTGCTCCATAGGGTTTACAATGGTTGATTTTTCAGAATTAGATCTCTAGACCTTTCTTCTGAGGTGCCACTGGGTAGACTCAAATGACCACCCAGGGACTCTTCATATACAGGAATTAAGTCAAAATGGTTTGAGCAAAGTGTTGTTTGATATAACACCAAAAGCACAATCTATTAAAAAAAAAGATGAATTAAATTTCATAAAAATTAAAAACATTTTTTACTCAAAAACATCATTAAGAAAACAAAATCACAAGTTACAGATTGAAAGAAAACAATTGCAGATCATATATCTGATAATAAAAGTGTATTGAGACTATATGTTTAACTCTCACAACTCAGTAAAAGAGAAACTAGTTCACAAAAGTTCAAAAGATGTGAATAGACATTTCACCAAAAAAAGATATAAAACAAAACAAAAACCCTTAAATCTATTGCCATAGAACTTTTTCTGAGTCATGGTTACCCTATGTGTCACAGAGTAGAACCCAGCTCTGTGAAGTTTTCTTTGCTTCAGGTCACCAGATCCTTTTTCCACAAGGCCGTTGAATAGGTTTGAACTGCCAATATGTTGATTAGAGCTCTGGTGGTGTAGTGCCCAAGACACTGGACTGCTAATCAGAAGCTTGTCTGTTCAAACTTACCAGCCACTCCTCTGCCAAAGAAACCCAATGGGGGTAGCTATGAGTTGGAATAGACTGGATAGGGGTATGTTTGGTTTGTTTTTGGCCAACTGTTTGCAATACCACCCAAGGATCCGACATAAACACATGAAAAGATGATCACATTTATTAGCCATGAAGGAAATTAAAATTAAAACCACAATGATTACCTATTTATATAACTGTGTACAGAAATAAATACTGTATTCCAAATCATTACGTGAATAAAATAAGCAGGAGTAAAATTAAAGTGTGGGTTATTTTTATGAAAAATAACTATTTTATTCTTAGATTGTGGAGATTTCTTTTTGTCACTTACTGGTAATTATTCTGTTAAATCTTGGGGCATTGTTTTTAAGAGTCTGAGTATTAAGTCCTTTTTTAAAAAAAAAAAAATTCCTTTTTAAAAGAAAAAAAAAATTCTTAATTACAGTTGTTATTTCCTGCAGTGTGTCTTTAAAAGTTTGCCTAAAATGATTTTTCACTTCTGACACTTATGATTTGTATTTTGTCTTTTCTATTATTCTTAATTTTACTTTTTAAAATTTAGAAAAAAAATTAAAAAATTTTATAGGATGAAAAAATTATTTTTCATTCCATAAAATAAAGGTAAATAAGAATACTTATTTTGTCTATTATTCTCTTTGTTGTGTTTTTGTTGCCGTCAAGTCATCTCCCACTCACAGCAATCTTATTTATAATAGAAGAAAGCATCACCCAGTCCTTTGCATCTTCATTATTGTCGGCATGTTTCAGTCCAATATTATAGCTATCGTTTAAGTAAATCTCATTGAAGTTTCTCTCATTTTCACAAACCCTCTGTTTTACCAATTATGATTTCTTTTCTAGTAATTGGTCTTTTCTGACGACATATCCAAAGTAAGTGAGCCAAAGTCTACCCATTCTCACCTCTAAGGAACATACATTCTCTAGGTTTTAATTAATTCGAAGTTGTTTTGAGAGCATTTATACTCCAATCATTGTATTCAAAAACAAACAACCCTCCAATAAAAACCTCACAAATTAAGTAGGTTATTTTACTAGGATAACTGTAGATAATTATCTTTTAATGATCGCTTATTTTTCAAGTTAAAAGATACATGTTTACGTTTATGCACAAATACTGATATAACAACTTTATTAAAATATTTTTCTCCCAGGTTCCCAATTCATAAATGTCTTTTCATTTTTTATTTATAAAAATTCTGAAAAAGTACTGGGAGCACTGACTCCATTACATAGAAGCCTGCTGTTTATATTATTCTTTCATTAGATCAACTAGTTAATCCATATCTTCCTTGCTTATTATGTATGGCAGCAATAGTAAAATGTATTTCCACTGATTTAATTCCAGAGTCTTCACTACACTTAATTATTCCTCATCCAATATAGACTTTTATTGACAGTAACTTAATATCCTATGAAATTTTACAGTTTTCCATTTCAAACAACTCCATCCATTGCTGCATCACTTTAAACCCAGCTACCACCCTTTCTTTACCATTAAAAAAAAGAACTCAAAACTTGCTGAATCTCATTTTGGAAACTATGTATGACTTATATGGATGTTAGAGATGGGATAATCCTGATTTTATTATAGATTTACTTGATTCATATTTGAAAAGCTAAAAGTTCACAAACTTGATAAGCTGCAAGAAACTAGAATTCATCCTTACAGAAATGAATTTACTCACTCCAGGTGGCTAAATTAAATGCCCTTATCCAGACATGTCAGTTGATATAAGCTAAAAAAATAAATACTTATATTGATAGTAGGTATGAATTTATGTTAGGAAGTTACTTTGAAGTGCTCCTGAAACAGATTTTCTGAGCGCTACAGAATGACAAATTAAAAACCTTGAGCTTTACTCTTACCTAGAGCTATAATGAGCCATAATAAAAATAAAGCCAAAAACAAACAAACAAACAAACAAATTCACTTCCTTTGAGTAGATCCCAAGTCAAAGTGAGCCCTTCCTGGGTTTCCAAGGTGGTACCTCTACAGAAGTAGATTGTCCGATCTTCCTTTTGAGGAGTAGCTGGTGGGTTTGAACCTTCAACCTTCTGATTAGCAGCCAAATGCCTTAGGCACTATGCCACCAGAACTCCCATAATAAAGATAGAGTTTAGTGAAAATGCTTCACATTATTCATAAAAGCAGAGATAAATTTATCACCAAATGAAACAACCTTGATGGGAGTTATTTTTAGGATATTTCTAATATATGTTCTTACCAATGACACAACCCTAACAAGACAGTACTGTGGGACACAGGACATGGACCAAAGCTTTAGGCCTCTTTGAACACCATAAAATGGGCTAGAAATATGTTCTGGATACCGTTATTTATTATCAGGTTTTATTGAGGTCTTTCCCTGTAGAAAGCTATAGTGGTAATTGTAGGGGAAAAAATATGTTGCTTGATTTTGAATTCCCTACTTGGGGAACCTTATCTTTCCTGTAATGGAGAATATATTTCAATGGTATTGTTATTAAAAAGCAAACAACTAAAAACTATTAAAACTTTATCTTTTACTCAGAAACTCCATTTTATCATCCATACCATTAGGGAAAAGAAAAAGAATAACCAAATTCTAAATTATTGTTATCAAAATTCTCAAAAGCCTCAGAATTTCTAAATCCCTAGGTATTTCAATTAGCCTTCATGTCAGTAGGAACAGTTCCTCCTATGGCCCCAATTTATCTCCATGTGAGTTAATAACAGTCTGCCTCAGGAATTTGAGAATTATTTCCAATACTAGATTCTACCTGCTATAAGCAGATATAAATAATTACTGCAGGGGACTCACACCATAATTCTGATTTTTATCTCCAATATGTACAAGCTAAATTTTCAAAACACCCACCAAAGCAACTTCTATATGATCTGAGAACTGCAGATTTGATCTTTGAAAAAATCATTGGGTAATACACCACATTAATAAAGGGAAAAATCCACATGATTATTTCAAGCAATGCCGAAAAGTCATTTGACAAAATTTAACACTTTTTGTGATAAAATCATACAAGATAGAAACATGAGTTCTCATGATATAATAGAAGGCATTCATGAAAATCCCACGGCTAACATCATACTCAATGGAGAAAGACTGAGAGCTACTCTTCAAAATCAGGAATAAAGCAAGGGTGCTCATTCTTTTTAATGCTATACAATATCATTCTAGAAGTTCTAGCCAGAGGATTTAGGCCAGGGGAGAAAAAAATGGGAAGGAGAAATTAAAATTAACCCTTTATGCAGTTTTATGTAAAACTTATCCCATTGTTGTCAAATTGATTCCAATTCATAGCCACCCTAGAGGACAGAGAATTGGCCCAAAGTGTTTCCAAGGCCGTATTCTGTACAGAAGCAGGCTACTACATCTTTCTTCCACAGAGTGAGTGTTATGCTTGAGTCAGTGACCTTTTGGTAAATAGCCAAGTGCATAACTACCGCAACACCATGGCTCCTTTAACCTATATGTAGAAAATCCCTAAGTTCTACAAGAAAGCTGTTAGAACAAATAAATGAATTTAGCAAAGTAACAGATTAACAATATCAACACACAAAAATCAGTCAGATTTCTATACATCAGCTATGAGCAAGCAGGAAAGGAAATTAAGGAAACGTTATCACTTACAATCTAAAGAAAGAAAGTACCTAGAAGAAAATTTATCCAGGAAGGTGAAATGTTTGTACACAGAGAATGATAAAATACTACTAAAAGAAGTTTAAGAATATCTAGATAAGTGAAAGGACATTTCATGTCCATAGATTGGAAGGCTTAATATACTTAAGATATCAATACTATCCAAGTTGTTGCTATTAGTTACCAACGAGCCAATTCTGACCCCAACCATTACAGAGTAGAACTGCATATGACTTTCTTGGCCTTTTCTTGTGCAGTACTGATGGATAGATTTGAACCACCAACCTTCAAGTTAAGAGTTGAGTGCAAAATATTTGCACCATATCTTATCCAAAACAATCTATAAATTCAGTGCAGTATCCATCAAAATTCCAACAACTTTTTTTTTTTTTGTAAAAATGGAAAAGTCAATCCTCATATTTGTATGGAATGGCTAAAGGAACATTGAATAAGTAGAGTAGGAGGACTCACCCATCCTGATTTCAAAACAGTTGAAAGTTACAGTAATTAAAACAGCCTGGTATAATGATAGAAATATAGATCAATGGAATAGAATTGAGGGTCCAGAAGGAAATTTATACATGTATGGTCAATTGATTTTCAACAAGGGTGTTCAATCCCTTTAGTGTGGGCAGAAGAGTCCCTTCAATATGTGGTGCTTGGAAAAGTAGATTTCCATATGCCGAAGAATGAATCAAGATTGATGTCTCACACCATACACCAATTCAAAATGAATCAAACATCTAACTACAAAAACTAAAATAATAAAATCCTTAGAGAAAATAAAAGGCTGCAGAACCTAGTTTTAT
>NW_006921745.1:282030-292233 GCF_000298275.1 Orycteropus afer afer | reverse complement strand
TAGGGTGTAGTAACAAGAAGAATGTTGTACCTTTTCAGTCTTGCAGGCCCCGAGTGTCCTTGGGGTTGCTGGAAAGCAGAACGTCTTCTTAAGCCCCAGAAATCTGCGAGAGCACTGTCTCTTTGAATATCCAAAGTAGTCAAGCTGCTTTTTAAACCTTCAAAAGGGTGGTGCCCTCTGGACCAACAAAAGTCCACAGGTCAGCCCACCTTTCTTTCACCTTCTCCATTTGTTCCCCAGCCACCACGCACAGTCCTCCGTGCAGTCCTTGCCTAGCAGGGTAATTTTTAGGTTAATTCTTAAGTCCTACCACCACAGGAATCTGCGAGAACACTGTCTCGTTAAATATCCAATATAGTCACACTGCTTTTTAAACCTACAAAATGACGGTGCCCTCTGGATAGGAAAAAGTCCACAGCTCAGCCCACCTTTCTCTTCACCTTCTCCATTTGTTGCCCAGCCACCGTGCACCATCCTCCGTGCAGTCCCTGGCTAGCAGGGTGATTTTTAGGTTAATTCTTAGGTCCTACCACCACTTGGGAATTTCCAAGCCGTCTGTGCCATCTGTGCTGTCAGGGTCGCTCAGGTTGCTGCCAGACCGCAGCTCTGTGTGTCCCCTTTTTTGGTATTTTCATGCAAATTCTTCTGCTAGTTGGGGTTTAGTCCACTTTTGTGTCCTTCCCTTCAAGGCTCAGGGGTCCAAAATTATCTTCTCTGTCTGTGTTAATTGGTTTCCCTTTTCTTAGTTGAAGAGGTCTGTGCAGTCCTTCTGCCTAGTCTGCCATCTTACTGGAACTGAGAGAGCCTAGTTTTTAATGATGGATTATTAGATATACCTACAAAATCACAAGGAGCACAATCCAAAATAGATACATGGGACCACATGAAATACTGTTGCTCATCAAAGGGTTTTCAACAAAGTGAAGAGATGACCTACAGATTGACAGAAAATATTTGGGAACTATATATCTTATATAAGCATCTAATATAAAATATATGTATTAAAAAAAAAAAAAACAACTTCTACAACTTAACAACAAAATGACAAACAACTCAAATAAAAAAATAAAAGGAAGGCACAGGATTTGGACAGACATTCAACAAGAGAAAATATTCAAATTGCCAAAAAGCACATGAAAAGATGCTCAACATTATTAGTCATTGTTGTTTTTAGGTGCCCTTGAGTTGGCTCCAACTCATAGTGACCTAATGATCAACAGAACAAAACACTGTCAGGTCCTGTGCCATCTTCACAATCCTGGCTATACTTGAGCCCATCATTGTAGCCACTATGACAATTCATCTTCTTGAAGGTCTTCTCTTTTGCTGACCTTCCACTTTACCAAGCATGATATTCTTCTCCAGGGAATGGTCCCTTCTGACAACATGACCAAAGTAGGTGAGATGAAACCTTGCCATTCTCACTTCCAAGGAGAATCCTGGCTGCACTTCTTCCAGGACAAATTTGTTCATTCTTCTGGCAATCCATGGTACTTTCAATATTTTTCCAACACCACAATTCAAAAGCATCAACTTTTCTTCAATATTTCTTATTCGTTACACAGCTTTCAAATTCATATGAGGCAACTGAAAATACCATGGCTTAGGTTAGGTGCATTTTAGTCTTCAAAGTGACATCTTTGCTCTTCAACACTTTAAAGAGGTATTTTGCAGCAGATTTGCCCAGTGCATATGACAGCTGATTTACTGACTACTACTTTGATAGGTATCAATTATGATTCCAAATAAACTGAAGACTTTTCTGACCACAGCGACCCCTCCTTGGGTTTCCAAGGTGGCATCACTAAAGAAGTAGATTGCCTAAACTTCCTATCAAGGAGTGGCTGGTGGGTTTGAGACACCAGCCTTCTGGTTAGTAGTCAAATGCCTTAGGTGCTATGCCACCAGAGCTTCTGATCAGGGAAATAAAAATCCAAACTATAGTATATATTACCTCAGCCCCATTATAATAGCAAGGATCAAGAAAATGAAAAACTGTATGTATTGGCAAGGATGTAAAGAAATTGAAACCCTCATCCATCGGTGATGGGAATGTAAAAAGGTACAGCCATGGTGTAAAACAGTTTGTTGGTTTTCTAAAAAGCTGAATATAGAACTTGCAACCCCAATCTTTGGTATATACCAAAAAGAATTCAAATCAGAAACACAAATGGAAAGCTATATATCAATGTTCATTGCAACACTTTTCACAATAGCGAAAATATGGAAACAACCTAAATGTCCATCAACAGATGAATAGATAAACAAAGTGTAGTGCAAGCATACAATGGAATATTACTCAACCACAAAGAGAAAAGAAGTGTTGATACATGTACAGCATGAGTAAACCTTGAAAACATATTGAATGAAATAATTAATTCATAAAAGGCAAATACAATATGATTTCCTTTATATGAGATAAATAAATACATAGAAAACAAAGACTATTAGTGGTTACCAGGCATGAGGGCTGAGGAAAGAAGCAGTTTTTGCTTGGAGAGCATTGAGTTTATGTTGATTATAGGAGCTCTGGTAGCGTAGTGCCTAAGGCACTTGACTGCTAACCAGAAGGCTGGCGGTTCAAACCCACCAGCCACTCCTCAGAAGGAAGGTTGGGTAATCTACTTCTGCAGTGATACTTCCTCAGAAACCCAACCCAAGGAGGGGTTCCTATGAGTCAGGTCTGACTTGAAAGCACTTAACAGCAACAACAACAAGTTGGAAAGGCTAATGTGTAATGGTTGCACAATATGAAGAATGTGGTCTGTGTCACTGAATTTTACAGTGGAAATTGTTGAATTGGCAAATATTTTTGTGTGTATATTTTTACCGCAATAATAATAATGAAAGCATTAGAGAAATACTACCATTGCTCTCAATGGAAATTATAAATACTATTACTAACTTACAGAGTAAAACTCAAAAATGTTGGTCCTTGTGTTTATGTTTACTAACTTAAAAGTTCACTTCCTTGTGTCTACTAGATGCCTATTCCATCATGACACTTGAACTGAGGATTCTCCAGAAACTTCTAGATGCTGTTGAGTGCCAAGGACCAATTCTACTGAGGATAATAGAAAAGATTCATTTTCTGTTTCTTTAGCACTTTTTTTCTAAAACCACAGTTCATAGGTGGATTTACTAATTGCTGACAAAAATTTAATAACTGTTCCTTTAAACATTTAAGGTGGTAGATTTCATTCTACAGGTCTTTCTGATACTTGAATTTCTCTTATATAGCCAATCCCTAATTTAGCCTTGGAAAAATTGACCCTTGACTACTGTGGAAAAAAGAAATGCTTTTTCTGAAGTCATTACAACTCTCAGAAAAACCTACCTGAATGGGGACTAATAAGGGTCTATCACTGATACAATAGACAGATGATTCCAGACTGTGCTGAAGAAACAGTTTAACTCTTTGGAGGAGAAAAAAAAAATGGTTCACTCCTTTTGCTAAGTAATACTTACAATCCCAATACAATTCTGTCCCACTAGGACAATGCTTCTTATGTGACACTCATCTGTTAATTTGTCCTACTCTAGTGGCTTGCATGTTGCCATGAAGCTGGTGGATTTGCCACCGATATTTCAAATACCAGCATGGTCACCCATGGAGGATAGGTTACAGTGGAGTTTCCAGACTAAAACACACTCGGAAGAAGGAAGGGGCCACCCACTTCTCAAAGAATTAACCAGTGAAAACCTTATGAACAGCAGTGAAACACTGTCTGATATATTACTGGAAAACTTTATGAATAGCTTTAAAATATTGTCTGATATAGTGCTGGAAGACGAGCCCCTCAGGTCAGAGAGCACTCAAAATATGACTGGGGAAGAGATGCCTTCTCATAGTAGAATCAATCTTAATGATGTGGATGGAGCAAAGTGTTTGAGACCTCCATTTGCTGACGTGGCACAACTCAACTGGGATTAAACAGCTGCAAACATCCCTTAATAATTGGAACATGGGAATCTCTCAGAGGAAGTGAAAATTATGTTTACAGTTACATAGTTACTACTCCTTTCACTCAAAGTGAAATGGTATCCAATTTTCAAGGAACTTTTAAAAGGAATCAAAAGAGACAGATCAAGAATTCGAGAAACACAAACAACAAAACTTAAAATAAATAAATAGGTCCTCATAAAAATTAAGAACTTGTCCATCAAAAAAAAAAAATTGGAACATGAAATGGATGAAGTATGAATCTTAGAGAGCTGGAGTTGCCAAAAATGAAATGGAACACATAAAGATTGATAATTTAGGCATTAGTGAGCTGAAATTGACTGTTTTTAGCCAATTTGAATCAGACAACCATATGATCTACTGTGTCATGGAGTGACAAATTGAAGAGGAATGGCATGGCATTCATCATCAAAAAAAAAAAAAAAGTTTCAAGATCTATCCTAATGTACAATGGTCTCAGTGATAAGATAATAACCATACATCTACAAGGAAGACCAGTTAATACTACTATTATTCAAATTTATGCACCAACCACCAAAGCCAAAGATGAGGAAATTGAAGATTTCTACCAATTTCTGCAGTCTGAAATTGACCAAACATGCAATCAAGATATGTTGATTATTACTGGTGATTGGAAAGAAAATGTTGGAAGCAAAGAAGAATCATCAGTTGTTGGAATATACAGCCTCGGTAATAGAAATGACACTGGAGATAACATGATAGAATTTTCCAAGATCAACAACTAATTCATTGCAAATACTTTTTTTTTTTTTTAATAACATAAACAGTGACTATATACATGAACCTCACCAGATGAAATACAAAGAATGAGAGTGAAAGAACTCTTTTCACTAATGTGAAAAGAGTTGATAGAGATGTATAATATTAGTCAAAACAAGGCCAGGAACTGACTATAGAACAGACATCAATTCCTCATAAGCAAAGTCAAGTTGAAGCTGAAAAAAATTAAAATAAGTTCATGAGAGTGAAAATATGACCTTGTTAAGTATTACCTGTATTAGAGACCATCTAAACAATAGATTAGATTAGATTAATTGAATACCAATGACCAAAACCCAGAGGAATTGTGTGACAACATCAAGAACATCATCCATGAGGAAAGTAAAAGGTCATTAAAAAGACAGGAAATGAAGAAAAGACCAAAATGGATGTCAGAAGAGATTCTTAAACTTGCTCTTGAATGGAGAGTAGCTAAAGCAAATGGAAGAAATGGCAATATAAAAGAGCTGAATAGAAGATTTCAAAGAGCAGTTCAAGAAGACAAAGTCAATTTTATTATACTGAAATGTACAAAGAACTGGAGTTAGAAAACCAAAAGGGAAGAACACACTTGGCATTTCTCAGGCTGAAAGAACTGAAGAAAAAATTCAAGCTTCTAGTTGCAATATTGAAACATTCTGTGGCAAAATATTGAATGATTCAGGAAACATCCAAAGAAGATGGACAGAATACGGAGAGTCATTGTACCAAAAAGAATTGGTCTAGGTCATCTATTCCAGGAGATGGCATATAATCAAGAAGCAATGGTACTGAAGGAAGAATTCAAAGCTGCTCTGATGGAATTGGTGAAAAACAAGGTTCCAGGAATTGACGGAGTACCCATTGAAATGTTTAAACAAATAGATGCCGTGTTGGAGGTATTTACTTCTCTGTGCCAAGAAATTTGGAAGATAGCTACATGGCCAATTAACTGGAAAAATCAGTATTTGTACCCATTCCAAATAAAGGTAATTCAACAGAGTGTGGAAATTATTGAACAATATCATTAATGTCTCACACAAGTAAAATCTTGCTGAAGATGATTAAAAAATGGTTGCAGATGTATATTGACAGGGAAATTCCAGAAATGAAAGCCAAATTCAGAAGAGGACGTGGAATGAGGGATATTATTGCTCATGTGAGATGGATCTTGGCTGAAAGTAGAGTGCCAGAAAGATGTTTACTGATGTTTTATTGACTATGCAGAAGCATTTTACTATGTGGATCATGACTAGTTATGGATAGTTTTGAGAAGAATTGTATTCCAGAACACTTGATTGTGCTCAGCAGGAACCTGTATGTCGACCAGGAGGCTGTAATTTGAACAGAATAAAGGGATATTGCATGGTTTAAAATCAGGAAGGGAGTGCATCAGGATTGTATCCTTTCACCATATTTATTAATCTGTATGCTGAGCTAATAATCCAAGAAGCTGCACTATATGAAGAATGTGACATCAGGATTGGAGGAAGAGTCAATAACAACGTGCAATAACAGATGACCAACCTTGCTTGCTGAAAGTGAAGATGACTTGAAGCATTTACCAATGAATATGAAAGACTACAGACTGAAGTGTGGATTGAACCTCAACATAAAGAAAATGAAAATGCTCACAATTGGACCACAAAGCAAGGTCATGATAAATGGAGAAAAGATTAAAGTTGCTAAAGATTTCTTATTACTTGGTTCCACAATCAACACCAAGGGAAGCAGCCGTCAAGAAATCAGATGATGTATTGCACTGGGCAAATCTGCTGCAAAAGGTCTCTTTAAAGTGCTGAAGAGCACAGACTTCTCTTTGAAGACTAAAGTGTACAAAACACAAGCCATGGGATTTTCAATCACCTCATATGCATGTGTTCAGCATACAGATTGAATAAATATGGTGAAAGGATACAACCCTGATGCACTCCCTTCCTGATTTTACATCATGCAGTATCCCCTTGTTCTGTTCAAACGACAGCCTCCTGGCCTAAGCACAGGTTCCTAATGAGCATAATCAAGTGTTCTGGAATTCTCATTCTTCTCAATGTTATCCATAATATGTTATGATCCACACAATCAAATGCTTTTGCATAGTCAATACAACACAAGTAAATATCTTTCTTTCAGCAATGATCCATTTGATATCAGCAGTGATATTGTTCCATGTCCTCTTCTGAATCCAGCTTGTATTTCTGGAAGTTCTCTGTCAATACACTGTTGCAACCATTTTGAATTATCATCAGCAAGATTTTACTTGTGTGTGATATTAATGATATTGTTCAATAATTTCCACATTCTGTGGGATCACCTTTCTTTAGAATGAGTAAAATATGGATCTTTTCCAGTCAGTTCACCAGGTAGCTGTCTTTTAAATGTCTTGGCATAGACATGTGAGTGTGTCCAGCAGGGCATCTGTTTGTTGAAACATCTCTGTGACTATCCAGTCAACTTCTGGAGCCTTGTACTTCTCTAATTCCTTCAGTGCAACTTCAACTTCTTCCTTCAATACCATTGCTACTTGATCATATGCCACTTCCTGAAATGGATGAACATCGACCAATTCTTTTTGGTACAATGACCCTGTGTGTTCCATCCATCATCTTTTGATGTTTCCTGCATTATTCAATATTTTTCCATAGAATTATGCTGAACAAATAATCTGACAAGCTGGACAATTTGAAGAAGACCATGGCATCAGGATTGGAGGAAGACTAATTAACAACCTGCAATACACAGACAATACAACTTTGCTTGATGAAAGTGAGGATGACTTGAAGAACTTACTGATGAAGATTAAAGATTACAGTAGGAAGTATGGATTACATTTCAACATAAAGAAAATGAAAATCCTCACAACTGGAGCTATAAGCAACATCACAATAAATGGAGAAAAAATTGAAGTTGTTAAAGATTTCATATTTCTTTGTTCCACAATCAACACCAATGGAAGCAGCAGTTACTACATTAGAAATTGTATTGCACTGGGCAAATCTGCTGCAAAAGACATCTTTAAAGTGGTGAAGAGCAAAGATGTCTCCTTGGAGACTAAGGTGTGCCTAACCCAAGCAAGCCATGGTATTTTCAATCATCTCATATGCATGTGAGAGCTGGAAAATGAACAAGGAAGACCAAAGAGGAGTTGATGCTTTTGAGTTGTGGTGTTGGCAAAGAATACTGAATGTACCATGAACTACCAAAATAACTAACAAATGTGTCATGGAAGAAGTGCAGCCTGAATGATCTTTGGAAGTGAGAATAACCAGACTTCGCCTCACCTACTTTGGTCATGTTGTCAGAAGACAGTATTACTTAAAGAAGGATATCATACTTGGTAAGTGGAAGGTCAACAAAAAAGGGGCAGGCCCTCAATGAGATGGTTTGACACAGTGGCTGCAATGATGGGCTTAGCTGTGGCAAGGATTGTGAGGCTGGCACAGGACCGGGCAGTGTTTCTTTCTGTTGTACATGGGATTGCTGTGAGTTGAAGCTGACTCAACAGCATCTAACAGCAACAACAAAATAAGCATGTGAAAGCTGGACAACGAATCAGGAAGACTTAAGTAGAGTTGACACTTTGGAGTTGTGGTGTTGGTGAAGAATATTGAAAATACCCCATGGACTGCCGGAAGAATTAACAAATCTGTCCTGGAGGAAGTGTAGCTGGAATGATCCTTGGAAGTAAGAATGGCCAGACTTTGTCTCACCAACTTTGGTCGTGAGCTCAGAAGGGACCATTCCCTAGAGAAGGATGTCATACTTGGTGAAGTGAATGGTCAGCGAAAAAAGGGAAGGCCCTCAATGAGATGGATTTACACAGTGGCTGAAACGATGGGCTTAGGTGTAGGAAGGATTGTGAGGCTGCTGCAGGACCGGGAGTGTTTCATTCTGTTGTACATAGGGTCCTTATGAGTCAGAGCCACGTCAAGAGAACCTAACAACAGCAACAACACGTGACCATCAGACTTATCTTGAATACAAGTGTAGGTGGTATATGTATCACTTATCATGTAGTAACTAATCCTAGGCATTCAGAATGATTGTTAGAGATTTTCAGATATTTAAAATTATCAGCCATCTAATGGATCTTCTTTCCTTAAACAAAGAAGTCAGTTACCCATCATGGGAATTCTGCTCAAGTAGGTTATACTTGCCTTTTTTTTTTTTTTTTGAACAATCCTTGTATACCCAACTAGAGATGCACTTCCAGGGCTGTGAATTATAAAACAATAAAAATTATATTTACCACAGAAGATCATCTCAAGTGTAAACATTACCATTATTACAATGTCATTATTTTAAAAAATATTTTTATTTTTAATAAAAGACCTCTACAGGTTTTTGGTACACAGATAAAGTTGGTAATCCCTTGTTCTATGTCAATGCAACTGAGATGAGGAGGGTTTGGTTCTATTACAGTTTTTCAGTAGATGGTCTTATACCTTTATTTCTCCCATTAGTTCCTTGTGCCCTGAGATAACATTTTTTTTTTAATTTTACCATTTTTAAGTGTACAATTAATTCAGTGATTGACTACATTCACCATGTTGTGCAACCATCACATTTCCAAAAAGTTTTGCATCAACAGAAACTCAGAACTCTCATTCCCTTCTCCCATCAGCCCCTGTAAATACTAATAAACTTTTGTCTGTGTGTACTTGCATATTCTAGATATCACATTCAAATGGGATCATAAAATATTTGTCATTTTGTGTATGGCATTTTATCTGGCATAATTCATTCAGTATGTAGCCAGGTCATAGCACATACCAACATTTCATTTTTCTTTATGGCTGAATAATATTCCATTATATGGACATACTACATTTTGTTTTTCCATTAATCTATTGATGGATATGGGTTATTTTCACTCTAATATTATTGTAAAGAGTGCTGCTATGAATATTGGTATATTTGGGGTAGTATATTGAGGTAGAGTGGGACCTCTAATTCTCAGAGAAAACATCTTGCTAAAAATCAGAGTATTTGGTAAAAGGCCATAAAAATGATAATAACTAATATATACTGAACATTCAGTCTTCTGTGCATTCTTTGAATCTTTTGTGTTTCTAATCTCACAACAACACAGGAGTAGATAATATTATTATAACTACTTATCAAGAAGAAAACTTAATGACAGGGAAGTGTTAGGCTGGGTTCTCTAGAGAAGCAAAACCAGTAAAGTTTATATATATATATACAGAAAGAGAGAGAAAATGGCTCACACATTTATAGAAACTGGTACATCCCAAGTTCCTAGATCAAATGTCAAACTGGAGGCTTTTCGTGACTCATGCAGCTACAGGGGCTGATGAGTTCAAGGTTGGCAGTCAGTATATCAGCTGTTGACTCTGGTGGATGATGAATCCAAGGTCACCAGGCCAAGTGTTGGATTGTTTGATCATAGATAGTTGTAGGCAGCATGACAGGATCCAGATTCACAGAATATTCTCACACTTTCCACGATGTCCATGTAT
>NW_006921745.1:247162-281930 GCF_000298275.1 Orycteropus afer afer | reverse complement strand
GTGCCATCGAGTCAAATCCAACTCATAGTGATGCCTCCTTGGGTTTCTGAGGCAGTATCACTCTGGAAGTAGATTTCCCAATGTTCCTTCTGAGGAGTGGCTTGTGGGTTTGAACTGCCAGCCTTCTGGTTAGCAGTCAAGTGGCTTAGGCACTACACTACCAGAGCTCCCATATATATACATATACATACACACACACACACACACACATAAATACATACATACATATATATAAGAATGAGGCTACCCTCCTAGGGAAACTGCTTTTCAACGGATTGGCTGCTCAAAACATATACATCTGATCTTATCATGGGACTAACCACAACACAATTGCTTAAACCACTCAGAATTGTAGTCCAGGCAAGTTGACATACAACTATCACAAAGGACATGTAGGAGGTTTACCTCAGGTTCGTGAGCTAGCAGAGGATCAACACTAGGCACTGGACTGAGGCATTCTGATCCTAGGGTCTTCTGTCTTCCACACCATAATCATCATCCCAGAAAGAACCTGGCCTTTTCCTCTCCTTACATGTACAGAACATTTGCAAACTCCCCCTTTGCTTAAATTCCCTTCTGTAGAAGATGCTGGACAAGGTGAAGGCAGTGGGATAAGGGATATAACTTTCCAGCCTTGGCAAAGCTCCTTTGAAATGTGACACTTCTCTTCAAGTCATGTTCTCTTCTGTACAGTGTTGTGGGTTAAGAGCAATGCTAAATGAAGCAAGGGGAGGAGGAGAGGGGATGAGAAGGGCTTTCAGGCCCAAATTCCTCTCAGAGGAGCCTAAAGTTATTCTAAATATAACTGAGTCTCTTATCTACTGATCATCAGCTCCCAGGGGAAACTGGAAGGCTCCTTTCTCAAGCCTTATGTCATTTTCTTCTATACCTATGAAGACATGGAACCTTCTGACATGAACCACTTGGGAGATAAGGCTGTGTTATAAGTTCTGGCTCATGACTTCAGGTACCAGAGGTTGATAGCCTCGTCCTCTGTGCTATTCAGAGTTCTTAAGTCCTTAAGCACCCAGTGGAAGATGCATTGATGGTGCAGTCACTATTCATGAGTCATCATTATCCCAACAGTATGTTCCTCTGTGCAAAAAAAATAAAATAAAGAAAAGAAAACTATTTTTAAGAGAAAAAGCACTATACATAGAACCAAGAGTTGCTCCCTATTCTTTTCTCCTTCTTTCTCCAGATTTGATCTTGAAATTGGTATGTACCAGTGCCCTGGATATTTTCATACTTTTATTATACAATCCTGTATTATGAACAATATATCAAATTGTCTCTCATTTAAAGGCATGGACCTTCCTAGGTATACTTCTTTGAGATGCTTTGAGATGCTCCAGACTTTCATTCCCATCTGGATGTTTTATCTTCACAGGTTAATTCCATTTCACTACCATAGAATCGGATCCAACTCATAGCAAACTCTCTTTGGGTTTCCTAGGTGGTATCACTATGGGAGTAGATTGCCCAACCTTCTTTCTGAGGAGTAGCTGGTGGGTTTGAACTACCAGCCTTCTGGTTAGCTGTCAAATGCCTTAGGGATTATGCCACCAGAGCTCTCACTCTGGTGAAAGTGTTTGTAAGGTGGGCATAGAAGTTACTCTGGTTAAAAATTGCTAGTTCCCTTGACTCTAGTGTCCTAAGGACACTGTGGGAGGCATGGAAGGCCTACTCCAGCTTGATTCTGTGTAACATTGTTCATTCTGCAGCAGGCTGCATTCTCTGAAGGAAATAGGCCCCAAGTACAGAAGGGACTTGGGGATCTCAATCAGTCTGAGCAGAACAGGTTCTTGACATATGTGATAGTTAAGATTGTGTGCCAATTTGACTGGGTCACGTTTCTAAGTGGTTTAGCAGTTATGATGTAGTCTTCTCCTATGATGAGACCTGATATAATGTAATCATCTCCATGATGAATCTGCTATGAGCAGTCAATCAGTTGAAAGGCAGTTTCCTTTGGGGTGTGGCCTGCTTCCAATATATAAGAAAAGTTCTGGCAAAGGTCTTTTATTTTCTGCTGGATCTGAATCCTGCATCTGGTTTACCATCATCTCTGGTTCCTGGACTTGAACAAGTGGCCTTCTGTGTTGCCTGATATTGAGATAGTTGCCTTCAAAGCCTATGATCCCACAGAGTGCCATCTTATTCGTTAATCTTGGATTCCTCAGTCTCTGAAGCTAGCAGCCTTCTGTACTGCCTGCTGTTCTTGGTTTTGTCAGCCCCTGTAGCTATGTAAATCAGGAGAAGCCTCCAGCTTGATGTTTGACCCATGGACTTGGGACTTGCCAGTCTTTAACTTAGACAAATTTCTCTCTCTCTCTCTCTCTCTCTCTCTCTCTCTATATATATATATATATATATATATATATATATATATTTCACTGATTTTACTTCTCTAGAGAACCCAGCCTACAACAACACATGACTTTATTCCCTGCATTGACCACAACTCACAACAGTGTTTATATCTTCCTCCACCTCCACAAAAAGCAGGTAGTTTGGTTGGTAGTTTCCTTGCCTCTGCTGGAGAGAAGCTCTAGCATGCTTCAGACCTTCCCGGGTGAGGCCAAGTGACAAGGCACTTGGGAGATAAGGCTGTGTTGTAAGTTCTGGCTCATGACTTCAGGTTCTAGAAAGTCAGCCACAGGGTGCTCAAGCTCTAGCAGAGCAAAATGCTCAGAGAAATAGCCCCTCCTCAAGCCTAGGACATGTACCTGACCATTTAGACCAATCATGGTGTCCTCATTCTTTTTTCTAGTGACTATTCTAGGGACAGGTAGAAGATTAGTTTGTGGCCTGTGAGCTGTAAGGCCATGTCTGCGGAAGGGAGGTTGACAGTATGGAAAAAGTTCTGCACCCTCATGAAAACCCATTGGGAATCAAAATAGCCTTCTTACTTTTATAGTTACATGGTGAGAACATGATTCTTGGATTCTTACAGGCTAATTGCATCCCAAGTGAAGATCTTGCTGACCCTGAAGAGGGTAAGTGGACAAGGAGAAGGCAGATTTTAACCATGGAAGTATGGCAAAGCTGCTGAACCAGGCCTGAAGTACCTTTCATCCAACCTCTTGGGATGCAGGTGAACCATGCTGTCTCTGGCAGGTCACTGACACCAAGTTTCTGTCCTTGCACAGGACACTCTAGGAAATATATCTGGCCTGAAAGATAAAAAAGTGCTCTCCCAGGCTTGGGGATTGCAGTGGAAGAAGAGATGGCTCAATTTCCATGGTGACTCTGTGGCTCTTAGCAGAGTCTCTTTGGTGGTTACTAGAGACCAAATTAATCAATGGTCATTTATTGACCTTACAATCCAAAGGATTATTCATCTGCTCATATCTAAAAAAGAAAAGAAGCAAAAAGGAAGAAATTGGTCTGAGGTTCAGAAAAGGATGGAGATGGCTAAGCTTAGACTGACATCTTGTGGCTTATGGTAAAATAGGCAATTCACTAAGAAACTGAGGGAGCAATTGGGAATTTGGGGGTAGGGGGAAGGAGAGGAGATTGACATCAGAGAGCAAGAATCTTTATAATTTCACCCTCACTTTTTCATAATTCCTTTTTTATTATTTTCCAAACTTCTTCACTATCTCTATAATAAATTTATAATATATTATTGTGATATTTTAATAGACTACTGATTTAAATGTATTTCTGGCTAATAAAGTTATCATTAATTATGACTACTTCTACTTCAAATCCATAAGCCATTTACTTCATATCAGTTGATGAATTATTTCTTTTAATGACCAAATTAATATAGTGATTATGAATGGTGTGTGTAGTTTTCTAACTAGAGGTTAATATTATACATCGCACACATAATCTTCTTTTGGATAAGACAATAGAAATGTCCGCGTTTTACAAATGAAGAAGTTAGGTAAGGCTTAAAGTCACAAAGCGGGCAAGTGGCAAGTCACTCAGGATCTAAGGATACCATGTTTGGTACAGTGGAGGGTCAGAGAAGAAGGGGAAGGCCCTCAATGAGATGGATTGACAGAGTGGTTGCCAAGGATGGCCTCAAGCATAGTAGGGATTATGAAGGTGGTGCAGGACCCAGCAGTGTTTCATTCTGTTGTGCATAGGGTCATTATGATTGGAATCAACTCCACAGCTCCTAACAACAGGCCCTAAACCAGGACTTCCTTCCAGTGCTGGAGCAACAAGTAAGGGTTCCACATTATCTCATTTATCCTTTAAAGCCATTCTAACCAGTTGCCATGGAGTTGATTCTGATTCATGGTGACCATATTTTTGTCAGAGTAGGACTGTGTTTCAGTGACTGATTTTTGAGCAGTAGATCACTAGGCCTTTCTTTGGGGCACCTTTGGGTAGAATTGTGCCTTCAACCACTAGGTTAGTAGCAAAGCACATTAACCATTTGCACCATCCAGGGAATCCTTCAGTAAGGTAGACATTGTTAATCCTTACTTACAAATTAGGAAACGTAAGTGAAGGGGTCAGGGAGATCAATATATTTAGTTCAAGGCTCAGATAGTCTGTAGAGTGACTTTCATAACCCATCTGAGGATCCTTCTCATACTCTTCCAGTCAGTCCACCCTTGTATTGTCCTTCTTCTCACACCTTCTTCCCTATCTTACTACATGCATCTCTCCTATTACTGGGCATCCAAGAATTTTCTAGCATTTGTTGCTATGGCTTACCTTGAAATATTAGTTGATGATGTGTTAAGGGTTATTGTTGTTGTTGTTGTTATGTGCTGTCGAGTTGGCCCCGACTTGTAGCGACCTCTCCCTGGGTTTCCAAGGCAGTATCTCTACAGAAGTAGATTGCCCAACCTTCCTTCCGAGGAGTGGCTCATGGGTTTGAACTGCCAGCTTTTTGGTTAACAGTCAAATGCCTTAGGCACTATGCTGCCAGATTACTATTTTTCAGGGAGCACTTGAGGTCAGAAAACCTTCAGGACTTAAAAGTGACTTGTCAGCTTGCAAGAAATATACAGAGTAGTAGTGAATACTTAGGAGCCCTAGTGGTGCAGTGGTTAAGTGCTCAGCTACTAAATGAAAGGTAGGCAGCTTGAACTCACAACTGTTCTACAGGAGAATGCTATGGGATCCTGATTCCGTGATGATTTACAGTCTTGGAAATCCTATGAGGCAGTTCTACTCTGTCCTACAGGGTCTCTATGAGTTGGAATTGACTCAATAGCAATGAGTTTGGTTTTTGGTTGGGTTGGTGGGTATTTGGGGAAAAGTGGACAAAAACTTCCTTTAAATAACCTCACAAAGACAGTTGTGTGCTAGGTATCTTTGGATTCTCAGAAATAAGATTACAAATCTTGAGTAATTGGAATCCAACTGAGGGCAAGCAGTTGTTTCTGAGCACCCTGATGGACTCCCCATCAGAACAACACAGATGCCACCTGAAAACAACCGGAAGGGGAGACTAAGGAAAACAGAGCTTTCCCCTATAATTTGAAAACAATATCTTCATAATTTCAAAATACAAACTGTATGAACATACTAATTTCAATTAACTTGGAGTTTTAATTTTTTAAAAAATAAATTGGAAGAACTATATAAAATAACTGGTGTCCAATATTTGTTCTCAACATAGAGTAACAATTATTGCATATTGATTAAATGCCTTATAGATAGTATCAATGAGATATAAGAGAACTGACTATCCGAAGGGGTAAGTGGCCCATCCCAAATCACATAGCAGGTAGTGGCAGAGGTGGAAATGGAGTGGGTCTGATTTCAGGACCCAAACTTTTATTCTGAACATCTCCATATTACAAATTTCCTTTGTAGTAGTTGAATGAAATATCACCTCTGCTCTTTTTGTTTTCAGTGTTTCTCTCTTTCTTCTGTGATACATGGACAAGTAGAGTGGATGGAGACATACATACACAGGCACACTAGTCCCCTTTTGTTCATTAAGTTTCCAGAGTTATGGCAGTTGCTTTTTAGAGCTGTTCAGTGGGCCTTAATCAAAGACCCCAGTCAGCAATCACAGGTATTTCTGAGAACACGAGGAAGTGTGAACATAACCCAGCCACTCTCTTGTATCCCTGAGCACTTTGTGCTCCATATTGTACAGCATAAATCACTATCTAAATGGAAAGCATTATTTTCCCTCTCTGGTTTCCAGAGTTACTTAACCCGATGTTTCTGAAGTTGGTGGATTAGAATTCATTAATTACCAAGTGTTGGTTTTGTTTACATACAGGGGTGTTGAGGAAATATGCTGAACTTATTTGGCATGTTTTAAATAAATGTATTTTTTGTCTCTTGAAATTAATAGTTCAAAATAGATGGATATGAGTCTTTATAGTGGGTTTCTAGGTATATGAAATTTCCTCTTACTGAGGCAGTTTTTTTTTTTTTTTTTTTCTTTTTCTTTGCTTCAGAGGAGTTGGAGGAAGTATGGTGGGGGGGTTGGGAGAAGAGAAATTAAAAATATTGTGACGGATCTTTAAATAAAAAAATAATAATATTCAGCTTTCAGCATGAAATATAGGTTCTCCACCACTCCTACCCCTCATGCAAGGGAGAAGTCTTGAGAATCTGGCTTTCTTAGGCCAGAAGGTATTTTCTAAATCCAGAGGACGTAGATCATAGGATTTCTTCCATAGTAAAAAAGCTATTACCTTTGTTAATGACAACTAGGATAGAAGATTGAAAATTCACAACGAAAGAAAGAAAAGGTCAGATAGAATAGTTAACATCCTAGAGTAGAAGGATATGCTATAAAAGGAAGAAAAGTCTGAAGATTGCATCTAGGCCCAACAAACTGTAGTAAAAGGAAAGGAGATAGATAGAAAGTAACAGATCTGTTGTCTGAGATCTCTTCCTGACCTGAGGATGGATCTTGTGGTGGGGTCAGCTTTACTTCAATTCACTCAGCTGGTTGTGACTTCTGCCAGGAACCTTGGGACTGGGTAGGCTTCCCTGGGCGTGCTAGATAGATCTACAAGCCTGTTTCTGTAAGTGGCCACTGCCAACATGGCATTAAGCAAGGGTACTGTGGCAGGGGCAGAAGGCAACCAAGGGAAGTTATATATATCGTTCTTGTTGTTATGTGCCATCGAGTAGGACCTGACTCATAGTGACTCCTCCTTGGGTTTCCGAGGGGGTATCACTATGGAAGTAGATTGCTCAACCCTCCTTCTCAGGAGTGGCTGGTGGGTTTGAACCACCAGCCTTCTGGTCTTCTGGTTAGCAGTCAAGTGCCTTAGGTACTATGCTACCAGAGCTCATATATATAAGGCTGGTGGTACAAACTCACCAGTCATTCCTCAGAAGGAAGATTGGACAATCTATTTCCCTAGAGATACAGCCTTGGAAACCCAAGGAGGGTTCACTATTAGTTGGTATCGACTCAACAGCAGTGAGTTTGGTTTATGTATGTATGTGTGTGTATGTGTGTGTGTGTATGTGTATCTCAAACCAAACTCACTAATGTTGAGTCGTTTCCATCTCATGGTGACCCCCCATTTGGGTGTCTGAGGCTGTAAATTTTTACGGAACTAAATTGCCCTATTTTCCTTCTGCAGAGTGGATAGTGGGTTTGAACCACTGACCTTCTGATTAGCAGTCAAGTGCCTTATCACTATGCCACCACAGCTCTCTCTTTCTCTCTCTCTCTAAGTAATCTCCAATATCCCCTCTCCTCCAAGATCAGCAGCTGCTTTTCAGAATGCACTTATCCAAATTCACATCAAAGTAATTTTCAACGTATGGTGTTGCTAGGCAGAGAGGAGGAGAGCATGAGTTTGATTGTGTCATGGATGGGATCCAAATTCTCCTATCTCCCTTCCTCAAAGAGAAAAAAAGAAAAATAGTTGGGAGAACATTAGAGGATACTTCCAGAGGCGTGTCACTTTGGTAGGGCAAAAAAGTTCTGTCTTGGAGCCCTCAACAAAAACAATAACTTATGAGACTTCACATATAAGTTTCCCAGCTCCCTCTCAGATGAGCTAATTCACACTTCATTAGTAACCTAAAAGTTGGAGGTTCAAGTCCATCCAGCAGCATCACAGAAGAAAGGCCTGGCAATCTGCTTCCATAAAGATTACAGCTAAGAGATCCCTGTGGAATAGTTCTAGTATGTAACACTTGGGTCACCATAAGTGAGAATTGACTTGACATTAGTAAGTTTTTTAGGTTGTTTTGGTGTCCTGTACTGGTTTGCAAACTTCTTTTATTCACACTTGATGACAGTAGGATTGCCAACACATTCTATTGGTGAAATTTTTCCCAGTCTTCTTTACCCACTCCTCTACTTGTATTTTATTCATCACTAAATAAACTGTAGTAGTTGTTGTTTGGTGCTGTGGTGTAGTAAATTACCTGGTATGGCTTTTCTAGCCATAAGTCTTTGTAAACTCCTTGATCAAATTTGCTGTGAGCAACTGAGGAGCTCCTGATTGTAAAAGTTATCCACATGGGATATTTTTGTTGGGTGCGGCACAAAGCAATATTCTGGAAAGTTCGCTCTCTTTCAGGTGCTTAGAATTCTGATTGGCTAGCTTGGCCACTCTGCCAGGCTCAAAAGGAGGCCTCCTAGAGGCAGGAAGTCTCTCTGACCTCTGGCTGAGGAAGACGTGTTGCTGAGAGAAACACACTCCTGAGAGACACACACTGCTGAGAAAGAGACACCAAGAGACACACATTGCTGGGAGAAAGACTGTTGGGTGAGAGATGGCAGGCTGGGCGAGAGACTGAATGTTGCTCCTGAACCTGAATTGTAGCCTGGTGCTTCCTTAATAAACCCCATAATCTATGAGTTCTGTGTGGCCACTGCAGTGAATTATAGAAACCAGCAGATAGGCTTTGGGTGCTGTAGGAGGAGCGGTTGGTGTAAGGGCTGGAGGAAGGCAGCATGTCTGGCCTCACAGGAATAGGCTTTGGGCTATTGATGGTGACTCTGTCTTTCTCTTATGCAGATAGAGAAGGTCAGAAGATGTGGCCTCCCTGCCTCTTTAGCAGGTGCCTTCAAGTCATCTCTGACTCATAGCAACCCTGTGCACAACAGAATGAAACACTGCTTGGTCCTGTGCCAGCCTCACGATTATTGCTGTACCTGAACCCATCATTGCAGCCACCATGTCAAACCATCTTGTTGAGGGCATTCCCCTTTTTCATGGACCATCCACTTTACCAAGCATGATATCCTTTTTCAAGGAATGATCCCTCTGACAACATGACCAAAGTAAGTGAGATGAAGTATGGCCATTCTCACTTCCAAGGAGTATTCTGGCTGCACTTATTTCAGGACAAATTTATTTGTTCTTTTGGCAGTCCATAGTACTTTCAGTATTCTTCACCAACAACACAACTCAAAAGCATCAATTCTTTTTCGATCTTCCTTGTTCATTGTCCAATTCTCACATGCATATGAGACAATTGAAAACACCATAGCTTAGATTAGGTGCACCTTAGTCTTCAAGGAGAAATCTTTGCTCTTCAGTACTTTAAAGAGGTTATTTGCAGCAGATTTGCTCAGTACAATACATGATCTGATGTCTTGGCTACTGTTTCCATTGGTGTTGATTGTGGAACCAAGTAATATGAAATTTTTGACAGCTTCAATCTTTTGTCCATTTGTTGTGATGCTGCTTATTGGTTCAGTTGTGAGGATTTCATTTTTTTTTTTTATGTTGAGATGTAATCTCTACTTTGGACTGTAGTCTTTAATCTTCATCAGTAGGTGTTTCAAGTCATCCTCACTTTCAGCAAGCAGAGTTGTGTCATCTGCATATTGCAGGTTGTTAATGACTCTTCCTCCAATCCTGATGCCATGATCTTCTTCATATAGTCCAGCTTCTCAGATTATTTTCTCAGTATGAAGATTGAATAAGTATGGTGAAAGGACACAACACTGATACACTGATCTTAAACCATGGAGTATCCCCTTGTTCTGTTTGAATGACAGCCTCCTGGGCTATGGTACAGGTTCCTCATGAGCACAATCAAATGGTCTGGAATTCCCATTCTTCTCAATGTTATCCATAATTTGCTATGATCCACACAACTGAATGCTTTTGCATTGTCAATAGTTCACAAGTAAACATCTATGTGATATTATTTGCTTTCAGCCAAGATACATCTGACATCTGCAATAATATCCCTCTTTCCATGTCCTCTTCTGAATCCAGCTTGCATTTCTGGAAGTTATCTGTCAATATATCACTGCAACCATTTTTGAATTATCATCAGTCAGATTTTACTTGCATGCAATATTAATTATATTGTTCGATCATTTCCATGTTCTGTGAGATCACTTTTCTTTGGAAAGAGTACAAATATGAATCTTTTCCTCTCAGTTGGCCAGGTAGCTGTCTTGCAAGTTTCTTAGCATATACAAGTGCTTGCCTCCAGTGAGGCATCTGTTTGTTGAAACATCTTAATGGGTATTCCATCAATTCTTGGAGCCTTGTTCTTTGCCAATTCCTTCCATGCAGCTTTGACTTCTTCCTCCAATACCATTGGTTCTTGGTCATGTGCCACTTCCTGAAATGGATGAACATCAGCCAATTCTTTTTGGTACAGTGACTCTGTATTCCTTCCATCTTCTTTTGATGTTTCCTGCATCATTCACTATTTTGCCCATAGAATCTTTCAATGTTGCATCTCAAGGCTTGAACTTTTTCCTCAATTCTTTCAGCTTTATAAATGCCAAGTGTGTGCTTTCCTTTTGTTTTTTTAATTCCATATCTTTGCACATTTCATTATAACAATTGACTATCTTCTCAAGAGGAGCTCTGGTAGCATAGTGCCTAAGGCACTTGACTGCTAACCAGAAGGCTGGTGGTTCAAACCCACCAGCCACTCCTCAGAAGGAAGGTTGGGAAATCTACTTCCATAGTGATACTGCCTCAGAAACCCAAGGAGGGGTTGTTATGAGTTGGTTCTGACTCGACGGCACATAACAACTACAGCAATCTTCTCGAGCTGCTCTTTGAAATCTTCTGTTTAGCTCTTTTATCTTGTCATTTCTTTCATTTGCTTTAGCTACACTCCACTCAATAACAAGTTTCAGAGTCTCTTCTGACATCCGTTGTGATAGTTGGAGCTGTGTGTCAACTTGGCTGGACCACAATTCTGTGTTGTGTAAGCAATTGTGATGTGGTTATTCCCATGATGTGATCAGATGCATATGTTTTGAGCAGCCAATCCATTGAAAGGGATTTTCCCTTGGGGTGTGGCATGCTTCCAGTATATTTATGGACATTCTGGGAAAAGAGACACTCTTCTACTGTGGATCAGGATTCTGTTGTGCTGCCTACAACTGTCTGTGAGTGAACAATCCACCATTTGGCCTGGAGATCTTGGATTCATCATTTGTTGGAGTCAAAAGCCAGTACGCTACCTGCCAACCTTGAGCTCCTCAGCCCATGCAGCTGCGTGAGTCGGGAAAAGCCTCCAGCTTGATGTTTGATCCAAGAACTTTGGACTTGCCAGCTTTCATAAGTGTGTGAGTCATTTTCCTAAGACAAATTTATTACTAGTTTTGTTTCTCTAGAGAATGCAATCTAACACATCCATATTGGTCTTCTCTTCCTTTTTTGTCTTTTTAATGATGTTTTGCTTTCTTCATGGATGATATTCTTGATGTCATCACCCAATTCCTCTGTTTTTAGGTCATTGGTGTCCAGGGCATCAAATCTATTCTTTGGATGGTCTCTAAATTCAGGAGGGACATAATCAGGGTCATATTTTGGGTCTTATGGACTTGTTTAAATTGTCTTCAGCTTCAACTTGAAGTTGCCATATGAGCAAATGATGGTCTGTTCCACAATCAGCTCCTGGCCTTGTTTTGGCTGAAGATATTGAGCTTCTCCATCACCTCTTTCCACAGATGTAGTCTACATGATTCCCGTGTACTCCATCTAGTGAAGTCCATGTGTAGAGCAGTCGTTTGTGTTGCTGAAAACAGGTATTTGCAATGAATAAGTTGTTGGCCTTGCAAAATTCTATCATGTGATCTCCAGAATTATTTCTATCACCAAGGCCTTATTTTCCAGTTACTGGTGGTTTTTCTTTGTTTCCAACTTTTGCATTCCAATTGCCAGTGATAATCAACACATCTTGATTGCATTCTTGGTCAATTTCAGACTGCAGAAGTTGGTAACACATTCAATTTTCTCATCCTTGGCTTTTGTGGTTGGAGCATTAATTTGAATAATAGTAGTATTAACTGGTGTTCTTTGTAGGCATATGCATATTATCCTATAACTGACAGCATTGTACTTCAGGATAGATCTTGAAACATTCTTTGTGATGATGAATGTCATGCCATTGCTCTCCAATTTCTCATTCCTGGCATAGTAGATCATATGGTTATCTAATTCAAAATGGCCAAAACCAATTCATTTAAGCTCACTAATACCTAGGCTATCGAACTTTATGCATTCCAGTTCATTTCTGACAACTTCCAGTTTTCCTAGATTCATACATCATACATTCCATGTTCCTATTATTAATGGATGTTTGCAGACGTTTCTTCCCATTTTGAATCATGTCACATCAACTAATAGAGGTCTAAAAAGCTTTGCTATATCCACATGATTAAGGTTGGCTCTACCCTGAGTAGCCAGATCTTCTCCAGTCATATTTTGAGTGCCTTCTGACCCAAGGGGCTCATCTTCTGACACTATATCAGGCAGTGTTTCAGAGCTATTCATAAAGTTATCCAGTAATATATCAGACAATGTTTCACTGTATTTCATAAGGTTTCTACTGGCCAATTCTTTGAGATGTGGATGGCCCCTTCCTTCTTATGAGTCTGCCTTAGTCTTGAAGGTCCACTGAAACCTATCCATCATGTGTGACCCTGCTGGTATTTGAAATACTGGTGGCATAGCCTCCAGACTCACAGCAATATACAAGACACCACAGTACAACAAACTGACAAATGGTGGAAATAAACTGTAGTAGTGGGCCCTAAAATTCAGAGGCATTTTGGGGCAGGTTTCCAATAAAGGGTTGATCTACATAGCTTCTGAGAAACCCAAGGCAGAGAGGTAGAAAAAGATACAATATCAGGCATATTCCTGTAAGCATGTAATGCCCAGGAACTGTGTGATAAGAAAGTGAATATTAAAATGATATCTCAGATTTTTCTTGCATGGAAAATAGATCAGTTGATCAGTGGAAAACATGTGAAATAACGCATTAATTTAGAAATCTTTGTGGTCATGAGGATTAAGCTAATTTACAGTTGTAAAAGATCCTTACTCTGATTGGATTTCAGAGCACTTAGTAAGCTCCCTATGTGCTGTCCAAATGTGGCTGTTATTATTCCTCAATAAAATTATTTTTCTTTCATCCCTAAGAGAGTGTGAGATTTTGTTCTTTGAGATATTTGGTGTCAGAAGTGGGATTTCAAAAGTGGATTACCTCCAATAATCTTGAATATCAAGATTTAGACTTTGGTATCAGCCAAGCTGTTTGGACTCTATGCCTCAATGACCACTCAGGAATTGTTTTAACATAATAACCTCTTCTTATTTTCCTTCTAACTTTTTATTGGGTGAAAATTTACAAAGCAAATTGGTTTGAAAGTCAATAATTCATACATATTTTGCTTAATGTCATTGATTGCAGTCCCCTCTATGTAATATCACACATCCTATTTCCTACTTGTGTTTCTCATATCCCATTCCTCCTTCTTTCCTAACTCTTCTTACCTTCTTATCTTTGACTTTGGGAAAATGCTGCTCTTTTAATTCTTGAATGGTTTATTCTACTAAGGACTATGTACCTTCTTATTTCTATTGTTCACCTTGTAGACCTGTATACTGTTTGGCTGAAAACTGAGCCATTGGGGTGAGTTTAGGTCCAGGCCAAAAGGATGACTAATGCCACAGTCTCAGGGATCTCACCAGTCTCTTTCTGACCACTACGGTTAGTCTTTTTGTGATTTTAAGTTTTGATCCATTTTTTTTTCTCCTATACTATCCAGGGTTTTCTAATGTGATCTCTTTCAGAATGGTCAGTAGTGGTAGCTAGACACCATTTAGTTCTTCCAGTTTCAGGGTCACACAGGCTGAGGTTCATGTGGCCCATTAGTTCTTTGGACTAGTTGTTTCCATGTGCTTCTGATTTTCTCCACTCATCTTTGCTCTGGACAGGGAGAGACCAATAAGTAAATCTTAGATGGCTGCTCACAAGTTTTAAGAGTTCCAACTCACAAAAGTAGTATGTAGAGCATTTTCTTTGTGGACTATGTTGTGCCAATTGACCTTGATGTCCCCCAAGACTATGGCCATGAGCCCTCAGGCCAAAAATAATAAAAAAAAAAAAGTCTTTCCCTCATGGTGTTTAGTTATAGCCAAGAAATTTAAGTAGCTTGTCTGTGTATGCTCAAATATATTCATTAATATATTTGCAGCATATATAAATACCTATGTATAAACATTGTTCTTGTTACTTAGTGCTGCTCTGACAAGAATGTACCACAAAAGTGATGGCTTGAACAGACAGGAGTTTATTCTCTTACAGTTTGGGGGCTTTAAGTTTTAGTTCAACATGCCAGGCTCTAGGGGCTGTGTGAAAGCCCCTCAACCTTGAGTTTCACTATGCCTTTTGCTCCAGGCTTACTGAAACTAGAAGCATTTCTTCTCTCAGGCAGCTACTGGCTGCTGAGGCTGACAAGCCCAAAGTCAACAAATAAAATGGCACAGTCCCAATGTTACTAAAACACATGGCAGGCCATTAATTCAAGTGCATTGAAAGTCCCAAGAGTGGCAGAGCATGGCAGTCTGCTGAACAATGACACAGCTACATGCAGGGTTAAAGTATGCCATAAGCTAGAGACCATTCCAAAATCTGTTTCTTATATATGGGGAGCTAACCACATACCCAAAGGCAGCTACTTAGCTGTTCACAGTAGATTCCACCATGGAGTTCATTGACAGTCTCATCATGGGGAATACTACATCCAGCTGCCCAGTCACTCAGCCAGGCCTAGCCAAGTTGACACACAAACTTAACCATCACAAACATCATTTGTCAAACACACACACACACACACACATATATAGTCTCATTGTCCTTCCTACATCTGTTGAGCTTGAGTGTCTATCAATGTATCCACTTGTAGGATTATTGTTACTACTGTTATTGCAGGATTGTGTATGTAATAATATTGACCTTTGTTGCCTTTAACTCTTGTACTCCTCCAAGTATCTTCCTTTGTCTTGATCATTTTTTGCTTACCTTCTCTTTGTTATATGTTGCCTTCCTCTTCCCCCAAGTTATATATTTCTACCCTCTATATAGTGGTTTACCCTCTCTTCCCCTGCCACCCATGATAACTATCAAAGAATGTTTCTTTTTCTGTGAAAACTTTTTATTGACTTTTACAATTATGGTTTCATACAATATTTGTACTTTTCGTGACTGACTCATTTCACTCAGCATAATGTTCTCCATGTTTATTCATGTTCAGAGATGTTTTGCCAATTCATTGTTATTCTTTAACATTGTATAGAATTCCATTGTGTGTATGAACCATAGTTTGTTTATTCATTCATCTATTAATGGACATTTAGGTTTTTTCCATTGTGACTAGTGCTGAAAAGACATAGATGCTCATATGTCTATTCATGTCATGGCTCTATATCTGTAGGATATATACTTACTATTGGGATTTCTGGATAATAAAGTATTTCTATTTCCAACATTTTTGAGGCAATGCCACACTGTTTTCCACAGTGGTTTTATCATTTTACAATCCCACCTAGAGTGTATAAACATCTTCATCAACATTTGAAGTTTACTATTTTTTTGAACTGTGTCGAGTTTATTGTACTATGGCAGCTTGCATGTTTCTGTGAGATGGCAGGCTATGACACCAGTTTTTCAAATTCCAAAAAGGTCACCCATAAAGGACAGGTTACAGCAGAGCTTCCAGACTAAGACTGAGAAGAGGGATAGGGTCATCCACTTCTGAAAGAATTGGCCAGTGAAAATGTTATGAATGTTGTTGTTGTTGTTATGTGCCGTCGAGTCAAACCCGACTCATAGCCACCCCTCCTTGGGTTTCTGAGGCAGTATCACTATGGAAGTAGGATTGCCCAACCTTCCTTCCGAGGAGTGGCTGGTGGGTTTGAACCGCCAGCCGTCTGGTTAGCTGGCAAGTGTCTTAGCCACTATGCTACCAGAGCTCCCCTAAAATGTTATGAATAGCACTGAAAATCTCTGTGTGATATATTACTGGAAAACTTTATGAATAGCCCTGAAACACTGTCTAATATAGTGTCAGAAGATAAGCCCCTCAGGTAAGAAGACACTCAAAATAAGACCGGGGAAGACCTGTCTTCTCAAAGTAAAAATGACCTTAATGACATGGATGGAGTAAAGCAATCATGACCTGTCTTTGCTGATGGGGCATGACCCAAAATAGGAATAAATATTTGCAAACATCCATTAATAATAAGAAGGTGGAATGCACAAAGTATGAATCTAGGAAAATTGGAAGTTGTCAGAAATGAAATGGAATGCATAAAGATTGATATTTTAGGCACTGGTGAGCTGAAATGGACTAGTTTTGGCCATTTTAAATCTCACCATCATATGGTTTGCTATGCCAAGAATGACAAATTGAAGAGGAATGGCATCACATTCATTGTCTGAAAGAATGTTTCAATATCTATCTTGAAGTACAATGCTGTCAGTGGTAATATAATATTCATATGGCTACTAGGAAGACCAGATAATATGACTGTTATTCAAAGTTTTACACCAACCAGTAAAGTCAAAGATGGAGAAATTGAATATACTTACAGTCTGAAATGGACCAAACATGCAGTCAAGATGTATTCATTATTACTGGTGATTGGAATGCAAAAGTTGGAAACAAAGAAGATTCATTGGTAGTTGTAAAATATGGCCTTGGTTATAGAAATGAAGCTGAAGACTGCATAATAGAATTTTACAAGACCAATTATTTATTCATTACAAATATCTTTTTTTCTTTTTTCCCTTCTTTTTTAAATTTTATTTATAATTTATTTTTTATTTTAAGAGCTTGTTTTACATTCAATGTTACATGTACATTTAGTTTTATTCTCCATTTACCATGTCCAACCTTCCCTGCCCTATATCCTCCCCTCCCTGCCCTATATCCTCCCCCCTGTGCCC
The DNA here is from genome assembly GCF_000298275.1 of Orycteropus afer afer. Classification (NCBI taxonomy): domain Eukaryota; kingdom Metazoa; phylum Chordata; class Mammalia; order Tubulidentata; family Orycteropodidae; genus Orycteropus; species Orycteropus afer. The sequence goes on along the minus strand of NW_006921745.1, from coordinate 264,800 downwards.
CTTATATTTATGCACTCTTGTTTGTCCTGAATTTCCTTAGTTTGAATGTTTGTCCTCTGGTGTCCTGTGGTCTATTGCTCTAAGGGATGTATTTCCATAGAATATGTGGGTGCATCCCCTGGGTTGAGTGGTCTGTGTGTACATCTTGTTAACTATTGGACTGAGAGGTGGCCCCTGGGTGTGTGTTTTATTTCAGGTGCAGAATATATTACAGGGCCATAGTATTGGGGGTCTCACCAGATTTAATCTGACCAGTAATTCTCATCATTATTGAGTTCTTGGATTGTGTTCCACATTTTCCCTCCCTCTCTATTCAGGATCTCCAACAAATACCTTTTTTTCAACAATGCAAATTGTGACTATACATGTGGACATCACCAGATGAAATACACAGAAATTAGATCAACTACCTCTGTGGAATAGGAGCTCTGATAGAATAGTGCCTAAGGCACTTGACTACTAACCAGAAGGCTGGTGGTTCAAACCCACCAGCCACTCCTCGGAAGGAAGATTGGGAAATCTACTTCTGTAGTGATACCGCCTCAAAAACCCAAGGAGGGGTCTCTATGAGTCGGGTCCAACGTGATGGCACATAACAACAACAACAACACCTCTGTGGAAAGAGATGATGAAAAAGCTCAGTATCTTCAGCCAAAACAAGGCCAGGAAATGATTTTGGAACACATCGTCAACTGCTCAGATACAAGTTAAAGATGAAGAAATTAAAACAAATAGATGAGAACCAAAATATGACTTTGGTTATATCCCATCTGAATTTAGACACCATATGAATAGATTTGATGCATTGAACACCAATGACCAAAACCAGAGGTATTGTGAGATGACATTAATAACATCATCCATGAAGAGAGCAAAAGTCCATTAAAAAGACAAGAAATGAAGAAAAGACCAAAATGGATGTCAGAAGAGACTCTGAAACTTTCTCTTGAATGGATAGTAGGTAAAATGAATGGAAGAAATGATGAGATAAAAGAGCTGAAGAGATTTCAAAGAGCAGCTCAAGAAGACAAAATAAATTATTATAATGCAATGTGCAAAAACCTGGAGTGAGAAATCCAAAAGGGAAGAATATACTTGGCATTTCTCAAGCTGAAGGAACTGAAGAAAAATTTCAAGCATTGAGTTGTAATATTGAAGGATTCTATTAACAAAATATTGAATGATGCAGGAAACATCAAAAGAAGATGGAAGGAATACACACAGTCACTTTTTTGTTTTCTTTAAATGGTTGATGTTCAACTATTTCAGGAGGTATTATAAGATGAAGAACCAATGGTCCTGAAGGAAGAAGTCAAAGATGTGTTAAAGAAATTGGTGAAAGGCAAGGCTAAAGGAATTGACAGATGCTCATTGAGATGTTTCAACAAAAGAAATGTAGCACTGGAGGCACTCACACATTTATGGCAAGTAATTTGGAAGACAGCTACCTAGCCAATTGACTAGAAGAGATTGATATTTTTGTCCATTACAAAGAAAGGTGACCAAACAGAATGTGGAAATTATTGAACAATATCATTAATATCACACACAAGTAAAATTTTGCTGAAGATAATTCAAGATTAGTTGCTGCAGTATATTGACAAAGAACTTCCAGAAATGCAAGCTGGACTCAGAAGAGAATGTGGAATAAGGGATACCATTGCTGATGCCAGATGGATCTTGGTTGAAAGCAAAGAATACCAAAAATATATTTACTTTTGTTATATTGACTATGCAAAGGTATTCAACTGTGTTGATCATAATGAGTTATGGATAACATTGAGAAGAATGAGAATTCCAGAACACTTAGTTGTGCTCATGAGGAACCTGTACATAGACCAAGAGGCTGTTGTTCAAACAGAATGAGGGAGTACTACATGATTTAAATCAGGAAGGATGTGTGTCAGGTTTGTACTCTTTCAGTATACTTATTCAATCTCTATGTTGAGCACATGATCTAAGTAGCTGGACTATATGAAGAGGAATGTGGCATTGGGATTGGCATTGGGAACTTATTAACAGCCAGTGATATGCAGATGACACATTGCTTGCTGAAAGTGAAGATGGCTTGAAGCACTTATTGATGAAGGTTAATGACTATAGTCTTCAGTATGTATTACACCTCAACATAAGGAAAATAAAACTCCTCATAACTAGACCAATAAGCAGCATCATGGTAAATGGAGAAAAGATTGAAGTTGTCAAAGATTTTATTTTACTTAGATTCACAATCAACACTCATGGAAGCAGCAGTCAAGAAATCAGATGTTGTATTGCACAGGAAAATCTGTTACAAAAGACCTTTTTAAACTGTTGAAGAGCAAAGATGTGACTTTGAAGATACAGTGGGCCTAACTCAAACCATGGTGTTTTCAATCACCTCATATGCATGTGAAAAAGGAAGACCAAAGAAGAGTTGATGTCTTTGAATTATGGTATTGGTGAAGAATGCTAAAAATACTCTGAACTGACAGAAGAACAAACAAATCTTTCCTGGAAGAAGTTCAGCCTGAATGCTCCTTGGAAATGAGAATGACCAGATTTTGTCTCACCTATTTTAGTCACAGGAGCTCTGGTAGCATAGTGCCTAAGGCACTTGACTGATAACCAGAAGGCTGGTGGTTCAAATCCACCAGCCACTCCTCAGAAGGAAGATGGGGCAATCTACTTCCATAGTAATATTGCCTCGGAAACCCAAGGAGCAGTCGTTATGAGATGAGTCAGACTCGACAGCACATAACAACAACATTTTAGTCACATAAGGGGCCATACCTGGAGAAGGATATAATGCTTAGCAAAGGGGATGGTCAGGGAAAGAGAGGAAGACCTTCAGAAAGATGGATTGACATAGTGGCTGCAATGATGGGCTATGGCAAAGATTATGAGGATGGTGCATGACTGGGCAGTGTTTTGTTCTCTTGTACATAGGATTGCTGTGAGTCAGAGCTGACTCAATTGTTCTTAACAACAACATTGATGATAAGATGAGATTATATCCCATTTTGTTTTGATTTGCACTTCTCTTAGGGCTAATGATCATAGCATTTCTTCATGTGTTTTTGGCCACCTGAATGTCTTCTTTAGTGAAGTGTTTGTTCATGTTTTCTGCCCACTTTTAATTGGATTATTTTTATTTTTGTTGTTGGGGTGCAGAAGCTAATAAAGTCCCTTTTCCAATATGTTATTGCCAATTCTTTTTTCCCCAGGCTGTGAGTTCTTTTTTTATCCTGTTGGTGAAATCTTTTGATGTGCAAAACTGTCTAATTTTCAGGAGGTCCCAGTCATTTGGTTTGTCTTCTGCCCTTTGTATGTTTTTAGTTATGTTAGACAGTTTATTTATGTCATATATGAGGAACTTTAAGCTTGCTGCTTTTTTTCTTTGGTAGTTTTTATAGTTTTAGGTTTTACATTTAGGTGTTAGATCCCAATTAATTTCATTTTTATACATCATGTGAGATACGGGTCTTGTTTCATTTTTCTGCAAATGAACATCCTGTTTTGCCAGTATCATTCATTAAAGAGACTATTTCTTCCCCATGTAATGAGTTTTGGCCCTTTGCCAAAGTTCAGCTCTCCATTAGTGGATGGATTTACTTCTGGGTTCTCAGTTCTGTTCCATTGGTCTAGGTGTCTGTCATTTTCCCAGTTCCAGGCTCTTGAGTACCATGGCTGTGTAATAGGTTTTGAGGTCAGAAAGTGTGAGGCCTTTCCTCTGTTCTTCTTCTTTAGTAGTGCTTTCCTTATTTTAGGATTCTTTCCTTTTGATGTAACATTAGTGATTAGTTTTTCCATCTCTTTATAGAATGATGCTGTAATTTCAGATTGGGGATTGCATTATATCTGTAGATTGCTTTCGGTAGTATTGACATTTTTGCAATATTAAAACTTCCTATTCAAACCCACCTGCTAATCTGCAGGAGGAAGATGAGACAATCTACTTCCATAAAGATTTACAGTCTTGGAAATCCAGTGGAGTCACTATGAATTGGAATCAACTTGATGGCAGTGAGCTTTTTTTGTTTTTTCAGAGAGAGGCTGACCCATGAGGGTGGTACATTCTTCCATTTACATAGATCTCTTTTGATTTCTCATGGAAGTGTTTTGTTGTTTTCTTTGTATAGGTCTTTTGTATCTCTGGTTAGATTTATTTCTAAGTATTCCATCTTTTTGATAGCTATTGTAAATAATATTATTTTCCTGATTTTCTTCTCAGAATTCTTTTCATTAATGTAGAGTAATCTGACTGATTTTTATATATTGATCTACTATGCCACTTTGCTGAATTGTTCCATTAGTTCTAGTAGTTTTCTCATATTGTCTATGGGGATTTCTATGCAGAAAGATAACTATAAAAATCTAAAATAAGAAACAAAAACAGATACATCAGTGGAAGACTATACCATGCTCATGGACAAGAAGACTTAACATTGTGAAAATGTCAATACTACAGAAAGTAATCTACAGATATAATACAATTCTGATCCAGATTCCATTATCATTCTGTAAAGATATGAAAAGAAAAAAAAAAAAAAAATCACTACTTTACATCTAAAAGACAAAGGCACTGGATAAACAAAGCAATGCAAAAAATAAATAAGCAAGTAGGAGGCCTCCGACTCCTAGATCTCAAAACCTACTATACAGCCCTAGTAGTAAAAAAAAAAAAAAAAAAAAACTAGTATTGGTACAATGACAGAAGCAGACCAATGCAACAAAATTGAGGACTCAGACATAAATCCATTCACCTAGATGGATTGACACAGTGGTTGCAATGATGGGCTCAGCTCAGGTATAGCAAGTATTGTGAGGCTGACACAAGACTGGGCAGTGTTTTGTTTTGTTGTGCATAAGGATGCTATGAATTGGAACGTACTCAACAACATCTAACAAAAGCATGGGAAACTGATCTTTGACAAAGAGCCAAAATTCATTAAAAGGAGAAGAGATTGTCTCTTTAACAAATGGTGCTGGCAAAAATGGATATCCAGAAAAATAAAACAGGATCCATGTATCTCACCATAAAAAAAAAAAAAAAAAAAAAAAGATTAAAGATCTAAATGTAAAACCTAAAACTAAAATGTTCATCAAAGATGGTGTGTCTGGCTACCATTGTCAACCACTCGGAGGGGGATCTCTGTAGGAGATAATGGATATAGTGGGAGAACAATGTGAAAAGAAACTCAAAATCATTTGGGAAAAAAAAAAGGGACCAGGTTTGTTGGTCGATTAGAGCCTGATGGAACCACTGAGACTGTGGCCCCTAGATGCCCTTCAGGTCTGGAATTGAACCCATTCCAATGGCTTCCAGCCAAACAAAAGACAGGCATATGAGCTAAAAATGTACATTATGTAGATATACTCCTTGGAGAGATCAATCATGCGAGAATGGATGGGCTGTGTATGCAAAGGGAGACAGCTCAGGAAGCAGAAATGTGTGGGAGGGAAGGACACAGGGAAGAGGAAACTATTGGTAGGAAGTGGGAGGGGAGCTGTTGCATTGTGGTAAATTGCAGTCAATGTCATGAGACAAAGTTTATGTGAGCTGCTGTATGGAAAGTTAATTTGCTCTGTAAACTTTCACCCAAATCACAATAAAATTTTTTTAAAAAAAGTTCATAAAAAAAATTATAAGTAAACTGAAGGGCACTAATACATGACACCAATGCACTATTGAACATAACTAAAAATGCACAAAAAGTAGAACACAAACTAATGACTGGAACCTTTTAAAAATTTACTTTTATATATATCAAAATATTTCACCAAAAGAGTGAAAAGAAAATGTACAGACTTGGCAAAATAAATAAATAAATAAAAATAAAAATGGCAATGGCATATGGGACAAGGGTCTAATCTCTAACATTTACAGAAAACTTCAACATCTCTACAACAAAAATACAAACAATTCAGTTAAAAAATGGGCAGAAGACACAAATAGGCACATCACCAAAGATGACATTCAGGAATAAATCTCAGAAGGCAGGAAGAGATAGTAAAGAAAGTCATATGAAAATGGTAAACACAAGGAAGAAGTGGGAAGAACATTGTTGCATTGTGTGGATTGCAATCAATGTCACAAAATAAAACGTATATGAATTATTGAATGGCAAATCAATTTGTTCTGGAAATCTTCACCCACATTAGAATATAAAACTAAAACTAAAACAAAAAAAGATGCTTGAATCTGTGCCCATAGTTTGAGTATTAAGAAAATTCTGGGATTCATCATAACAATCCTACAAAAGTTGGTTTATTTTCTTCTGAACCTAATTCATTCTGATGGCTAGAGAAATTTGTCTATTAAGCCCCTAACACAAATATAAAGAAACAAATTCAGGGAACAAACAAAATGAATCCTACAATAATACTCAAAAAGCTACAATTTAAAGAGAGGGGAGCATAGATTCAAGAGGTTGTTTATCAGATTTCTAGCCAGATGGCAGAGTAAGCAGACAAGCTACCCAGACAACTTTAACAGAGACATGAGAAACCAAATGAAACAGACACATATGATAATTTTGGAATACTGAGCTTCAAAGGAAAGGATCAAGAAGTTGTTCAAATATCAACTAGAAGAGGAAACATGAATACAGTGAAAAGGGAGACAAACGGAGTGGTGATTTGTCATCTGGCCTGACACAGTGTACACATTTTGAATATATGTGAACAGCACCCTAATTGGGACCACATCTTGATAATTAGCTCTGCTCAGTCAGGACCACACAGCTGCTGACACTGGTAGGTGGTGACCAGAAAAAATATGATTTTCCACATGCTCCAGGTGATCAAAGTTGCAGCCATCCCCCACCCCCACTCACCATCTAGACCAGCAGGAACTCCATCTAAAAACTATGTTCCTTGCCTGCAGCCACCCTCTGGGCCAGTGTAAACTCCTTCTGTGACCAGGCACTCTGCCTACAGCCACCCTCTGATCTGGTGGGAACTTCTGAGACCAGGCACGTTTCCCTCAGTCACTTTTAAAGCTATTGGCAGTGTCTTCTGGAACCAGGGACCTTGCCCCTGCTGCCTCCTTTACTGATAGGAGTACCGCCTGGGCGCCCTGCCTCCCACAGTTTTCTCCTTTTTTTTTTTTTGTTTTTTTTCTGTATTTGTTTTCTTATCTTTCTCTTCAATTGTTTCTGTTTTCCTCTATTCTTTTTTCTCCTTTCTTCTTTTTCTCTTGAATTTTTGTTCCCTCACTTGGTTCTGCTCTTTGTATTTTTCTTTACTATTCTGTTTTTTAAATTTTCTTCCACTCACTATATTTTAATTCTCTTTTCTTATTATCTTCCTTTTTAAAAATCTTTTTATTTCCATTTTTTTTTTTTGCCATTTGTTATGTTATTGCATTTTTCTTAATTGTTTTCTCTTTTTTTGTTTATATTTCTTTCTCCTTTTTTTTTCTTTTCTTTATCTGGTACCACTGGTGGGAGACAGCAACCATCCCCACACTGCCCAACTGCATCTGCACCTCTAGCAGCCCCACCCACTCAGCAATGACCTAGACCTGCTCCTTCACCACCTGATCAATGACAGACAGAAACCATCACCAGTCTAACACACCCTCAACTGCTCTACAGGAACAATAAACAGAGAACTGGGCACCCATTCCCATCCTCCATCACCTCATCAGAGAAAGATGATGAGTGCCTAAGTCTTGCCAAACCAGTGAGAAGAGTAGCACATTTCTCTGGTTGCTCATATGTATCAAAACAAACAAAAAAACATAAAAAAAAAAAAAAACCCTTTGGGAATTATGGAAATTACACCAACATACAATTGCCAATTAAATACAAATACAATACCATGATGCCTCACAGACAAACTCAGTTAACACAAAGAAGCAAAACAGAGTGACACAAAAAAATGATCAAAATACCAAGCCAGAAAACCTCACTGAAGAAAAAATAGCATTGGAACTATCTGATTAGGAATTCAAAAGAATTATATTTAGGTATCTTCAAAGGCTAGAGGATCAAGGAAAACACTGACAAAATCAAAGAAGACACAAACAAAACTCTAGAAGAATTCAGAAGTTTGAAGTGGAGATTCTGGGGCTGTGAACATCTCATTGAGTTGGAGATATATTAATCAATACAAGAACAAAATGAAAAATTAGAAATACAAAGAGTAAATAGAAATACAGAAGATTAATACTAAGATTTCATAAATAGGTAACAAATTGAAAGGAAAAGAAATTAATGGAAAACAATAAATTGAACAAAAAATTAGTGAGATTGAAGACAAATCTCTCAATACTACTCTGTTAGGGGAAAAATGAAAAGAAAACTTAAGATTTATGTGGGACAACAAGAAGAAGAATGACTTACATGTGATTGGAATTCTACAGGAAGAGACCAAAAAAAGCATAAAGAAAATTTTTTGGAAGAAACCTTTTATAACATAATAAAGACAAGAAGATATGCATTGAATAAGCTCAATGAACCCCAAATAGGGCAGACCCCAGAAGAAAATCATCAAGACATAGCATAATCAAACTTTCCAAAATGAAAACCAAAGAAAGAATCCTGAAAGCAGCTCAGGAAAAAACAAAAACTTATCTACAAAGGGAACCAATAAGACTAAGCTCTCTGGTCCCAGATCAGCAGCGAACTGAGCCAGAGAGGTCTCTGCTCCACTTCTCAGAAATGCTGCCCTTCTCCTTAGCACTGGTCCCAAAGTTACTGATAGAAGCCAATGCTGTGGGTAGTCCTGTGGAGTGGCCACTGGTCCTGCAGTGCTCCCACTCCACTGCCCAGGGAACCCTCTGATGCTCTGTCTTGTTGGCTGGCATACTGCAGGGCAGATTCATTAAATTTTATTCTTCCTGGCTGTTTACCCTGCCTCTCCCTCATTTCTTCTTCTCCACTAAATCTGGCCTTCTCCAACTCAATGAGATGTTCACAGCCCCAGAATCTCCACTTCAAACTTCTGCACCTAGTTTTTTAAGCATTAAGATACCAGAGGGAACAAATGTGTGGCTACAGGTAAGATGTCATCTTCCCTTCTCTTTTTTTTTTTTATAGGATTTTCTTAGTGTGTGTGTGTGTATATATATATATATATATATATATATATATATATATACAAAAAAAAAAAACTAGTTTATTTTCCAAAATTAAATAGTTATTATTTATTTAGTGTTGAGGGGTAACTTTTCCTTATGTAACACTGATATTCTGCTATGTAGTGTAGCCCCCCAAAAAACAAATTTAGAATGTGTTAAGAAAAACAAAACTATGTTCCCTTACAGAAAAGTAGATTCCTTATCATATTAATTTATCAAAGAGGATTGTGGTTTTGTGAGATGAAATGTATTCATCTAAAAGTGTTTGCTTTTTGTTTCCCTGTTGTTCTTCTTCCTTCTTTTTCTCTCTCTACTTTCCTTTTCAACATTTGTTCTTTCCTTGGATCCCTTCTACTGTCCACATACACCATAAAATGAAGATGAACATTAGAGAGTTCATTCTGACATTCATCCCAGGACTGGTACATTTCTGCATAAGAATACACCTTCTGACATCTTTCTTCTTGTTAGTTGTCATCAAGTGAGTCTCACACTGATGGTGACCCTATGCACAATCGAATGACGGTCCATGCAATCTGCTCCTACACCATTCCTATGATCAGTTGTGATCAGATCATTGTGATCCATAGGATTTTTCTTAGTTAATTTTCAGAAGTAAATTTTCAGGCCTCTCTAAGAGTCCATCCTAATCTGGAAGCTCCACTGAAACCTGTGTAGCATCATAGCAATGCACATGTCTCCACTGTCAGACCTATGGTGACTGTGTTTGTGGTGCATTGACCAGGAATTGAATCTGAGTGTCCTGCATGGAAGGCCAGAATTTTACCATTGAACTGCCAAGTGACTCTCTTAAAAACCAAAAAACCAAACACACTGCCATTGAGTTGGACTCCACTCAGTGACCCCTCCTTGGGTTTCCCAGGCGGTATTGCTACAGAAGTAGATTGCCCAACCTCCCTTCTGAGGAGTGGCTGGTGGGTTTGAACTACCAGCCTTCTGGTTAGCAGTCAAATGCCTTAGGCACTATGCCACCAGAGCTCCCAGTCTCTTTCTAATATCTCTACTATCTTTACTTCATGCTAAATTATTTTTTAAAAAATTGTCTTCTGAGAAGTCTGTTCACGTACTGCTAGTTAGAATATTCTTTGGAAGAAACCATTGAGTGTTGAGGTATAGCTTCAAGTCTTGGGAAACATAAAAGTCTTCAGATATACATTTCCTACTGAAAATAAGTAGATAAACTCTAACTAACTTTGTCAAGAATTAAATGGAGAGAAACATCTTTTAAACTGGACAACTACTCCTTTTTCGATTGAAAATCATTACAGATTCCATGTACCTTCAAGTAATTTCATGTAAGAATAATGACTGGCTAGTATTCTCTGGTGGCGTAGTGCCTAAGGCACTTGACTGCTAACCAGAAGGCTGCCAGTTTAAACACATCAGCTACTCCTCGGAAGGAAGGTTGGGCAGTCTACTTCCATAGTGATACTACCTCGGAAACCGAAGGAAGGGTTGCTATGAGTCAGGTCCGACTCCAAGGCACATAACAACAATAACAGTATTTAAATAGTTTGCCAAACCTTTTCATAACAAAGACCTACATGAAACATATTTACTTTGCTTCAGGAAAGAAGAAAGGAGAAAACAATCTTTCTATAGTTCAGTTTAACGGCTTTTATCAATAACCGTGCCATCAAACATGAACTTTTTTTCAAAAATGGAAACTATATATTCCCGGAAAGTCATCCAGATTAGTATTTTAACAACTTAGGTGATTTCAAATGGATAATACTGAGAAGCAAAATAGAGATTTTATGGTTACTGTTCATATTTTCTCTGGGGTTGCAAGTTCATAGCCAGTAAACATTCTTTAATTAATTGCATTAGAGATGCAGAATTTTTAGTGTTCTGAAGTGCTCCCTTTGAGAATTATGGAGTCCTGTTTTATGGAGGTAATAGCATCTTGAAGTTTTTTGTTTTTTTTTTTTCCCCCTTCCCTGTGGGTCAAGGAGCTTATCATAAAAAACACAGGGTATGTGACTAAAGTATAGTTCATTTTGTTGTTAGAGCCTATCTTGTTATGGTCTAAATTTGGTTTTTAGTAAAATAAGATTTACCATTTTATTCAGTCAAATGTGTTTTCATAGCTCCCTTATTTAAAAAAAAAAAGAAAAAAAATCCAATTTTTTAAAATCCCATAAACACAGAAGCCCTTTTATGAGGAAAGAATCTATAATCCCTACAAAGATAAGTCAATTTTCCACATTGTGAGAATTTTTCAGTTGGTAGAACTTTAAAGTCTCTGTAGACTTAAAGGGTTAACACTAATACACTATTGAAAATTGTTATCTCTCATGGCTTAGCAAGTTATAGCATTTTTGCTTTTTTTATGTTTGCTTTTGGACTAATTTGATGACAATATTAAAGATTTTTCTTCTCTTTATGCTCATAGTTTGGGTATGTTTCCTCATCAATCAAACATGCATATAAACATGTTTTCCTCCTAGAAAAGACAAAAGAAAATGAATGAATGCTGGTGAAAAGTGATAACTTTAGGTTTAAAAGAGTGTTATTGATTTGCTCTGTGCTATTTGAATTATTCATAATAAAGAAGAGAGAGTAGAGTTGCTTAGGGACACAACATTTATTGAAAAGTCATAATGTTTAAAGTAAAGGAGACTTGAGAGTTGGAGATAAGGGACTTTTCCATTCTCTGATCTTTAATTCAGATATCCTCTCTTGTCTTTGATAGACAAATGAGACTAGGAAAAAAGCATTAGCACATGAACAGCTCTATTGCTGGCAAGAGCATGCCCAAGGCTATCAATTAAGTTTAACTCTTCAGTTAGAACATTTCTACTGAGCATTTTTTACAACCTCTTAACTATTTTGAAAGGAGCTCTGGTGGTGCAGGGGTTAAGGCATTCAGCAGCTAACCAAGAAGTTGCCAGTATTCTGTCTCATGGGGTTGGAATCAAGTCAATGGCACAGGATTAGAGTTTGAACTCCTTTGATCACCTCACCTTTCCTCCTTCCTAAAAAAAAAAAAAAAAACTTGCTTTTACTTTGATTTCTCTTTCAGTCTGTCTTTATTTAAATACTGGTTTGCAAATAAATCCCTTTTTGAGACTAAATTTACATAACATTCACCATTTTGATAATTTGAAGTGGACAATCCAGTAGTTTCTACTATATTTACAATGCTTTGCAATCCTTAAATCTATTTAATTGTAGCTTTTGGTGTATGGTTACATTTATTCCTAGTGATCTTAGATAATTTAGTATACTGGGTCAGTTGTTTTGTGACTTTATTCTTTTTGGTGCTATTGTACATTTTTTTTTTTTTTTTTTGCTAATACATTTGCACGCAGAAACACAACAAATTTTTGTTTATTTATCGTATATATTGTAAAATTACTGAATTTGTTTTTTAGTTCTAATAGTTATTTGTATGGATTCTTTAAGGTTTCCCAGATATAAGATCATTTCATCTGTGAACAGAGATAATTTTACTTTTTCCTTTCTAATCTGGATGCATTGTGCTTCTTTTTCTTGCTTAACTGTCCTAATAAGAAGTTTCAATTCAATGATGAATAGAAGTGATGATAGCAGACATCCTTGAATTGTTTCATATCTCATGGGGAAGGCTTCATTCATTTACCATTAACTATGATGTTGCTGTTGTTAGGTGCCATCCAGTCAGTTGCAGCTTATAGTGACCCTATGTACAATAGTACACAACACTGTCTGATCTGCACCATCCTCACAACAGCTGCTGTGCTTGAGCCCATTATTGCAACCATGCTGTCTATCCACCTTATTGAGGGGCTTCCTTTTTATACTGATCCTCTATTCTATCAAACATGGTATCCTTCTCCATGGAATGATTCCTCCTAATAACACAACCAAATAATGAGAGACAAAGTCTTGCTATCTTGGCATCTGAGGAGCGTTCTGGCTGTACATCTTTTGAGAAATATTTGTTCACTCTTCTGGCAGTTCATGTTGTTGTTGTTGTTGTTAGCTGCTGTTGTGGCAGCTCAACTCGTAACAACCCTATCTACAATAGAACAAAACACTGCCAAGTCCTGGGCCACCCTCATAATCCTTGCTATACCTGAGCCCATGGTTGTAATCACTGTGTCAATCTGTCTTGTTGAGGGCCTTTCCCTTTTTCATAACTCTCCATTGTACCAAGCATGATATCTTTCTCCGAGGAATGATCCCTTCTAACAACATGACTAAAGTAAGTGAGACGAAGTCTGGCCATTCTCCCTTCCAAGGAGCATTCTGGTTTTACTTCTTCCAGGACCGATTTGTTAGTTCTTCTAGCAGTTCATTGTACTTTCAGTATTCTTTGCCAGGACCACAACTCAAAAACATCAACTCTTCTTCGGTCTTCCTTATTCATTGTTAAGCTTTCCTATGCATATAAGGTGATTGAAACAACCATGGCATAGGGGAGAAGCACATTTATCTTCAAAGTGCCATCTTTGTTCTTCAACAATTTACAGAGGTATTTTGCAGCAGATTTTCCCAGTGCAATATGACATCCAATTTCTTGACTGTTGCTTCCATAAATATTGACTGTAGATCTCAGTAAGATGAAATCTTCAACAACTTCAAATTTTCTCCATTTATCATGATGTTTATGGTCCTGCTGTGAGGATTTTCATTTTCTTTATGTTGAGGTATAATCCATACTGCACACTATAGTTTTTAATCTTCATTAGTAAGTGTTTCAAGTCATCTTCACTTTGAGCAAGCAAGGTTGTGTTATCTGTATAATGAGTCTTCCTCCAATTATGATGCCACATTCTTCTTTATATTGGCCACCTTCTCAGAATATTTGCTCAGCATACAGATTAAATAAGTGTGGTAAAATGGTACAACCCTGATGCACACCCTTCTGGATTTTAAACCATGCAGTACCTTCTTGTTCTGTTCAAATACAGCCTCCTGAGCTATGTACAGGTTCCTCATAAGCACAGTTAAGTGTTCTGGAATTGCCATTCTTCCTAACATTATTCATAATTTGTTATGATCTACATAGTTGAGTGCTTTTACATAGTCAATAAAACACAAGTAAATATCTTTCTGGTATTCTTTGCTTTTAGCCCAGGTCTTTCTGACATCAGAAATGATATCCCTCATTCCACCTTCTCTTCTGAGTCCAGTTTGCATTTCTGGCAGTTCCCTGTCAATATACTTCTGTGATTGTTTTTGTGTTATTTTAAGCACGATTTTACTTGCTTGTGATATTAATGATATTTTTGATAATTTCCACATTCTGTAGGATCACCTTTCTTTGGAATGGTTACAAATATGGATCTCTTTCTGACAGTTGGCCAGGTAGCTATCTACCAAACTTCTTTCTTTCTTTTTTTTTTAAATTGTGCTTTAGGTGCAAATTTACAGAGCAGAATTTGTTTTACATTCAACATTTCATGTACATTTGGTTTCACTCTCCAATTACCAACCCCAACCCTAACCTACTCTCCTCTTCTCCCTTCCCAGTAACCCCACCACCACCACCCCCGCCATGCCCTTCTCAGTTATGCACTCCTGTGTGTCCAGCTTTTCCTCAGTGTGAATGTTGCCCCTCTGGTGCCCCATGGGCGATTGCTCCAAGGGATGTGTGATCATTATGTTTGTATGTCAACTTGGCTAGGCCTGGTTGAGTGGATGGGCAGCTGGATGTAAGTATTCCCCATGATGATACTGGTAATCAACTCCATGATGGAATCTACTGGGAGCAGCTGAGTGACTGCCTTTGGGTATGTGGTCTGCTTCCTGAATATAAGGAGAAGCTTTGAGAGTGGTCTCTAGCCTATGGCACACTTGGACCCTGCATGTAGCCAAGTCATTGCTCAGTGGCCTGCTATGCTCTGCCTACTTTGGGACTTACAGTGGACTTAAGTTAATGGCCTTCTGTGTGGATTGGTAACATCAGGACTGTGTCTTTTTACTTGTCAACCTTGGGGCTCATCAGTCTCAGCAGCCAATAGCTGTCTGAATGAAGAAATGCCTCTAGATCCAGTGGACCTGGAGCAGGAGGCAGAGCTGGAACCCAAGGTTGAGGGGCTTTCACCCAGCCCTTGGATCCTGGCATTTTGAACTTGGACTTAAAGCCTCCAAATTGTAAGAATAAACTCCTGTTTGTTAAGGCCATCCATTTGTGGTATTCTCTTGTCAGAGAAGCACTAGGTAACCAGAACAGGGTGTATCTCCATAGAGTAGGTGGGTGCATCACCCTAGGTTGATTGTTCTGTATGCAAGTCTTGTTCACTGTTGGCTGAGAGCCAGCCCTTGGGAGTGAGTTTTATCCCAGGCCCAAAGTATATCTCAGGGCCATAGTCTTGGGGGTCCTACTAGACTCGTTCCAACTAGTAATTCTGGCCATTATTGTGTTTTTGAATTTTGTTCCACGTTTTCCCTCCCACTCTATCCAGGACCTCCAGTTTTGATCCCTTCTCTAATAGTTGGCATTGATACCTGTGTATCACCTAGTTTTTCTGGTCTTGAGGTACATCATATCCTAGGGCTGATTGTTTCCAAATGCCCTTGATTTTCTTCACTCTTCTTTGCTTCCAACAATAGGAGACCCTTATCTGCATCTTAGATGGCTGCTTGGAAGATTTTAAGACCCCAGTCACTACTCACCAAAATAGGTTTTGGAACAAGATTTTCATGTATTTTATTGTTCCAGATGACTTTGGTGTCCCCCAATGCTGTGGTCCTCAATTGGCAGATCCATTGGATCTTTCTCTCAGTGTCTGGGTGTATATGAGGGATTGTTCTATGTCAGTCTTCTCTTGTTTCTGCAATGATTGCAGGTGCTTTGTATCACTAGTATCTGTGAAGGGTAGCTTCAGTTGAATCAATCATTTGTCTAGAGTATATTCCTGTTCACTGTCTCCCATCTAATCTTCTCAATTGTCTACATGTTTATCTGAATCCTCATGTTTGGTGTTAATGGTAATGTAGTATTGTGGATATACTGGTATTAGCCTCTGTTGTGCACAATTCAGTGTCCTCCCTTTCCCCAGTGTTATCATGCTGGTCACAGACTCTTTCCATACAATCTCTCCCCTTACCCAACTCAGCGTGTGGTCCCCAGCTAGTCCGAAATTACTTTCTTCCCTTTCACTCCCATCCCTGGTAACCTACAAAATGAGTTCCCTTCCCTAAGCAAACCCTTCCTTGACTTTTTACAGTAACTGCCTCATACAATAGTTGTCTTTCTGTGATTGACTTAGTGTCCTCCAGGTTCATGCACGTCGTGAGATGATTTGCATATTCTTCATTGTTCTTTAATGCAGCATAGTATTCCGTTGTGTGAATATATCGTAGTTTGATTATCTATTCATCTGTTTATGGAAATTTAGGTTGTTTCCATTTCTTTGCTATAGTAAATTGTGCTGCAATGAACATAGGTGTGTATATGTCTGTTCATGTCCTGTCTCTCACCTCTTTAGGATATAGTCCTAGTAATGGAATTGCTGGTTCAAATGGTATTTCTACTTTCAGTTTTTTTAAGGAAATGCCATACTGTTTGCCACAATGGTAGTACCATTTTACAGTCCCACCAGCAGTATATGAGAGTTCCAATCTCTCTGCAGCCTTGCCAGCATTTGTTATTTTCTGTCCTGTTGAACTTGCTATTATTGCTGGGGTGAGATGATATCTTGTTGTTATTTTGATTTGTATCTCTCTAATGGCTAATGGGGAGCTCTGGTGGCATAGTGCCTAAGGCATTTGACTGATAACCAGAAGGTTAGAGGTTCAAATCCACCAGCCACTCCTCAGAAGGAAGGTTGAGCAATCTACTTTAGCAGTGATACCACCTCAGAAACCCAAGGAGGGGTTGCTGTGGGTTGGATCTGACTCCACGGCAGTGAGTTTGGTTTGGTTTGAATGATTGTGTAGAATTCCTCATGTGTTTGTTGGCCACCTATATATCATCTTCAGTGAAGTGTCTGTTCATGTGTCTTGCCCATTTTTGAATTGAGTTGTTTGTCTTTTTGGTGTTGAGGTGTTGAAGTTTTCTATAGATTTTGGAGATAAATCCTTTGTCAGACATGTCATAGGAAAATATTTTCTCCCAATCTGCAGGTTCTCTTTTTACCCTTTTGACAAATCTTTTGATGAGCATAAGAATTTAATTTTTAAAAGGTATCAGTCATTTAGCTTCTATCCCACCTACTTTGCTTTCTGGGTTATGCTTGATAGTATATGTATGCCATTAATTGTTGTTTTTATTGTTGTTGTTAGGTGCCGTTGAGTCATTTCCAACTCATAGTGACCCCATGCACAGCAGAATGAAACACTGCCCGATCCTGTGCCAGCTCCATGATCCCTGCTATATCTGAGCCCATCATCACAGTCATTGTGTCAATCCATCTTGTTGAAGGCCTCCCCCTCTTTCATCGACCCTCCACCCTACCAAGTATTACATCCTTCTCCAGGGAATGGTCCCTTCTGACAATATGACCAAAGTAGGTGAGACGAAGTCTGGCCATTCTCGCTTCCAAGGAGCATTTTGGGTGCACTTCCTCCAGGACTGATCTGTTAGTTCTTTTAGCAGTCCATGGTACTTTCAGCATT
>NW_006921745.1:224398-246287 GCF_000298275.1 Orycteropus afer afer | reverse complement strand
ATCTGACAACAGCTATGATATCCCTTGTTCCATGTCCTCTTCTGAATCCAGCTTGCACCTCTGGAAGTTCTCTGTCAATATACTGCTGCAAAAGTTTTTGAATTATTTTCAGTAAGATCTTACTTGTGTATGATATTAATGATATTGTTCTATAATTTCCACATTCTGTGGACTCACCTTTCTTTGAAATGGGTACAAATATGAATCTCTTCCAGTCAGTTGGTCAGGTAGCTGTCTTCCAAATCTCTTGGCGTAACCGAGTGAGTGCCTCCAATGGGGCATCCATTTGTTGAAATATCTCATTCGGTATTCCGTCAATTCCTGGAGCCTTGTTCTTTGCCAATTCTTTCATTGCAGCTTTGACTTCCTCCTTCAGTACCATTGGTTCTAGATCAATTGGAACCTGGACAGAAGAGCAGTCAGCTGCAGGGATCCACGTGAGGAGAGTGAACTCAGGCATGACCAAAGCAACAAGACAAGAGAGCGGGAGAAAGGGGTTTAAAAGCCAGGAACCTGGACAGAGGAGCAGTCAGACGCAGGGATCCAGGTGAGGAGAGAGAACACAGGCACACATAAAGCATTTTATCTTTAATGAACTTTATAGTTTTGGGTTTTATATTTAAGTCTTTGATCCAATTTGAATTTATTTTTGTGTGTGGGGTGAGGTATGGGTCTTGTTTCATTTTTCTGCAAGTGGATATCCAATTTTGCCAGCACCATTTGTTAAAGAGGCTATCTCTTCTCCATTTAATGGTTTTGGTCCTTTGTCAAAGATTAGCTGTCCATAGATGGATGAGTCTATTTCTGGGTTTTCAATTCTGTTCCCTTGGTCTATCTGTCTGTCATTGTACCCATACCATGATGTTTTGACTAGTGTGGCTGTATGGTAGGTTTTGAGATCTGGGAATGTGAGACCTTCCACTTGGTTCTTCTTCTTCAGTAGTGCTCTGGTTATCTGAAGTCTCTTTCCTTTCCATATGAAGTTACTAATTCGTTTTTCCATATCCTTAAACATTTTGTTAGTATCTGGATCGAGATTGCATTAAATGAGTAGATTGCTTTGGGTAGTATTGACATTTTCACAATATTCAGTCTTCCTACCCATGAACAAAGCAAATCCTTTCATTTATGCAGATCGCTTGTAGTTTCTTGTAGTAGTGCTTTATAGTTTTCTTTGTATAGGTCTTTTGTGTCTCTGGTAAGATTTATTCCTAGATATTTTATCTTTTTGGTAGCTATTGTAAATGGTATTGTTTCCCTTATTTCTTTTTCAGAGGTCTCCTTGTTGGTGTAGAGCAATCCAACTGATTTTTGTATGTTGACCTTGTATCCAGTCTCTTTGCTGAATCTATTAGTTCCAGTAGTTTTTTTTTTTTTTTCCCTGAATATCAGGTTTTCTATGTATAGGATCATGCCATCTGCAAATAAAGATAGCTTTACTTCCTCTTTGTCAATTTGGATGCTTTTTATTTCTCATTCTTGCCTTATTGCCCAGGCTAGAACTTCCATTGCAGTGTTAAATAGGAGTGGTGATAGAGGGCATCCTGGTCTGGTTCCTATTTGTGAGGGAATATTTTGAGTCTTTTTCCATTAATAATGATGTTGGCCATTCACTTTGCATATATGCCTTTTTTATGTTGAGGAGTTTCCCTTCTATCCCTATTTTGGTGAGAGTTCTGAACAAGAATGGGTGTTAGATTTTATCAAATATCTTTTCTGCATCAATTGATATGATCATATGGTTTCTTTCTTATGTTTTATTTATGTGGTAGATTATGTTGACTGTTTTTCTGATGTTGAACCATTCTTGCATACCAAATATGAATCCCACTTGGTCAGGATGTATTATTTTTTTGATTAGTTGTTCCATTCTGTTGGCTAGGGTGTTGTTGAAGATTTTTGTGCCTACATTCACGAGGGATATTGGTCTGTAGTTTTCCTTTTTAGTAATGCCTTTCCCTGGTTTGGGTATCAATGCTATACTTGTTTCATAAAATGAATTTGGAAGTATTCTGTCTTTTAATATGTTCTGGAATATTTTGAGTAGTATAGGTGTCAACTCTTCCCTGAATATTTGGTAAAATTATCCAGTAAAGCCATGAGGGCCAGGATGTTTTCTTGTGGGAAGCATTTTTTTATGACCTATTCATTTTTTTCCTATGTTATGGATCTGTCAAGTATTCTATCTCCAGATGGAATAGAATGATAGGTCTTGTGTTTCTAGAAACTTTTGCATATCTTCTAGGTTCTTTAATCTGTTGGAGTACAGTTGTTTATAATGTTCTGTCAGTATCTTTTTTTTTTTTTATTTCAGTTGGTTCTGTTGTGATGCCACCCTTTTCATTTTTTATTCTTGTTATTTCTATCTTCTCTTTCTTTTCTTTTGATAGATTTGTCAATGGTTTGTCAATTTTGTTAATCTTTTCAAAGAACCAGCTTCTTGTTTTATTAATTTTCTCTTTTTGTTTTCTGTCATTTATTTCTGGTCTGTTATTTCCTTACTTCTTGATATTGTAGGTTTCTTTTGTTTCTCTTTTTCTCATTGTTGGAGTTGTTGAGTTAGAGTGCTGATTTTGTTTCTTTCCTCTTTTTTGATGTGTGCATTTATTGCTATAAATTGACCTCTGTGTACTGCTTTTGTTGTGTCCTAAAGGTTTTGGTAAGATGTATCTTCATTCCCATTTGTTTCTAGCATACTTTTTTTATTCCACTCTTTATTTCTTCTATTACCCAGTAGTTTTTGAGCAGTGTATTATTCAACTTCCATGTTTGATGTTTTTCCTTGATCTTCCTATTATTAATTTCTAATTTTATAGCATTGCAGTTTGAGAAGATGCTTTGTAGTATTTCAATGTTTTTTAATTTATTGAGACTTGTTCTTTGTCTTAATATATGATTTATTCTGGAAAATGATCCATGTGCACTGGAGAAGAATGTGAAATGTGCTCTTGTTGGTTGGAGTGCTGTGTATATGTCTATGAGCTCGAGTTGGTTAATTGTGTTGTTGAGTTCTTCTGCATCTTTGCTGAGTTTTTTTCTAGTTGATCTGTCCCTCCTTGAAAGTGGTGTGTCCTACTACTATTGTAGAGTTGTCTATTTTCCTTTTCAATTCAGTTAATATTTGCTTCATGTGTCTTGGAGCACTTTCATTGGGTGCATAGATATTTATTATTGTAATGTCTTTTTGGTCAATTGACTCTTTCAGCATCATATATCATATATCATATCCTTCTTTGTCCCTTATGCTGTTTTTCACCTTAAAGTCTATTTTATCAGAAATTAATATTGCCAGTCCTGTTCTTTTTTCATTACCATTGCCTTCATATATCTTTCCCACCCTTTAACTTTTAATTAAGGGGGATTGGAGGCTGCTTTTCACTTGAGTGTGCCTCTACATTAAGGCTGGGGCCTGAGGTAGGCAGGCCCAGGGATTGAAGGTAGCTTTTCATTTGGGTGTCGCTCTTTATCAAGGCTGGGGCCTGAGATAGACAAACAACAGTGCTGGAGGCTGCTTTTCAGTTGGGTGTGGCCTTATATTAAGGCCAGGGCCTGAGGTAGGCAGGCCAGGGGCTTGGAGGCTGCTTTTTGCTTGGGTGTAGCTCTATAGTAAGACCTGGGCCTGGGGGAGGCAGGTGCAGAGGGATTAGGAACACATAAGGGATACAAACTTTTCTGTCAGTTTGTTGTCCCGTGGTGGCATATGTGTCACTGTGAGGGTGGAGGCTCATGCCACCATGTGGCAAAATGGCAGCAGGGTTAACCATGATGGATAGGTTTCAACAGATCTTCTGGGCTTGGACATACTTGTAAGAAGGAAGAGGCCATCCACTTCTCAAAGTGAAAACCTTATGAATAGCAGTGAAACACTGTCTGATATATTACTGGAAAACTTTATGAACAGCCCTGAAACATTGTCTGACATAGTGCCAGGAGGTGAGCCCATTAGTTCAGAAGGCACTCAGAATTTGACTGGGAAAGAGCTGACTCCTCAGAGTAGGGACAACCTTAATGAAAGTAATGCTTTTGAGACTTCCATTGGCTGATGTGGCATGACTCAAAATGAACAGAAAGAGATGCACACATACATTAATAATTGGAACATGGTATGTATGAAATATTAATCTAGGAAAATTAGAAGTTGTCAAAAATGAAATGGAATGCATAAAGTTCAATATCCTAGGCATTAGTGAGCTGAAATGTGCTGGTTTTGGCCATTTTGAATCAGACAACCATATTATCTACTATACTGTGAATGACAAATTGAAAAATAATGGTGTGGCATTCATTGTCACAAAGACAGTTTCAAGATTAGTCCTGAAGTACAATGCTGTCACTGATAGATTAATATCTATATGCCTGCAAGGAAGACCAGTTAATACTACTATTATCCAAATTTTACACATCAAACACCAAAGCCAAAGATGAAGATATTGAAGATTCCTACGAACTTCTGCAGTCTGAAATTGATCGATCATGCAATCAAGATGTGTTGATTATCACTGGAGACTGGAATGCAAAAGTTGAAAACAAAGAAGAGTCACTGGTAGTTGGAAAATATGGCCTTAGTGATAGAGATAATGCTGGAGATGGCATGATAGAATTTTGCAAGACCAATGACTTATTCATTGCAAATATCTTTTTTCAACAACACAAGTGGTGGCTATACATGTGGACTTGACCAGATGGAATACACAGAAATCAGATTGACTACATCTGTGGCAAGAGGCAATGGAGAAGTTCAATACCTTTGGCCAAAATAAGACCAGGGGCTGATTGTGGAACAAATCATCAACTGCTTATATTCACATTTAAGTTTAAGTTGAAGATAATTAAAACAAGGCCATAAGAGCCAAAATACAACCTTGATAATATCTCTCTGGAATTTAGAGACCATTTAAAGAGTAGATTTAATGCATTGAACACCAATGACTGAAAACTAGAGGAACTGTGGGATGACATCAAGAACATCATTTGTGAAGAAAGCATTAAAAGGAAGAGGTCATTAAAATGAGTAGAAAGGAAGAAAAGACCAAAACAGATGTCAGAAGAGATTCTGACACCCACCCTTGAGTGAAGAGTAGCTAAAGCAAATGGAAGAAATGAGAAGATAAAAGAGCTGAACAGAATATTTCAAAGAGCAGCTCGAGAAGACAAAGCCAATTACTATAATGAAATGTGCAAAGACCTAGAGTTAGAGAACCAAAAGGGAAGAACATGCTTGGCATTCCTCAAGCTGAAAGATCTAAGGAAGAAATTTAAGCTTCAAGTTGCAATATTGAAAATTTCTATGGGCAAAATACTGATTGATGCAGGAAACATCAAAAGAAGATGGAAGGAATACACAGTGTCACTGTACCAAAAAGAACTGGTCGATCTTTATCCATTTCAGGAAGTGGCATATGGTCAAGAATCAATGGTATTGAAGGAAGAAGTCAAAGCTGAACTGAAGGAATTGGCAAAGAACAAATCTCCAGGAATACCCATTGAGATGCTTCAACAAATGGATGCCCTGTTGGAGGCACTCACTCAGTTATGCCAAGAGATTTGGAAGACAGATACCTGGCCAATTGACTGAAAGAGATCCACATTTACACCCATTCAAAGGGAGGTGAGTCCACAGAATGTGAAAATTATCAAACAATATCATTAATATCAGATGCAAGTAAAAACTTACTGAAGATAATTCAAAATGGTTGCATCAGTATATTGACAGAGTGTCCAGAAATGCAAGCTGGATTCAGAAGAGGATGTGGAACAAGGGATAGTGTTGTTGATGTCAGATGGATCTTAGCTGAAAGGAAAGAATACCAGAAAGATATTTATTTATGTTTTATTGACTATGCAAAAGCATCCGATTGTGTGAATCATAACAAATTGTGCATAAAATTAGAAGAATGGGAATTTCAGAACACTTGATTGTACTCATGAGGAACCTGTACATAGGTCAGGGAGCTGTAGTTCCAACAGAACAGATACTTCATGGCTCAAAATCAAGAAGGAAGTGTGTCAAAGTTGTATCCTTTCACTATACTTATTCAACTTGTGTGCTGAGCAAGGTGGATTATATAACGAAGAATGTGGTATCAGGATTCTAGGAAGACTCGTTAACAACCTTATGCAGATGATACAACTTTGCTTGCTGAATATGCAGATGATACAACTTTGCTTGCTGAAAGTGAGGATGACTTGAAGTACTTACTGATAAAGATTTAAGACTACAGTTTGCAGTATGGATTACACCTCAATATAAAGAAAACAAAAATTCTCACAACTGGTCCAATAAATGGCTTCACTATGGATGGAGAAAAGATTGAAGTTGTCAAGGATTTCATATTACTTGGCTCTACAATCAACACCAATGGAAGCTGCAGTCAAGACATCAGTTGGTGTATTATGTTGGGCAAATCTGCTGCAAAGGACCCCTTTTAAGTGCTGAAGAGCAAAGATGTCTCAATTGCTTCATATGCATGTGAGAGCTGGACAATGAATAAAGAAGACAGAAGAAGAGTTGATGCCTTTGTGTTGTGGTGTTGGAGAAGAATGCTTAGAGTACCACGGACTGCTAAAAGGACTAACAAATCTGTCTTGGGGGAAGTATAGCCAGAATGTGAGCCAGAAGTGAGAACAGGCAGACTTCATTTCACCTACTTTGGTCATGTTTCCTTCTGTTGTCAGAAGGAACCATTTCCTGGAGAAGGATATCATGCTTGGTAAAGTGGAGTCAAAGAAGAAGGGGGAGGCCCTCAAAGAGATGGATAGACACAGTGGCTGCAAAGATGGGCTCAGGTATAGCAAGGATCATGAGGCTGGCATAGGCCTGGGCAGTGTTTCATTCTGCTGTGCATAGGGTCACTGTGAGTCAGAGATGACAGCACTTAACAATAACAACAACATAATTTTTAATTTTTTATCTTTGTATCTTACGTGGGTCTCTTTCAAGCAGCAAAATATCAGTGGGTCTCCTTTTCTTACCCAGTTTTATCCAGTCTGCCACTCTCTTTCTCTTGATTGGTGCTTTTACTGAATTCACATTGAGTGTAATTAGTGATAGTTATGAATTTATTACTGTCATTCTACTGTGTTTTTTGTTGTGTTGTTGGAGATTTCCTTGGTCCAAATACTTTTCTATTCTGAGTTCATTTTGTTGTCAAGTGTTTCTTCTCTTTTCTTTTTTATTGTTGGTTTTGTGCTTACTAAGCCCATGTTTTCTTTCTTTCTGGGTTTGCTTAGTGGGATTATTAATTTTCTCTGTGGTTACCTCAGAGTGAATTCTTGTCTCTGTATTTTTGGAACAGTCTGTTCTATAAGGACATTGTCCTGCTTTCCTTTCCATTTAGAGGTTTCATACCTAGAACTTTTATTCCCTCTATTTGGTTAGTTGCTGGTGTCGTGTGCAGATTGGCTCCCTTGTTTGTGTGTGTGTGTGCACAGTGTTTTATGGGCTTATTTTTTAATGCATTTTATTGAAATATAATTTGTGTACAGTGAAATACACAAAACTAAAGTGACATGCATGGGTCAATGAATTTTTTTTTTTTTTTTTTTGCAGTGGTCCCTCCCCTCCCCTCCCACCCAGCAACCAACAAAGTTTTCCTCCATATATAAACCTTTCCTCAACCCAACACAACAACGAACTGATACTATATTTGTCTTTTTGTGATTGACTTATTCCACTCAGCATAATGTCCTCCAAGTTCATCCATATTATGTGGTGTTTTGCAGACTCTACATTTTTCTTTAGTGCTACATAGCATTCCATTATGTGTATGTACCATATTTTGGTCATCCACCCTTCTGCTATAAATCTTAGAGATAAATCCCTTGCCAGATATGTAATTATTGGCAAATATGAATTTGTTGCTGTCATTTTTGTTATGTGCTTTTCCATGGTGTCGATTTCTTTGTTCCATATTATTTTCTATGCTGAGCTCGTTTAGTTTATGAATTGTGTTATCACTTCCTTCATGGCTATTGTTTTAATATTTGCTGAATATTTATGCTGTTCCTCTTTTTCGATGTGAAGATTTATCATTTTTCATTGAGGTTATCCTTTGATTTATAGTTTTCTTTCCAAGTTTAGAATAATCTCTTCTATCTTATAGTTCTCTTGACTTCCTTATCATTACAAGTTCTGTAATGACACAGTTTTTTCTATCTTTCTGGTTTGTAGTTGTCCTCAGTTGTCAATTGATGTCTTTGGTTCCCTGTTTACAATCTTGTAGGTTTATTTATTTTGGATACTTCCATAGCTGGGTTGGTTTCTGGGTTGGTTATATCATAATGTGTGTTAATTGTCAGTTGTTGTTTGCTATTGTTGCTTCTCTGTCCGAAGGACTCCCTTTAGCATCTCTTGTAAGGTTGGTCTAGTTTTAACAAATTCCCTTAATTTCTGCTTATCTGGAAATGTCCTAATCATCATCATATTTGAGGGACAATTTTGCTGGGTACATAATTCTTAGGAGCTCTGGTAGCATAGTGCCTAAGGCACTTGACTGCTAACCAGAAGGCTGATGGTTCAAACCCACCAGCCACTCCTTGGAAGGACAGTTGAGCAATCTACTTCCGTAGTAATACTGCCTCGGAAACTCAAGGAAGGGTCGCAAGGAATGGGGTCCAACTCGACGGCATATAACAACAACAACAACACAAAATTCTTGGTTGGAAATTTTTCTCTTTCAGGGTTTTATATATACCAGCCCATTGTCTTCTTGCCTGAATGGTTTCTGTTGAGAAATCTGAGCTCAGATTGGTTGCCCCTCGTAGGTAACTTTTTGTTTTTCCCATGCTGCTCTCATGATTCTTTCTTAGTGTTTGGTTTTGGTAAGTTTGATGATGATATGTCTGGGTGTGGTAGTTCAGTTTGTGTGTCAACTTGGCCAGGCCTGGTTGAGTGGCTGGGCAGCTGGATATAAGTATTTCCCATGATGAGACTGGTAATCAACTCCATGGTGGAATGTACTGGGAGCAGCTGAGTAGCTGCCTTAGGGAATGTGGTCTGCTTCCTGTATATAAGCAGAACCCTTGGGGAAAGGTTTTTAGTTTATGGCACCTTGAACCCTGCATGTAGCCATGTCATTGCTCAGCAGCCTGCCATGTTCTGCCAACCTTGGGACTTGCAATAGACTTGAATTACTGATCTGCTCTGTGGTTTGGTAACATTGGGACTGTGCCTTTTTACTTGTCAACCTTGGGTTTGTCAACCTTAGCAGCCAACAGCTGTCTGAGTGAAGAAATGCCTCTAGCTCCAGTGGGCCAGAAGCAGGAGGCAGAGCTGGAACCCAAGGTTGAAGGGCTTTCACCCAGCCTCTAGAGCCTGGCACTTTGAACTTGAATTTAAGACTCCAAATTGTAAGAAAAAAACTCCTGCTTGTTAAGGTCATCCCATTTGTGCTATATTTGTGTCAGGTGACACTAGATAACCAGAACACTGGGTGATTTTCTTTTGGGGTTTATCTTGTTTGGGGTTTGTTGGACATACTGAATGGATATATTCTCATCTTTCATCATACCAGGAAAATTCTCTTCCAACAAATCTTCGACAATTTTCTCTGTGGTTTTTTGTTTGTCTCTTCCTGTTCTGGAATTCCAATTACACATAGGTTATTCCTTTTGATGATATTCCACTTGAACTTTAGGCTTCATTTTGTTTTGATATTTTTTTTCTGATTTATCTCTTTCCAAAGAAGTGTTCAGGTATTTGCCTTTAATCTTCCTAATCCTGTCTTCCATTGATTTGATTCTGCTCATTTTCCCATTCAATGTCTTATCTATCTAAAATTTAGTATTAATCTTCTGGATTTCTGTGTGTAGATTTTGTATCATTTCTAATTTTTCATTTATTTTGTCATTTTGTTCTTGTATTGTCTTTTGAAATTGTTCTAGGGTGTTCTCTGTGTTTTCCTTATCTGTCTCAATTCATTGAAGATACCTACATATGATTTTTTTGAATTCCCTATCAGGAAGTTCCAATGCTGCTTATTCTTCATGTTTGTGCTCAGGGTCTGTATCCTGGTCCTTTGTTTCTCCTGCTTTATCTTGCTTCTTTGTGTGGACTGTGATGCTCTGTTGTCTCTGAGGCATTGCGACACTTTTTGTGTTTATATTTAATTGGTGATTGTATGATGCAGTGGCTTGCCCACTATTTTCATTTTCTTTGTTTTGTTTGTGTTATCTATAGAAGCAGGGTACTGTGCTCCTCTATTCACTAGTTGACAGCACTTACACACTTACCACCTGTCTCCTTTTCTATTGTCAGCCTCTCATTTGTTCCTGCCAACCTTGACAAACAGAGTCTATTCTTCGGTCCCTGGAATCCAAATGAGAATGCTATCACTTTAAAATCCAAAATGATTGCCACTTGTAAAGATTCAAAATGGCTGTGCCCTCTGGAGAGCAGAAAGTCAACAGCTCAAGTTGTCTCTCTCCTTGCTGTTTCCCTTCCTAGTAATAGGCCACCAGCACAGTCATCCCTGCAGCCCTTGGTGACCAGGGCTGATCTTTACGTCAATTCTCAGGTCTCAATACTACTTGGAAATATTCAGGCTGTTGGTCCTGTCAGAGTAGCTGACAGTCCGCAGCTCTGACAGTCTCTGTACTCACTGTTTTCGTTCAAGTTTTTCCACTAGTTGGTGCCTAATCCATTTCTGTATAGTTCCTTTCAAAGCTCAGGGCTCCAGGGTTATGTTCAGTATCCCTGTCCATTGGTTTTTCTTTTCTTTGTTGAAGAGGGTCTGTGTCAGTTGTCTGCCTATTCCTCCATCTTACCAGAAGTTTTTATGGACTTATTTTGGGCATACACTTCTGTATGGTTTTAGTGTTGATGTCATGTGTCTTGATTTTAATTTGTTGTTTTCTGTTGTGGGTTCTATATGGGAAGGACTTAAGCATTTCTTGTAGAGTTGGTCTGTTTTTCACAAAACCCCTTAATTTCTGTTTGAGAATGTCTTGATTTCACCCTCATATTTGATGGACAATTTGACTAGATACAGAATTTTTTGTTGGAAGTTATTTTCCTTCAGTGTTTTATATATGCTGTCCCATTGCCTACTTGCCTGCATGATTTCTGTTGAGTAATCAGAACTCAGCCTAACTGCTTTCCCATTGTAGGTAGTATTTCTTTTTTCCCAGGCTGCTATCAAGGTTCTTTCTTTGTCTTTGTTTTTGGAGAGTTTGATTATGATATGTCTTGGTGACTTTCTCTTGGGATCTATCCTATATGGGTTTCATTGAGCATCTTGGACAAATATCTTTTCTACCTTTATGATATGGAGGAAATTTTCATTAGTAAGTCTTCCACAATTTTCTCCATGATTTTTTTCTCTGTCTTCTTGTTCTGGTATTCCAATGAGGTGTATGTTGTTTATTTTCATGTAGCCTCATATAATTCTTAGGTTCTCTTCATTTCTCTTAAATCTTTGTTCTGATTTTTCTTCATACAGGCTGGTATCAAGGGATTTATCTTCTAGTTGGGAAATGCATTCTTTAGCCAGTTCTAGCTTATTCTTCTTTGCTTCCACTGTGTTGTGTAATTTTGTAATTTTAGTATTCATCTTCTGGACTTCTAACTGCTGTTTTTGTATGAGTTCTGATTGTGCATTAATCTTGTCATTTTGTTCTTGAATGGTTTTCCTGAGTTCTTCCAGGGTACTGTCTGTGTTCTCTTTGTTTCTGTCTGAGGTTTCCATAAGCTGTTGTGGAGTTCTATAAACATATCTTCTAAATTCCTTCTTGGATAATTCTATTGCCTCCTCTTCTTCCATGTTTAATGAGATTTTCTTTAGGATTTTATTTTAATGTCTTATTGTTTTTTTTTTTTTTTTGTTGTTATTGTTTGATTTGAGGTTGCCTGTTGTATGCTAGACATTTTGGAGTTGTTGTCTTTAACTGTTAGTTATATATTGATTGGTTTTGTCTTGATTTTATGTTTAAATATTTTTGCAAGGGTGGGGCTGGTTTTTTTTTTTTTTTTTTTTTGGTTATTTATTCACGTATATTGGGTTGCTCTGCAGCTTTCTTTGTGTTGATGGAATCACTGTGAGGAATGTGGATGCAAGTCTCTGTTTGTCATAAGGGGATTTAGAGTTGGGACAACTAGGTGTCTGGTGGCTTAATGTGGTTCTTCTATTAAGTGAGGCAGCGAGAAGGGGAAAAAGCTGGAAGAAAAGAAAAAAAAGCTCCAAGGAGCCAGTAGCACTTCCCTGCTTTCTGCACTTCTGTAGTTACTACTGGTTTCGGGATTTTGTTTTGAGTCTGCTTGGGCTCACTGCTAATGGTGATGTTATATTGTCACTCACAGGCCCACAGTTCAAAATCGGCAAAGACACCAATGGTTAGGGGGCTACATTTCACCTGGGTTGGACAGTTGCAAAAACCCCATACTCCAGACTCTCTTGTGGAAGAGCCAGACCCAGCCCAGCACCGTGAGCTTGTCCCAGGGCCTGCCTACCTGTGGTGTGTTTCCCTTTCTGCTCCTAACTCAATGGCCACCTGGATGGCTTCCCAGTGTTCCTGTTTCACTGCTTAGAGAGTTCTCCATTGCTTTGTTTCACCGGCTTGTGCACTGCAGGGCAGTTTTGTTCATTTTTATTCTTCCCACTTGTTTACCCTGCCTCTTCCCACCTTTTTTTTTTTCCTCCTTCTCCACTAAATCTGGCCTTCTCCAACATAATGAGCTGTTCACAGCCTCAGAATTCCTGCTTAAAACTGCTGCAACTAGTTTTTCAGGCATTAAGATGCTAGAGGGAACAAACTTATGGGATACAGGTATGACACTATCTTCCAACTTCCTGTCTTCCAAATTTCTTGGCATAGACAAGTGCCTCCAGCACAGCATCCATTTGTTGAAACATCTCAGTTGGTATTCTCTCAATTCCTGGAACCTTGTTTTTCACCAATTCTTTCAGTGCAGCTTCAACTTCTTACTTCAGTGACATTGGTTCTTGATCATATGTCACTTCCTGAAATAGATGAACATTGACCAATTCATTTTAATACAGTGACTGTATTCCTTCCATCTTCTTTTGATTTTTCCTGAATCAGTCAATATTTTGCCCATAGAATCTTTCAATATTGCAACTCTAAGCTTGATTTTTTTTTCCTTCAGTTTTCTCAGCTTGAGAAATGCTGAGCATGCTCTTTCCTTTTGTTTTTCTAATTCCAGATTTTTGCATATTCCACTATAATAATTGACTTTGTTTTCTTGAGCTGCTCTTTGAAATTTCTTTTTAGATCTTTTATCTTGTCACTTCTTCCATTTGCTTTAACTACTCTCCATTCAAGAGCAAATTTCATAGTGTCTTCTGACATCCTTCTCTTTTCCCCCTGTCTTTTTAATTACCATTTTTTGCTTTGTTCATGTATGATGTCCTTGATGTCATCCCACAATTCATCTGGTTTATGGTCACTGGTGTTCAATGAATCAAATCTATTTAGATGGTCACAAAATTCAAGTGGAGTATAATCAAGGTTGTATTTTGGCTCTCCTGGATTTGTTTTAATTGCATTCAGCTTCAAAAAGAACTTGCATATAAGCAATTGATGGTCTGTTCCATAGCCAGCTCCTGGCCTTGTTTTGGCTGAAGATATTGAACTTCTCCATCACCACTTTCCACAGATGTAGTCTATCTGATTCCTGTGCACTCCTCTAGTGAGTTCAGTGTGTATAACTACTGTTTATGTTATGTTGTTTAAAAAATGAATTTTGGTCTTCCAAAATTCTATCATGTGATCTCCAGCATCGTTTCCATCACCAAGGTCATATTTTACAAATTGTCGCGGCCGGCGTGACAATTCTAGAACAGGGGGTAAGAGAATAAGTTAAAAATGAGAGAAAAGTTAAAGGATGGGAACGGGAGGGACACTCAGAGCCATTGCAAAGCAGTGCCAACTTTATTATAATTATACTCAAACTTATATACAGGTTTAACATGAGAAAAGTGCATGATTCATATGTCATACAATCAATCACAAGTTAATCAACATTAGGAAAAGTACATGCATAAACAATAGACATATTAAACTTTAACCTAACATTCCTGTTCCTATAATTCACGTCACCACAACTCAGGTCACCTTAACTTCTTAAATTCTATACTCATTCTTCTATATAATTATGTTCCCTAGAAACCTATGTTCCCTAGCAACTAGTTTAGATTGGCTTCCGCATATTCTGGGTTCAATCAAAGGTTATGCCTCTTATGCACCTGCTGTTTCACAGAACAATACAAGGGAGGAAAAGGCTGATGGTGTACTAAGAGCAGGGCCCAACTTTCAGGGACACTAATAGCATCAGCCCACAAAAGCCAGGGCCCATCAGTCCTAGTCCTTATGGGGACACTGAAAGTATCAACCTATTTCTGAGAGCCGTTGCTCAATTAGTCACTCACCATGTCCCATCAGTCCTTTAAGACTTAGGGCTCTCCACAACAAATACTAGTGATTCTTCTTTGTTTCCAACATTTATATTCCAACCACCAGAATAATCAACATCTTGATTGAATGTTTGGTCAATTTCAGACTGCAGAAGTTGGTAAAAATCTTCAATTTCCTCATCTTTGGCTTTAGTGGTTGGTGAGTAATTTGAATAATAGTAGTATTAACTGGTCTTACTTGCAGGCATATGGATATTATCCTATAACTGACAGCATTGTACTTCAGACTAGATCTTGAAACATTCTTTGTGATGATGAATGCCACACCATTCCTCCTCAATTATCATTCCCGGCATAATAGATCATATAGTTGTCTGATTCAAAGTGGCCAAAGTCAGTCCACTTCTGCTCACTAATGTTTCGGGTAACGATCTTTATACATTCTGTTTCATTTTTGTTAACTTCCAATGTTCCTGGTTTCACACTTTGTACATTCCATGTTCTGATTATTAATGGATGCTTACAGTTTTTTTTTTTTTTTTTTTTTGAATCATGTCACATCAATACATGGAGGTCTTGAAAGCTTTACACCATCTATGTCATTAAGGTTGACTCTATTCTGATGAGGCAGCTCTTCCCTAGTCATATTTTAAGAGCCTTCTGACCTAAGGGGCTCATCTTCTGGCACTATCTCAGGCAATGGTTCAGGGCTATTCATAAAGTTTTGGAGTAATATATTAGATAATGTTTCATGGATATTCATAAGGTTTTTACTGCCCAATTCTTGGAGAAGTAGATGGCCTCTTCCTTCTTCTCAGTCTGTCTTAGTCTGGACACTCCACTGAATGCTATACAACATGGGTGACATGCTGGTATTTGAAATAGTGGTGGCATAACCTCCAGCCTTTCAGCAACACACAAGCCATCACAGTAAAACAAACTCATAGATGAATGTTGGTCTGGCAGTCCGTGATATATTCAATATTCTTTGTTAACACCACAACTCAAATTCATCAATTCTTCTATCTTCTTTATTCACTGTCTATCTTTTACATGAATATGAGGCAACTGAAAAGACTATGGCTTGAGTCATGCACCTTAGACTTCAAAGTGACAACTTAGCTTTTTAACACTTTAAAGAAGTCTTTGCAGCAGATTTACCCAGTGTAATATGACATCTGATTTTCTGATTTCTTTTTCCTTGTCTATAATATATATATACATATATTTTAGTTGTGATTTGGGTGAAAGTTTATAGGACAAATTCACTATCCATATAGTAATTCACATATACTTTGTCTCATGGCACTGACTACAATTTACCCCAATGCAACAGCTCCCCTCCTACTTCCTCCCAATAGATATCTCTTCCGCGTGTCCATCGCTCCATGCACTCCTGCCCCCTGAGCTTTCTCCCTGTTCATCAACAGCCCTTCTTTCTCCCATGATTGTTCTCTCCAAAGGAGTGTATCTACCTCGGTAAAGGTTCAACTCATATGCCTATATTTTGTTTGGCTGGAAACCACAGGTGTGGGTTCAATTCCAGATCTGAAGGACAGCTAGGAGCCATAGTCTCAGTGGTTCCACGAGGCTCTATCAGACCAGAAAACCTGGTCCCGTTTTCTTTAAATGATTTTGAGTTTTATTCCACATTGTTCTCCCTCTCTATCCAGGATATCCTACATAGATTCCCCCTCTGAGTAGTTCATGGTGGTAGCCAGGCACCATCTAGTTCTGGTCTCATAGTTGTCTAGGCTGAGGACCATATGGTGTACCAGTCACTGGAACTAATTGTTTCCATGAATCTTTGGTTTTCTTCCTTCTTCTTTGCTCTGAACAAGGAGAGACCCATCATTGCATCTAGATGGTTGCTTGCAAGCTTTTAAGATCCAGGTCACTACTCACCAAAGTAGGAGGTGGAACAATGTTTTGTGAGGTATGGGATGTTATGCCAATTGAGCTTGATGTCTGCTTTGACTATGTTTCTGAGGCCACAGGTTCAACTAGTTGCTCCCTCTGAGTAGCTGGCAGTGGTGAAGAAGTGACTACAAGCTTTTCCCTTGTCAGCTTTACTATACATCTGGGAATTCTTACAGAACATACAAATACACTTGTAGAACCATTGTCTGCCAACCCTGTACATGGTCTTGGGGACATTCCTCCCTGCATAGACATATCTAATAGTTCAGCCTGTCCACCCATCTATCCACCATGTACCCATGTTTGCCTTCACAGACAACACAACACTGTATGTGCAAAAGGGTTCATCTTTGTTCTCTGTACCTACCATGTACCTCTCTATGTCTTTCTCTTCCTCAATGCCACAACACTGATCACTCATATTTGGTACATTGCTCTTCTCTTCACCCAAATCAATACTTATTTCTACCTATCTAACAGTGTTCCTTCCCCTCCCCTCTCACCCCTGGTAACCAACAAAGAAAATTTCCTTCCATAAATAAATGTTTCCTTGCCTTTTCACAAAATAATACAATATTTGTCCTTCTGTGATTGACTTATTTCACTCAGCATAATGTCCACCATGTTAACCCACATTTGGCAGTGTTTTACAGATTCTAGGTTATTCTTTAAGGTTGCATAGTATTCCATTGTGTGTATGTACCATAATTTGGTTATCCATTCCTCAGTTGCTGGACAGCTAGGTTGTTTCCATCTTTTTGCTATTGTAAGTAGTGCTGCAGTGAACATGGGTGTGCATATGTCTGTTCTTGTCATGGTTGTCATTTCTTTAGGATATATACCTATTAAAGGAAAGGCTGGGTCAAATGGTATTTCTAATTCCAACTTTTCAAGGAATCACCATACTCCTTTCCACAGTGGTTGTAGAATTTGACAGTCCCACCAGCAATGTATGAGAGTTCCAATCTCTCCACATCCACACCAGTATTTGTTATTTTGTGTCTTGTTGAACTTTGCTACTAGTGCTGGGGCTAGATGATTTCTCATTGTTGTTTTGATTTGCATCTCTCTAATGGCTAATGATCATGAACATTTCTTCATATGTTTGTTGTTGACTGCCTGAATATCCTTTTTGGTGAAGTGTCTATTCATGTCTTCTGCCCATTTTTTAATTGGATTTTTTTGTCTTTTTGTTGTTGAGGTGTTGGAGTTTTCTTTAAATTCTAGAGAGAAGTCTTTTGTCAGATATGTCATTGCCAAATATTTTTTCCCAGTCTGTAGGTTCTCTTTTGAATCTTTTGGAGAAGTCTTTCGAAGGACATAAACATTAATTTTTACAAGGTCTCATTCATCTAGTCTATCTGCTGTTTGTGCATTTTGGGTTATGCTTGAAAGTCTATTTATGCCATATATCAGGGCCCCTAATTTTTCCCCTTGATTTTCCTTGAGGAGCTTTATAGTTTTAGGTTTCACATTTAAGTCTTTGATCCATCTGGAGTTAGATTTTATTTATGGTGTGAGGTACAGATCTTGTTTCATTTTTCTGCAAATGGATATCAAGTTTTGCTGTCACCATTTATTAAACATATATTCTTCCCCATTTAATGAATTTTGGCCCATTGTCAAAGATCTGCTGACCATAGGTCAATGGATCTATTTCTGGGTTCTCAATTCTATTCCATTTTTCTATGTGTCTGTCACTGTACCAACACCAGGCAGTTTTGACTACTGTGGCTGTATAATAGTAGGTTTTGAGATCTGGCTGTGTGAGACCTCCTACTTTGTTGTTCTTCAATAGTGCTTTGCATATTTGAGGTCTCTTTCCTTTCCATATAAAGTTAGTGATTGGTTTTTCCGTATGCTTAAAAAATGTTGATGGTATCTGGATTGGATTTGCATTGAATGTATAGATTGCTTCGGGTAAAATTGACATTTTCACAATGTTCTATCTTCCTATCCATGAGCATGGGATATTTTTCCATTTATGTAGATCTCTTATGGTTTCTTGAAGTAGTTTTTTATAGTTTTCTTTGTACAGGTCTTTTGTGTCCCTGGTAAGATTTATTCCCAAATATTTTACTTTTTTGGTACCTATTGTAAATGATATTGACTTCCTTATTTCTTTTTCAGCAATCTCTTTGCTGGTGTAGAGAAATCCAACTGATTTTTGGATGTTGATCTTGTATCCTACCACAATGCTAAATCTCTCAATTAGTTCCAGTAGTTTTTTTACTGTGCCTCTTGGATTTTCTAGGTATAGGATCATATCATCAACAAGTAAGGATAGTTTTACTTCTTCCTTACCAATTTGAATGCCTTTGAATTTCCTTTCTTTCCTTATTGCCCTGGCTAAGACTTCCAATACAATGTTCAATAGAAGTGGCTACAGAGGGCATCCTTGTCTGGTTCCTATTTGCAAGAGGAATAGTTTCAGTCTCTCTCCTTTGAGAATAATGTTGGCTGTTGGTTTTGTGTATATGCTCTTTATTATGTTGAGGAATGTCCCTTCTAGTCCTATTTTGCTGAGAATTTTTATCAGGTATTGGTGTTGGATTTCATCAAATGCCTTTTCTGCATCAATTGATATGATCATGTGCTTCTTTTCCTTTGTTTTATTTACGTGGTGGATGATGTTGATTGTTTTTATAATGTTGAACCATCCTTGCATGCCTGATATGAACCCCACTTGGTCATAATGAATGGTTTTCTTGCTATGTTCTTAGAGTCTATTTGCTAGGATTTTATTGAAGATTTTTGCATCTGTATTCATGAGGGATATTGGTCTGTAGTTTTCCTTTTGAGTGGTGTCTGTTTCTGGTTTTGGTATCAAGGTCATGTTTGCTTCATAAAATGAGTTAGGGAGGATTCCATCCTTTTCTATGTTTTGGAATAGCTTGAATAGGATTGGTGTCAGTTCTACTTGGAATGTTTGACAGAATTCTCTGGTGAAACCATCTGGGCCAGGACTTTTTGTTGGTGCTAATTTTTTGATGACCTATTTAATGTTTTCTTTTGGTATGGATCTGCTCAACTTTTTCATATCAGTCTGTGTTAGTTTAGGTAAGTGGTGTGTTTCTAGAAATCTGTCCATTTCTTCCAGATTTTCAAATTTTTTGGAGTACAGTTCTTCATAGTATCCTGATATTATCCTTCTTATTTTAGTTGGTTCTGTTGTGATGTCACCCATTTCATTTCTTATTTGTGTTATTTGTTTTCTCTCCTTCTTTTCTTTTGTTAAATTTGCCAGTGGTTTGTCAATTTTATTAATCTTTTCAAAAACCAACCTCTAGTCTTTTTGACTTTTTCTACAGTCTTTGTATTTTCTGTTTCATTGATTTCTGTTCAAATATTTATTATTCCTTTCTTCTGGTGACTGTAGGCTTCTCTTGCTGTTCTTTTGCTAGTTGTTGGAGATGTTGGTTTAAAGTCTTGATTTTGGCTCTTTCTTCTTTTTTGATGTGTGCATCTATTGCTATAAATTCGCCTCTGATCACTGCTTTTGCTGTGTCCCAAAGATTCTGGTATGTTGTGTTTTCATTCTCATTTGATTTGAGGAGTTTTTTAATTTCATTTTTTATTTCTTCTCTTATCCAGTATTTCTTAAGGAAGGTGTTGTTCAATTTCTATGTGTTTATTCTTTTTCCATTGATCTTCTTATTTTTGATTTGTAATTGGATGGCATTGTGATCTGAGAAGATGCTTTGTAGTATTTCAATGTTTTTAAATTTATTAAGGCTTGCTTTATGGCCTAACATATGGTCTATCACAGAAAATATTCCATGTGAACTGAAAAAGAATGTATATTGTGCTATTCTTGTGTAAAGTGCTCTGTGGATGTCTATAAGGTCAAGTTGGTGGATTGTATTGTTTAGTTCTTGTGCATCTTTTTTGAATTTCTTTCCAGTTATTCTATCTTTTGTTGAAAGTGGTGTATTAAAGTCTCCTATTATGACTGTGGGGGAGCTCTGGTAGCATAGTGGCTAAGACACTTGCCTGCTAACCAGACGGCTGGCGGTTCAAACCCACCAGCCACTCCTTGGAAGGAAGGTTGGGCAATCCTACTTCCGTAGTGATACTGCCTCAGAAACCCAAGGAGGGGTCGCTATGAGTCAGGTTTGACTCGACGGCACATAACAACAACAACAACAACAACATTACGACTGTGGAGTCATCCGTTTGCCTTTTCAACTCTTTTAAAATCTGATTTATGTATTTTGGGGCTCTTTCAATAAGTCCATAGATATTTATTGTGGTTATATCTTCTTGTTCAATTGATCCTTTAATCATTATATAATGTCCTTCCTTGACTCGTATGGTGGTTTTGTCTCAAAGTCAATTTGATCAGAAATTAATATTACCACTCCTGCTCTTTTTTGGTTGCCATTTTCTTGATATATCTTTTACAACCTTTGATTTTTAGTCTATTTTTGTCTTTGTGTCTAAGGTGTGTCTCTTGTAGACAGCATATTGATGGGTTATATTTTCTTATCCAATCTTCAACTCTCCATTTCTTGAGTGGTGCATTTAGTCCATTAACATTCAGTGTAACTATTTACAAGTAAGAATTGGTTGTTGTCATTTTGTTATGTGTTTTTTCATTGTGTCTCTGGTTTCTTTTTCCATGTTATTTTCTGTGCTGAACTCATTATGTTTATGGATCATGTTATCATTTCCTTTATTGCTGTTGTTCTTGTATTTGCTGAATATTTGAGATTGTCCCCTTTTTTATTGTGATGTAAAGGTTTATCATCTTTCTTTGAGGTTACCCTGTGCTTTATAATTTTCTCCCCAAGTTTAGAACTCTTAGCCACTATGCTAACTTTCTACTCTTTTGATTTCCTCGCCATTTAGAAGTTCTCTACAAAGTATTTTCCCTCTTTTTGGTTTGTAATTGTCTTCATTTGCCAAATGATGTCTGTGGTTCACTGTTTACTATCTTGTAAGCTTATTTTACTTTGGATATGGCCATAGCTATGGTTTCTGTGTTATGCCATCTTGTATATTAATGGTTGGTTGTTGTTTTCCATTTTTGGTTATCTGTTCAAAGGACTCCCTTTAGTATCTCTTGTAAGGTTAGTCTGGTTTTAACAAATTCCCTTAATTTCTGTTCATCTGTAAATCTCCTAATTTCACCATCATATTTGAGGGACAATTTTGCCGGGTATATCATTCTTGAAAATTTTTCTCTTTCAGGGTTTTATATATACAATCCCATTGTCTTCTCACTTGAACAGTTTCTACTGAGAAATCAGAGCTTATTTTACTGGTTGTCGTTTGTAAGTAATTTTTTGTTTTTCCCAGGATTCTTTCTCTGTCTTTGGTTTTGATGAGTTTGATGATGATATGTCTTGGTAATTTTCTTTTGGGGTCTATCCTGTTTGGGGTTTGTTGGAATTCCTGAATGGGTATAATCTCATCTTTCATCATATCAGAGAATTTCTCTTCCAACAAATCTTGGACTATTTTCTCAATGGTTTTATTTTTCTCTTCCTGTTCTAGAATTACAGTGACATGTAGGTTACTCATTTTGATCGTATCCCACATGAACTTTAGGCTTTCTTCATTTTTTTTTTTTTTTTTCCTGATTGATCCCTTTCCAA
>NW_006921745.1:216013-224173 GCF_000298275.1 Orycteropus afer afer | reverse complement strand
TGCTTCTTCCTCAGGGATGTGTTCTGGGTCTGTATCCTGCTCCCTTGTTTCTACCACTTTATCTTGCTTCTTTGTATGGACTGTGATGGTCTGTTATCTCTGAGACATTGTGACATTGTTGTATTCAGATCTCTGGTAACTGTTTGTGAAGAGCAGCTAAGGGTGAGTCAGGCTGTTCTTGGTGGTTGTTTATAATTTGGCCCATTGGTGGAGAAAAAATTGATGGCTCTCACTCAGCAAGTGAAACTGCAAGAATTCGTGTTTAGTTGTGTTGTATGGAGACTGTTGCTGTTTCCTCACTCATTTAGACAAAAATAACAATGTAATAACCACCAGAAAAATAAAAGCAAATGGACAAAAAATATACCATGTATTCACACAGAAACAATTACCAAAACAATAAAAGAGGAAAAAAGGAGAGAGGGGGAAAGCCCCACAATATCTGGGTAGAGGGCAATAAGAGAAAAAACATAGTGTCGGAGAATAATGGAAGATGGGGCAATCTACTTCCATAGTGATACTGCCTTGGAAACCCAAGGATCGCTATGAGTCGGGTCCGACTCGATGGCATATAACAACAACAGCAACAGGAGAATAATGAAGAAAAAAGTAGGAGAAACTCAAAAAGAATAACAAGGAACAGGGTTAACCATGAGGGGGGAAAAAAAAAATTGGAAGCAGGGGCAGGGAAAGGAGAAAAAAGAAAAAGCTGAGAACTGGAACCTGGGAAGAGAAGAATAAAAAAATATTAATAAAAAGACAATAATAATAATTTTAAAACAGACAAAAACAAAATAAAAAAAAGGAAAAAAGAAAAAAAAAATTGGGGCAGAGCATGTTAGGGCACCCAGGCTCCATCCGAGCACACAGACTGGGATGGATTTCCTGCCAGCCTAAAAGGTGGGTGGGAATGAGGGATGGCTCCACTTCTATTTGCCAAGAGGGTGTGGGGTATAAGAGTAACAAGAGAAATATCACACCTTTCCAGTCATTGGCATCCAAAATGTCCTTGCAGTTCCTGGCCAGTGGATCTTGTTTTTACATCCCTGGAATCTGGGAAAACATTGTCACCTTAAATATACAAAATGTTTAAACTACTTGTAAACATTCAAAATCGCTGTGCTCTCCAGACAGACAAGTCCATAGCTCAGCCTACCTTCTTTACTGCTTCTGCTTTTATTCACCAGCCACCAGAGCAGTCCTCCTTGCAGTCCCTGGCTAGTAGCACTGAATTTTAAGTTAATTCTTAGGTCCTGACACCACTTGGTAATATCCAAGCTGTCTGTGCCATCAGGATAGCTGCCAGACTACAGCTCAGTATATCTCACTTTTTGGCATTTTCATGCAAATTCTTCTACTAGTTGAAGTTTAGTCCACTTCTATATCCTTCCCTTCAAAGCTCAGGGGTCCAGGATTATCTTTTGTATCTGATTATCTTCTGAATCTGCAATATCCCCTTGTTCTGTTCAAACAATATACACCTCTTGGTGTATGTATAGGTTCCTTAAGAGCATATTAAGTGTTCTAAATTTCTATTCCTTGCAATGTTACCCATAATTTATAATAATCTACAAAGTCAAATGCCTTAGGATAGTCAATAAAATATATGTACACATCTTTCTTGAATTCTCTGCTTTCAGGCAAGATCCATCTTGCATCAGTAACGATATCACTTACTTCAGGTCTCCTTCTGAATCCAGCTTGAATTTCTGGCAGTTGCCTGTTGATATTGCTATACCCATTTTTGAATTATTATCAGCAAAATTTTACTTATGTGTGATATTTGTTATTTGTTTGGTAATTTCTGCATTCTTGTTCAATTAACTTTCTTTGGAATAAGCACAAATATATCTCACTTCCAATTACTTGACCAGGTAGCTGTCTTCCAATTTCTTGGAATAGAAGAGTGAGTGTTTACATTGTTTCATCTGTTTGTTGAAACATCTCAATTCCTTGAGCCCTGTTTTTCACCAATTCCATCAGCTTGGACTTCTTCCTTTAATACCATCTGTTCTTTCTTTCTTATTGTACTTTGAATGCAAGTTTACAGAGCAGAATTTGTTTTACGTTCAACAGTCATGTACATTTGATTTCATGCTACGATTATCATCCCCAACCCTAACCCACTCTCATCTCCACCTTTCCCTGTGACACCCCCATGCTCTTTTTGACTCCACACTCCTGTCTGTCCAGCTTTCCTCCCATGTGAATGCTTCCCCTATGGTGCTCCATGGCTGATTGCTCCAAGGGGTATATCTCTGTTGAGTAGGTAGGTGCATCACCTTGGGTGGGGTGTTCTATATGTAAGTGTCTCTACTGCTGGGCTGAGAGCCAAACTTTGGGAGTGATTCCTATTCCAGGAAGGGTATCCCAGGGCCATAGTATTGGGAGTCCCACCAGACTCCATCTGACCACTTATTCTGGTCATTATTGTGTTTTTGAATTTTGTTCCACATTTTTCCTCCTACTCTATCCAGGATCTACAGTTTTGAATGCTTCCTAAGTGGATGGCATTTGTAGGTGGGTACCACCTAGTTCTTCAGGTCTCGAGGTCCATCGTATCTGTGGACTAATTGTTTCCATATGCCCTTGATTTTCTTCACTTTTCTTCGCTTCAGATGAGAGGAGACCATTAGCTGCATCTTAGATGGCCCCTCAAAAGCTTTTAAGACCCCAGTCTCTATTCACCAAAGTAGGTTGTGGTAAAAAACTTTTACATACAATGTTGTGCCAATTGAGCCTGGTGTCCCTCAATATTATGGTCATGAGTTGGCAGACCTGGTGGTTCTCTCTCCCAAGGTGTTTGATTGTCTCTGAGAGATTAATCTAACTCTGTCTTATGTTGCTTCTGTAATGATTGTGGTTATTTTTTTATCAGTAATATCAGTGCAAGATTTTCTTCAGCTAAATCTATCATTGATCTAGGGTACATTCCTGTTTGTTGACACCCAGCTGATCTTCTCAGTTATCTATGCATTTATCTGTAGCCTAGTGTTTGGTGTTAGTGATAATACAGTATAGTTTATATACTGGTATTTGCCTTTGATGTTTGTATCTTGTGTGCACATTTTGATGTCCTCCCTGTCTGCAATGTTATCATGTTAGTCACAGATTCTTTCCACACCATCCTTCCCCTTACCCAAATCAGCATGTAGCCCCCAACTAGTCTGAAGATTTCCTTCTCCTTCCCTTCCACCCCTAGTAACCTACAAATGAGTTTTCTACCCTAAGCAACCTTTCCTTGACTTTTTACAATAATGGGCTCATACAATATTTGTCCTTCTGTGATTGACTTATTTCACTCAGCATAATATCTTACAGATTCATCTATATTGTGAGATGATTCATGTATTCTTCATTACTCTCTAAGTCACATAGTCTTCCATTGTGTGAATGTCCCTTAATTTGTTTATCTATTCATCTGTTGGTGGGTATTTAGGTTGTTTCAATCTCTTTGCTGTAGTGAATAGTGCTGTGATTGTTGAACATGGGTGTGCATATGTCTGTTCATTTCCTGTCTCTTGTATCTTTAGGATATATTCATAGTAATAATATCATCTGTTCATGATCAGATGCTACCTCCTGAAATGACTGAATATTGACCAGTTATTTCTGATACAGTGTCTCTGGGTATTTGTTCCATCTTCATTCTATGCCTCCTTTGTCATTCAATAATTTTGCCCATAGAACCCTCCAAAATTTCAACTCGAGGCTTGAAATTTTTCTTCAGTTCTTCAGCTTAAGAAAT
Source organism: Orycteropus afer afer (assembly GCF_000298275.1). Classification (NCBI taxonomy): domain Eukaryota; kingdom Metazoa; phylum Chordata; class Mammalia; order Tubulidentata; family Orycteropodidae; genus Orycteropus; species Orycteropus afer. The sequence goes on along the minus strand of NW_006921745.1, from coordinate 220,425 downwards.
GCTGAATATATTCCCTTTTGGTTTTCTAACTCCAGTATGATGTTAGCTGTGATTTTTTAGTAGCTGCTCTTTGTTGGTTGGCAAGGTGTCCAGGACAGAGTGAGCAAGCAGCAAAAGGATCCAAATAAGGGGAAGGACCCAGGACCCAACTCCCAAGAGGCAGGAAAGGTGGAGGGGAAAGGAAAGAAAAGCCAGAAGTTAAGGAGAGAGCAAGCAAGCAGAAGGAATCCAGGTAAGGGGAGGGCAGAGATGTTTCAAACAGCTAAGGGAGACAAACTTGTTTGTTGGTTTGTCATACTGTGGTGGTGTGTTGCTGTGAGGCTTGTGGCTGTGCCACTGGTGTTTCAAATGCCAGCGGGGTTGCACATCATGCACAGGTTTCAACATGGCGTGAAGACTGAGACAGACTAGGAAGGAGGAAGAGGCATCTACTTCTCAAATAATTGGCCAAGGAAAACCTTATTAATAGAAGAGAAAACTGTCTGTTACAATACTAGGCAACTATATGAATAGCCCAGAAATACTGTCTGATACAGCGTAAGAGGATAAGCCACTTATGTTGGAAGGCTCTCAAAATACAACCAGGAAAGAGCATCATCATCAGAGTATAACCAATCTTACTGATATGTATAAAGAGAAACTTTTGAGACCTCCATTTGCTGATGTGACACAACTCAAATTGAGGAGGAACAGCTGCAAACATCCATTAATAATAAGAACATGAAATGTACGAAGTATGAATCTGTGAAAATAGGAAGATGTCAAAAATGAAATGGAATACATAAAGATTGATATCCTAGGTATTACTGAGCTGAAGTGGACTGGTTTTGGCTATTTTGAATCAGACAACCATATGATCTACTATGCCAGGAATGACAATTTGAAGAGGAATGGTGTGGCATTCATCATCACAAAGGATGGTTCAAGATCTATCCTGAAGTACAATGCTGTCAGTGATAGGATAATGTCCATATGCCTACAAGAAAGACCAGTTAATACTATTATTCAAATTTATGCACCAACCAACAAAACAAAAGATGAGGAAATTGAAGATTTTAGCAACTTCTGCAGTCTGAAATTGACCATATGTGCAACCAAGATGTGTTCATTATCACTGGTGACTGGAATGCAAATGTTGGAAACAAAGAAGAATCACCCATAGTTGGAAAAATTGGCCTTGATGACAGAAATAATGCTGGAGATCGCATGATAGAATTTTGTAAGACCAATGACTTATTCATTGCAAATATCTTTTTTCAACAACATAAACAGTGGCTATACACATGAACTTCACCAGATAGAAAACACAGGAATCAGATTGACTACATCTGTGGCAAGAGGCAATGGAAAAGCTCAATATCTTCAGCCAAAACCAGGCCAGGAGCTGATTGTGGAACAGACCATCAACTCCTCATATGCAAATTCAACTTGAAGTTGAAGACAATTAAAACAAGTCCATGAGAGCCAACATATGATCTCAAATATATCCCTCCTGAATTTAGAGACCATCTAAAGAATAGATTTTATGCATCAAACACCAATGACTGGAAACCAGAATAATTGTGGGATGACATCAATATCATCATCCATGAAGAAAGCAAGAGGTCATTAACAAGATGAGAAAAAAAGAACAGACCAAAATGGATGACAGAAGAGACACTGAAGCTTGCCCTTGAGTGGAGAGTAGCCAAAGCAAATTGAAGAAATGACAAGATAAAAGAGCTGAACACAAAATTTCAAAGAGCAGCTCGAGTAGACAAAGCCAATTACTATAATGAAATGTGCAAAGACCTAGAGTTAGAAAACCAAAAGGGAAGAACAGGCTTAGCATTTCTCAAGCTGAAAGAACTGGGGAAAAAAAGTAAGCATCGAGTTGCAATATTCAAAGATTCTATGGGCAAAATATTGAATGATGTAGGAAGCATCAAAAGAAGATGGAAAAAATACACAGAGTCACTGTACCAAAAAGAATTGGTAGATATTCATCCATTTCAGGAGGTGGCATATGACCAAGAACCAATGATACTGAAGGAAGAAGTTGAAGCTGCACGGAGGGAATTGGTGAAGAACAAGGCTCCTGGAATTGAAGGAATACCCATTGAGATGTTTCAACAAATGAATGCCCCACTGGAGGCACTCACTTGACTATGCCAAGAAACTTGGAAGACAGCTGCCTGGCCGACTGACTAGAAGAAATCCATATTTGTATCTGTCCAAAGAAAGGTGATCTTACAGAAAGAGGAAATAATCGAACAATATCATTAATATCACATGTAAGTAAAATCTTACTGAAGATAATTAAAAATGGTTGCAGCAGTATATTGACAGAGAACTTTGGAGGTGCAAGACAGATTCAAAATAGAACACAAAGCAAGGGATATCATTGTGGATGTCAGATGGATCTTGGCTTAAAGCAGAGAATACTAGAAATATGTTTACTTGTGTTTTTATGACTATACAAAAGCATTTGATTGTGTGGATCATAACAAATTGTGGGTAACATTGAGAAGAATAGGAATTCTAGAACACTTAATTGTATTCATGGGGAACACGTACATAGACCAGGGGGCTGTTGTTTGAACAGAACAAGGGACACTGCATGGTTTAAAATCAAGAAGGAAGTGTATCAGGGTTGTATCCTTTCACCATATTTATTCAATCTATATGCTGAGCAAATAATCTGAGAAGCTAGACTATATGAAGAAGAACATGGTGTCAAGATTGGAGGGGGAATAATTAATAATTAATAACCTGCTACATGCTGATGACACAACTTTGCTTGCTGAAAGTAAGGATGACTTGAAGCACTTACTGATGAAGATTGAAGAATACAATCTGCAGTATGGATTACACCTCAATATAAAGACAACAAAAATCTTCACAATTGGACCTACAAGCACCATCAAGATAAATCAAGAAAAGTTTGAAGTTGTTAAAGACTTCACATTGCTTGGTTCTACAATCAACACCAATGGAAACACCAATCAGGACATCAGATGACCTACAGAGCACTGGGCAATTCAGCTGCAAAAGACCTCTTTCAAGTGCTGAGGAGTAAAAATGTCTTTTTGAGGACTAAGGTGCCCCTGACACAAGCCATGATATTTTCAGTCGTCTCATATGCATGTGAGAGCTGGACAATGAATAAAGAAGACCGAAGAAGAATTGATGCTTTTGAGTTATGGTGCTGGTGAAGAATGCTGAAAGTACCATGGACTGCTAAAAGAACTAACAAAACTGTCCTGGAAGAAGTGCAGCCAGAATGCTCCTTGGAAGTGAGAATGGCCAGACTTTGTCTCACCTACTTTGGTCATGTTGTTAGAAGGGACCATTCCCTGGTGAAGGATGTCATGCTTGGTAAGGTGGAGGGTTGACAAAAGAGTGGCAGGCCCTCAATGAGATGGATTGACAAAGTGACTGTGGCCATGGGCACAATCAGGAATCGTGAAGCTGACATGGGACCAGGTGGTGTTTTGTTCTGCTGTGCATAAAATCACTACAAGTAGAAGACAACTTGATGGCACCTAACAACAACAACTTTATCAGTTGAGGAAGTTCTCTTCTGTGACTAGTTTATTGAGTATTTTTTTTTTTTTATGAAAAAGCGTTGGCTTTTGTCAAATGCTTTTCCTGCCTATATATTGAGATAATAATATGTTTTAATAATATGATTATTTTTCCTTGTTATATTAATATGGTGTAGTCCATAGATTGAGTTTTTTGTGATGAACCATCTACTCATTTTCCTGAGATAAGTCCCACTTGCTTGTGGTATATAATTCTTTTTAAATGTTGCTGGTTTCATTTTATATATAGTTTTGTATTCATAAGGGGTATTTTTCTAGTTCTCTTTGACTGTGATATCTTGTTTGGCTTTCATATCAGGATAGTACTAGCCTATTAGAATAGTTAGCTACTAGCCTATTAGAGTGGGTTACGAAATTCTCCCCCCTTTTCTATTTTTGAAAGAGTTTGAGAATGTTTGGTCCTAATTCTTTCTTAAACATTTGGTAGAATTTGGAAGTGAAGCCAATGCTTGAAAAAATGACCCTACATCTCACAGGAGTTCGGAAACCACTAATCTAGTGAATGACTCAGAGAAAGCCATTTATTACTTCTCATAAATGAGGTGAAGATCAGCTGTACTTTCTGATTCTTTCACAGTTGGGTTTCAGTTCCCCCTCAAGGCAAAGTATGAGTCCCTAGCGTCCAACACATCCATAGTCATTTACCAATTTAAGAAGGTACTGAAATCAAGTATATAGTGTTTGAATAAGTTTGCCATTTTGGATTACCCACCCCCATGGGTGTTACCAGGAGCTCTGGTAGCATAGTGGCTAAAGCACTTGACTGCTAACCAGAAGGCTGGCGGTTCAAACCCACCAGCCACTCCTCGGAAGGAAGGTTGGGCA
>NW_006921745.1:212675-213578 GCF_000298275.1 Orycteropus afer afer | reverse complement strand
TTGATTCCATGTTCTTCTTCATATAGTCCAGCTTCTCAGATTATTTGCTCAGCATATAGATTGAATAAGTATGGGGAAAGGATACAACCCTGATGCACTCTCTTCATTATTTTAAACCATGCAGTGTTCCCTTGTTCTGTTTGAATGACAGCTTCCTGTTCTATGTACAGGTTCTTCATGAGGACAATTAAGTGTTCTGGAGTTCCCATTCTTCTCACTGTTATCCACAATTTTTTATGATCCACAAAATCAAATGCTTTTGCATAGTCAATAAAACACAAATAAACATCTCTCTGGTATTCTTTGCTTTGAGCCAAGATCCATCTGACATCGACAATGATATTCCTTGTTCCATGTCCTCTTCTGAATCCAGCTTGCATTTCTGGAAGTTATCAGTTAATATACTGCTGCAACAATTTTTGAATTATCTTCAGTAAGATTTTACTTGCGTGTGACACCAGTGATATTGTTCTATAGTTTCCACATTCTGTGGGATCATCTTTCTTTGAAATGGGTACAAAAACAGATCTCTTCCAGTCAGTTGGCCAGGTAGCTGTCTTCCAAATCTCTTGGCACAACTGAGTGAGTGCCTCCAATGGGGCACCCATTTCTTGAAACATCTCAGTGGGTATTTCATCAATTCCTGGGGCCTTGTTCCTTACCAATTCCTTCAGTGCACCTTTGACTTCTTCCTACAATACCATTGGTTCACCTGCTGAAATGGATGAAGATCTACCGTTCTTTTTGGTACAGTGACTCTGTGTATTCCTTCCATCTTCTTTTGATGCTTCCTGCATCATTCATCATCATATCAGGAGCTCTGGTAGCATAGTGCCTAAGGCACTTGACTGCTAACCAGAAGACTGGTGGTTCAAACCCACCAGCCACTCCTCGGAAGGAAGG
>NW_006921745.1:205120-212575 GCF_000298275.1 Orycteropus afer afer | reverse complement strand
AAGGAAGGTTGGGCAATCCTACTTCCGTAGTGATACTGCCTCGGAAACCCAAGGAGGGGTCACTATGAGTCGGGGCCGACTCAACGGCACATAACAACAACAACAACATGGGTGTTACCATGATTCAGAACAGACTTGATGATAACTGATTAAGATCGTCATACACATTCTCCAGTTCTTACTTCCTCTTTTTTGCCTACATAGCAAAAAGTCTTCTACTATCTTTAACAGGGGGAAAGGGGAGACTTGAAAAACTCCTCAGATGTGTCTTAGGAATATACTTCCAGCTACCTCAGCCTCATTTGCTACAGAGTTGGCACATACTTCCTCAGCTTTAAGCAAATAGAAAATTTCCTCTCTGAGTGTTAGATTTATTTCTCTGAACATCTATCTTTCGATAGGTTTGTTCTCTATCAAGTGCTGGAAATATTCAGTTTAAAAATATGTTGTGCGTTGTTGTTGTTGTTATGTGCCACCGAGTCAGACCTGACTCATAACAACCCCTCCTTGGGTTTCTGAGGTATCACTACGGAAGTATATTGCCCAACATTCCTTTTGAGGAATGGCTGGTGGGTATGTTGTACATAGTCTACATAGTCTACATATAACCCTCCAATATCAAGCATGGCTCCACTTGCAATCAATTTCAGGGATGCATTCCATTTCATTCTATTCATTCCTTTCCTACACTTGGAGACTCAGACTTTCTCTGCACCCCCTGCACATGGTCTTTTCCTCTGGCTCCTTTTAATGATGCTGTGACCCTGCTCTTCAGAGACCCAAATAACCATCCGGTGACAGTGCAGTAGAGTGAAACACCAAGCATGGGGTTAGACTCATTAGCATCTCTCTCCTCAGGCTTCTGCACAAGGCAGACATCTTGGTAGATTGTGAGGCAGAATGGAATCAGAATGGGGTGAGTCTCAAAATTAAGTCTGAACTTTGCTACTGACAGAAAAGCTCCACATCTGACCCCAAGCTACAGACTGCAAATTGGTCTTCTGCACTCTCCTCAGTAGCTTAAGAGAAAACCAGACACTGCAATTAAGGCTGGGCCAGGCATTCAATTATCACTGCTCCTTTTCTGGTGAGCTTGGTGCCCTGCAGTGAAGGGGTCCCTCTGGCCAATGAAGGTGGCCCCAGCTAGATTGCTCACTTAGGAGGTACAAGGAGCCATTTGAGCTTTGGGACTTTTTTTTTTTTTCCCCCCCAAGAAATTACTCTTCAGGTAGTCATTAAATAATTCTCATCTATAGTTCAGACTGAGAAGGTGGACCCTTATTTCACCACATGTGGGGACAGGAATAGGGAAACCTGCAGTAAATATCAGTGATTTACATTGGGCTTTCAAAGGTCTACTTATTAATTCACTCAACAAATATTTGTTGATGGCATATTATGTGCCAGAAACACTTCTAGGCATGTGGTGTGAACAGAGCAAAGATGCTACACTCCTGGCATTTCATTTTGGTTACTAGATGTATTAAGATACATCAGAAAGAAATAAGACCATTACATACCCAGTATACTGGCCAGTATATTAGGCCAGTATACTAATAATAGCTGACCTCACCTATCTGAGTGTTTAGAGTCTGTTGGATACTTTGTTCATGATTGATATATATTGACTTTTTTCACCCTTATAAAAAAAATAACTCACTGCTATCAAGTCAATTCTGACTCATAGCGACCCCCTTTTGGTTTCTGATGTGGCAAATGTTTACAGAAGTAGATTGCCAATTTTTTCTTCCAGGGAGTGGCTGTGAAGTGCCATCCCAGTGCCATGAAGGCAGAGGGCATGTCTACTCTGATTACTGTTAGAGTCCATACCTTGCTCTGTCTTGCATAGATCTGTGTTCATCATGGCACATGGCCAGTCCTGGGCATACACAGAAGGTAGCAAACCCCTCATGGCAGCTGGTACGGAGGCTTGGCATGCCCAGGAGTCAGGGACTGCACTAAGACACCTCTTGTAGAAGGCAGCTTAGTGGTTGATTTTGGTGCAGTTTGGTGACCACAGTTTGGGCTCTACCTAAGCTTCTGTTTCCTTTCCTGCCTCAGAACTTTCTTTGGAGTCCAGAAGGCTGCTCAGACACACTTAAGTGAGTTCATGTACCTGGGACAGCCCTCAACCTATGACATAAAAGTATTGTTGGGTAATTACTCCAACTTCTGTTAGAGAGAATCTTCAGAGGCATGCTCTATGTGAGTCTTCAGTGCCCCAGCTGCCCATTACAGTAATCAGCTAAAGCACATTTTATTGTTCTCTTATCTTCTCTGTCTCATCTCTCTTTCTCTGCTCCCTCACTTCTGCTTCAAAGAATCACCTTCTGAAAAATAGTCTGTGCCCAAGCCCATGTCTCAGACACTGCTTCCCTGGGAAGCCGAATCAAGACACCTCAGCCACATGACCTCTGGAGCTGAATCATTTGAAGGTAATATGAGGAGGGATGTTTATGACAGTTACTTATAATAATAATAACAACAACTATAATACTAATAATAGGTGATCTCACCTATCTGAGTGTTTACAGTCTGTTGGACACTTTGTTCATGATTGACATATATTGAATTCTTTCACCCTTATAAAAAGAAACAAACTCACTGTTATAAAGTCAATTCTGACTCATAGCGACCCCCTTTTGGTTTCCAATGTGGCAAATGTTTACAGAAATAGATTGCCAATTTTTTCTTCCAGGGAGTGGCTGGTGGGTTTGAACTACCAACCTTCTCATTAGCAGTCAAATGCCTTAAGCACTATGCCACCAGAGCTCCTTTTCCCTTATAGCTAATGATAGAGTGAGTATCATCATTACTCTCATTTCACCATGAGGAAAGTGAAGCACAAAGAGATTGGATAACTTGTCCAAGGTCACACAGGAAGTCACAGATCTGGGATTTAAACATAGGTTGCCTGACCTTAGAACTAGTAGGGCATTTTGCATCAGATTTCAAGGAATTACAGGCCCCAGGGCTCAATAGCTCTGTGTGTTTTCCAAATTAACTAAGGAGAATAGATATTCCACCTGTCAATGAGGAAAAGATGGCAGGGTATAATTTCATATACATATGAAGAAGAACACATTATCAGGATTGGAGGAAGACTCATTAACAACCTGCAATACACAGATGACACAACTTTGCCTGCTGATATTAAAGAGGGCTTGAAATACTTGTTGATGAATATCAGAAACTACAGCCTTCAATATGGATTACACCTCAACAAATACAAAACAAAAATATCCACAACTGGACCAGTAAATAACATCATGATAGAGAACAGATTGAAGTTGTCAAGGATTTCATTTTACTTGGATTCACAATAAGTGCCTGTGGAAACAACAGTCAAGGAATGAAATGACATATTCCATTAGAAAACAACAACAACAAAAAAAACTGTTGTAATGTCTTAAAAAACAAAATGTAACTTTGAGGACTAAGGTTTGCTTGACCCAAGCTATATTTTTAATTGCCTTATATGCATGCAAAAGCTGGACAATTAATAAGGAAGATAAAAGAATAATTGATGCTTTTGAATTATGGTGTTAATGAAGAGTATTGAATATACCATGGACTACCAGAAGAACAAATATTCCTGTCTCAGAAGAAGTGCATCCATAATGTTCTTTAGAAACAAGGATGGCAAGACTTCATCTCACATACTTTGGACATGTTATCAGGTAGAACCACTTCCTGGAGGACATAATGCTTGGTAAAGAAGAGGGTCAGTGAAAAAGAGGAAGACCAGGTACAAAGTGGATTGACACAATGACTACAGCAATAGACTCAAACATAGAAACAATTATAAGATGGCACAAGATTGAACAGTTTTCATTCTATTGTACATAGGATTTTTATGAGCTGGAACTGACTTGACAGCACCTAACAACAACAATATTTAGTCATCCCTCAGTATCTTAGGGGATTGGCACCAGAGCACCTCACAAAAATTGATGAATGCTCAAGTCTCTTATATAAAATGGTAGATTATTTTAGCATATAACCTACACACATCCTCCCATATATTTTAAATCATCTCTATATTACTAATAATACCTAATACAATGTAAATAGCACTCAATGCTCCTTCATAGTCTTGGTGAGATTACTTAGAACACTTAATTGCTTTTTTGGAGCCACTTTTTTTTTCACAGAAATAAAGGGTGCATACAACACATGTAGCAAATGAATGAGATGTGAGGCAAACAATGCTCAAATAACAAGTGTTGGAGAGAGAGATTGAGGATCTGTGAAACGGTGGGCAGCTACAGCAGGGTATACCTACATACTGCTTCATGTACATGTATTCAACATATTGCTTGACACATGGCAAATTCAAGTTTTGCTTTTTGAGATGTCCAGGAATTTTTTCATTTTCCTGAATATTTTTGATCCACTCTTGAATGAATCTATGGATGCAGAACCTACATAAGGAGACAGTATATGTTTGTACAAGTTCAACATATTCACATGTACACTTACTATCCCTCATGAATTTTTCCAACATGATAATCACTCTTCTCACTGAAAAGTGGGACTGTGCCCCTTCCCTTTAGTCTCGGTGGGGCTGTGACTGTTCCAACCAAGAGAGTGGAGAAAGTGATGTTATGTGACTTCTGTGGTAAGGTTATAAAAAGTGATGTGGCCTTCACCCAATTCTCTCTCTCTCACTCTCTCTCTTCATATAATATGAGAGCTCAAAGCTGTGTATAGGAATTCTCACTTCCAGAAGATGCCGTGCTGTTGAGGCCTTGTGGAGAGACCACCTTGTGATGGAGACAGTTTCCCACAGAACTCCAGCTGCACCCACCTCAGCTCTTTGAGATGACCTAGCCATATAACAAGAACAACAAGCCTCAGATACCACTTGACTGCAACTTCCTGAGAGACCCTGATATAGAAATGCCCAGCTAAGTCAACCCCAAATTCCTGACACACAGAAACCAGGAGAGATAATGATTATTATTGTTTTAAGCTACTATCTTTTGGGGTAATATGTTATGTAGCAGTAGATAACTGTTCTGGTCACCTAGTGCCACGCTGATAGGAATACACCACAAATGGGATGGCTTTAACAAACAGGAGTTTATTCTTATAATATGGAGGCTTTAAGTCCAAGTTCAAAGTGCCAAGCTCTAGGGGCTGGGTGAAAGCTCCTCAACCTTGGGCTTCAGCTCTGCCTCCAGCTCCCAGCCCACTGAAGCTAGAGACTTTTCTTCACTCAGACAACTGCTGGCTGCTGAGGCTGCCAAGCCCAAGGTTGACAAGTAAAAAGGCACGGTCCTGATGTTACCAAATCACACAAAAGGCCATTAATTCAAGTCCACTGTAAGTCCCCAGGTCAGCAGAACATGGCAGGCTGCTGAGCAACAACACGGCTACATGCAGGGTCCAAGTGTGCCATAAGCTAAAGACCATTCCCAAAGCCATTTCTTGTATATAGGAAGCAGACCACATACCTAAATGTAGCTACTCAGCTGTTTGCAGTAGATTCCACCATGGAGTTGATTACCAGTCTCATCATGGGGAATACTATATCCACCTGCCCAGCCACTCAACCAGGCTCAGCCAAGTTGACATACAAATATAACCAACACAATAACTAATACAGAAAGTTTCAAAAGCAATAATCACTAAGGTCCTTATTATGATTTATTACTCATTTTGAATGAATTTCTGAGATTTTTATTGTAATAATATATTAAATTCTACATATAATATGGAATAGTATAATAGAATGGTAACAGTACTTTTATTAAGAATTTAGTATGTGCAAAGAACTCTCCTAGTTAATTTGCATGAATTAGCTCATTTAATTACCACAGCAACCCTGTGACATCAATGTTAAACATCTGTACAAAGGAACACAGAGAGGTGAGGTAACTTGCTCAGTGCCACACTGCTGTAAATGGTATGTGAGGAGTTAGTACACTAAATACATGCATTACTCCATCAAGTCTAAAATCACACAAAGTCATACAGAATCCTTTTTGTAACCTTACAAAATCCTATAACAAAAAAAAGAAAAAAAAAAAAGGGATTTATATGCCAAAAACATCTTACATACTTACAAATATTGCCACTGGAAAGAGAAACATGACATCAGTGTTCATCATTTTGGTCACACTTTAATGAAAATAAATGTGAAATTACCAGGGACAGACACCAGCTACCAGTTGTATGAGTAAGTGCTTGCATATTTTGAATGACTAAAAGTGGCTCTATATCTGTATGCTGTTGTAATTGTTGTGGGCCACTGAGTTGATACCAGCTCATAGCAACCATATATTATAGAATAGAATTGTTCCATTCAGTTTCCTAGGCTGTAATTTTTATGGGAGCAGATTGTCAGATCTTTCTTCCACAAAGCCACTAGGTGGGTTATAACCACCAACTTGTCAGTTAGCCATAGAGCTCTTAACCATTGTGCCACTAGGGTTCCTAGTGTAAAAATAAGCTTGTGTAAGTCAAAGAGAATATTCAACTCATTTAATAACTACAAGCATTTGTAATTGAGGCCAGAAGAAATTTACTCATTATTTTAATATGAGATTGTTGTTGTTATGTGCCGTTGAGTCACCTCTGACTCATAGCGACCCTATGCACAGCAGAACGAAACACTGCCCAGTCCTGTGCCAGCTCCCTGATCCCCGCTATACTTGACCCCATAGCCACAGCCACTGTGTCAATCCATCTTGTTGAGAGCCTTCCCCTCTTTCGTCGACCCTCCACCTTAACAAACAGGATATCCTTCTCCAGGGAATGGTCCCTTCTGAAAACATGACCAAAGTAGGTGAGATGAAGTCTGGCCATTCTCGTGTCCAAGGAGCATTCTGGCTGCACTTCTTCCAGTACAGATTTTTTAGTTCTTTTAATAGTCCATGGTACTTTCGGCATTCTTCTCCAACACCACAGCTCAAAGGCATAAATTCGTCTTCGGTCTTTGTTCATTGCCAGTTCTCACATGCATATGAGGTGATAGAAAAAGGCATGGCTTTTGTCAGGTGCACCTTAGTCTTCAAGGAGACATCTTTGCTCCTCAGCACTTGAAAGAGATCTTTTACAACTGACTTGCTCAGTGCTGTATAGGTCATCTGATGTCCTGATTGCTGCTTCGATTGGTGTTTATTGTAGAACTAAGCAATGTGAAGCCTTTGACAACTTCAATCTTTTCTCCATTTATTTTGATGCTGCTTATAGGTCCAGTTGTGAGAATTTTTGTTTTCTTTATATTGAGATGTAATCCATAGTGCAGACTGTATTCTTCGATCTTCATCAGTAAGTGCTTTAAGTCATCCTCACTTTCAGCAAACAAAGTTGTGTCATCAGTGTATCGCAGGTTATTAATGATTCTCCCTCCAATCTTGATTCCATGTTCTTCTTCATATAGTCCAGCTTCTCAGATTATTTGCTCAGCATATAGATTGAATAAGTATGGGGAAAGGATACAACCCT
>NW_006921745.1:192024-203465 GCF_000298275.1 Orycteropus afer afer | reverse complement strand
AAATTTTCCAACTACCAGTGATTCTTCTTTGTTTCCAACTTTTGCATTCCAGTCACCAGTGATAATTAACACATCCTGATTGCATGTTCAGTCAATTTCACACTGCAGAAATTGATAAAAATCTTCAATTTCCTCATCTTTGGCTTTGGTGGTTGGTGCATAAATTTGAATAAGAGTCATATTAGCTTATCTTCCTTGTAGGCGTATGGATATTATCTTATCACTGACAGCATTATACTTCAGGACATATCTCAAAACATTCTTTGTGATGATGAATGCCACACCATTCCTCTTTAAATTGTCATTCCTGGCATAGTAGATCATATGCTTGTTTGATTCAAAACAGCTAAAACCTGCCATTTCAGCTCACTATTGCCTATGATATCAATCTTTATGCATTCCATCTCGTTTTTGATAACTTCCAATTTTCCTAGATTCACTTTGTACATTCCATGTTCCATTATTAATGGATGTTTGCAGCTGTTTCTCCTCCATTTGAGTCGTGGCACCTCAGCAAATGGAGGTCTAGAAAGCTTTACACTATCCATATCTGTAAGGTTGGTTGTACTCTGATGATGCAGCTCTTTCCTAGTCATATTTGAAAGCCTTCTGACCTAAGGGGCTCATTGCCTTTCACTGTATTGGATAATATGTCTGGGCTATTCACAAAGTTGCACAGTAATATCTCAGACAGTGTTTCTCTGCTATTCATAAGATTTTTCCTGGCCAATTCTTTGAGAAGTAGATGGCTTTTTCCTTCTTCTTAGAGTGTCTCAGTCTGTAAGCTGCATTGAAACTTGTGCACGATGTGCAACCCTGTCAGCACTTGAAACACCAGTGGCACAGCCTCAAGCCTCACAGCAACATGCAAGCCACAATAGTAAAAAACTTACAGACAAGTTTGTCTTGCTTAGCTGTTCAAAACCTCTCTGCCCTCCCCTTACCTGTATCCCTGGCACCGTTCTGCTCTGTCGTAGCCTCTGGCTTCTCTTTCCCCTGTTTTCTTGGCTGGTGGGGTTGGGGTCTGGGTTTCTCCCTCCCCTTACCTGGGTACCTGGCTACTGCTCTGCTCTCTCTTCACTTAGCTGTTCAAAACCTCTCCACCACCTCTTACCTGGATGCCTGGGTCTGATACTAGCTGACATAGGGCAAAATGGATGTTCTAGAATCTTTTATTTGAAAACCACTAAAATCCATTTTTACTTAGGCTCCTAGATATAAAGTCCAGTTCTTTGCCATTCTACTTTCAGGACACAATTCCCTTCCTGCATTTAAAAAAAGTATTCTTTCTCACTGTACTTCTTTTCCAATTCCCTATCCATTAACCTTCATTGAGTGCAAGTAAGAGATTAAAATGTTTTAAATAATTAGAGTATTTATTGATCATCTAGTAGATGATTTTATAATAACAGTCTCATTAAATTCTCTTTTAATAATAACAAAAGCAATCCTTTCATTGATGTAATTTTCTAAATGAAGTTAAATAACTTATCCATGTTCAAGGAGCAAGGAAGTGGCCAAAATGGGTTTTACACTCATATCTGACAAATGCCAAAGTCTCCAAGTGTAGCCCTTACATTCTCCTTTCTACAACACATCAACATTTCATGTTTGTAGATTGAGTTTTTTCACCAGCCATTCCTTGGAAGGAAGGTTGGGCAATCTACTTCTGTAGTGATACCACCTTGCAAACCCAAGAAGGCGTCACTATGAGTCAGATCCAATTCCACAGCAGTGTTTTTTTTTTTTTTTTTTTTTGGTTTGGGGGTTGTTTAAATGTTTTTTAAATGGGTTGTTTTGAATTAAAGAGAGAAAAGAGGTTTTAGTTAGAAAGTGTCTTCTTTTGTCTGTTTCTGACATAAATTTGTTCTTCATAACCTTCAAAAAGGAACAGATGCCTTTTCACACTTCTGTTTCATTAACCTAGAATTTTTCCCACCAAACTTATTCCAATCAACTTTTTGTCTATCTGAGAGTGTTAGAGTCCTTACACCTGTACAGAAGAGTCAATGCTTGGGGGCCTTTCCCATCCCTCTGCATAGCCCAACTTCAGCTACTACTTACTTCCAGTTCTTTGAGTATATAACTCTATTCTGTACCATAGTGAAATAGCTTATTTTTGTTGACCCTCTTGGCCCCTGGCCAGGGAACTGCCTGGGCAGTAATTCCATCTTGCTCACTCTTGTTTCCCTAGTGGCTAGCTCTCATAGTGGTGTCCAGAATGTAGCTTTGGACTAAATGAATAGATGTATTTTGTTTGTTTTTAAATAAAAGGGATTATATTTGTATGGCATTGTATCCCCATTGCTTAATTCTGTCTGGTGTATAGCAAGTGCTCAAAAAATGTTTGCTGAATGAACTGGTTCAGCATATTAGAGTTTACAACTAAAGTCCCAAGGAGGAGCAAATTTACTGAAATTATAAGCTGAAGTATCTCCAAAATGAACATAGTTCTTTTAAAACATCTGTAAGAAACTGAATGGCCTCTCATACTGGAGGAAGTAGAGATATTTTAATTTTATACCTAATGAAAAATAAGATGTTCCTTTGACTTTCCCCCTTTTAAATCCAATACATTTACCCACAACACCAATCCATGAGTTACTTGGAAGTGAAATTAAGCTCAGAGCTGTATTCCTTTGGCTCACAATTCATGTTGAAAGAAAAGGACTTGAATTTCCATTTCAAACTCCCAAGTTGCTGAAGTCTGAGCATGATGAGGAGAAGGTCATGCAGGCCAAAAGGGAAATATGTTTACCCAACTCCATTCCAACAGCAATTGTAAAGACAAGGCAATACTTAGTTCTGTTGTACCTGGTGTTGCTTTGAATTGGATCAATGACACCTAACAACAATAATTTGGTTGGTACCTGGCCATGGAAGAATGGTGTTCCTCTATAGCCAAGAGGCCAAGAGGAGCTTGGAGGCAAGATTTCTTTCCTTAGTTTACACAGTTAGTACAGAGTTAGAACAAGAAACCCTTTCTCTACAATCTAAATATTATTCTCACTCATTTTAATACATCCTATTGCTGTCCTTGAAGCACTAAACAAGGCTACAAACTTCTTGAGACTAATGGCTATGCATCTTTGCTCCACTGTTTTTCTGCTAGTAAGGATCCAAGTATACATGTTCCAGACTCAGCCAATGATGGGTCTGCCCAGAGTAATAGAAGAGAGATCCCCATTACCTCCTATCAATGTATGTTGAGGAGAGTTAGTCTTCTTTTGCACCTGCTTTTCTGCATACAAAAAAATTCTTCAAAGCTCAAAATAGCCAGATTCCCATGTTTAGTCAACAAGTCCTTCACAGTATAATCACATGGCTATGCCAAGGCATTGTCCTTCTTAAGAAGGGGGCTTATCCTAGCTAACATAGAGCATAATGGATGTTCTAGAATCTTTTATTTGAAAAACACTAAAATCCATTTTTACTTAGGCTCCTAGATATCAAGTCCAATTATTTGCCATTCTACTTTCTGGACACAGTTTCCTTCCTGTCTTTAAAAAAGGTTCTTCCTCTCTACTTCTTTTCCAATTCCCTATCCATTAATGTTCATTGAGCGCAAGTTACATAAACAAACATTGGCTAATTTAAAAGGAAGTGGTTCACTGAAAGGCTCTGCTTTACAGAACTCAAGACAGGTGAAGGAGAGAAGTGGGAATCATGTGCAGTAGCTAGCAGAAGCAGTGAGACCAGAAGTCTGCTGCAGGACCAAGCACTCCTTGTTTTAAGGTCCCTCACCTCTCTGTTTAAGGCTTATGTCCTAGGCTGTGACTGTCTGGTAAGATTGGCTTGAGTTACTTGGTTCAAGTGAGTGATTCTAGTTCAGGAAGACAAAGTTCTGATGAAATTTTGCCTTAGTTTGAGTTTTCAGAAAATCACATTATGAGATAAGGATTTAACTAGAAGTGTCTCATAGGAGACACACCTAGTGGGTGATGTGAAAGTGAGATAGGACAGGGAAGGCAAGGGTAAAGGGTGCCCAAGGAAACCAGTTCTCACACTGTGCACCTGAAGCTGAATCTCACTGGGAGACTCTGTTAGCCTTTGTAGAACACACCAGAATTGGCCCCCACAAGGAGGAGGAACGTAGGGTAATTGCTCATCAACTCTCATCAGTCATTTCTTGACAGCTTTTGGAAGGAGTGGCAGAAGTCAATACTTGGTCACTTCAACTGTGTCACAGGTAGGACCAAAGTGGTCTTCACCTGTCAAAGAAAGCCCTCTAGAAAGAGAGGCAGAGGCAGACAGCCAGAAGCCAGCTGTGCCTGCACTAATATGATGTATTAGTTTCCAATTTATTTCCTAAACACTACAACTCAGTGGCATAAAATGACACAAATTAATTTCTTAAAGTTCTGGAGGTCAGAAATCTAATATCAAATATTTGACCAGGCTTTGTTCGTTCTGGAAGATTCAGACCAGAATCTGTTTTCTTCCCTTTTCCAGGTTCTAGAGGTCACCTATTTTTCTTGCCTTGTGGCCACATTCTCCATCTTCAGAGCCAGGAGTAAAGCATCTTATCCCTCTGGCTGTGCTATCACGTAACCTTCTCTTCCTTTTGACTTGTTCTGCCTCCCTTTCATAAAAAACCTTGTGATTACATTGGACTCACCTGGATAATCCAGGATAATCTCTCCATCTCAAGGTCATAAACTTAAGTCTCATCTGCAAAGTCCCTTTTGCTATATATGGTAGCAGAGTCACAGGTTCCAGAGATTAGGATGTAAACTTAATTAGGGGGTGGTAGTAATTCATCCTCCATACATGGTGAATCCTAAGGCTAGCCAGCTTCAATCCAGGGGCAGGAGGGTATTGTTGGGAAGGGGAAGCAGATGCTGACCAAAACCAGGACATGACAAATATGTTCCACAAACTAAACAAGATATTGTCTTCATTTTTCATGGTCTAAATTGTCCTTCTCATTCTTTCCACTTGGTTTATAAACAAAGTCAGAGGAGAAAAAATTAAAGTCTCTGAGATCTTTGGGATGATTTAAGACCCAGTCCTAGGCACCTGTGAGAGTCCCACTAAAGCCTTTGCTGGATATTCACATGGCTAAGAGCAGTTCAAATCTTTTACACTCTTTTCTCCTTCTCCCAGTCACTTCTTCCTGAGAACTTGCTTGCATCCATGATTTATGTCTCCAGTATATCACCAGATCTTTCTTCCACAAAGCTGCCAATGAGGTTCATACTGTCAACCTTTTGGTTAGTAGCTGAGATGCTTAACATTTTGTGCCATCAGGACTTCTACTTTAGTAAACCTACCAAAAAGAAAATCTAGTCTCTGTGTTATGCGCAAGCACGGTAAACAATTTTCTCCATATCAGTGGGCATAAAGTAAGCCTGACAGAGGACATAAATTCCCTTTCCTCGTATTTATGGACTGACCTAGGCAAGTGTTTAGAGCATCCCAGACCCTCCCAACCTTCAATATTTGTGTACCATGGTCCACTAAAGAAGTGCTCCAATCCATTCACTCTTCCTACAGACAATGACTGCTCACCTGCTGTGTGTCAGGAACTCTGCTAAACTCTGTGGATAAAGCTGTGAATGAGAAAAACATGGTCCCTCCCTTTCCATGGTTTATAAATAAGTAAACAAGTTTGGCATTGACTAAGCCCTTGAAAGTGTGGTAGGAGTTAAGAAGAATTGCACAAAGGTCTTCTGAGTGCAGTCTCAAGTCTCATGAGCCACAAGGAAGATTCTCACTTTATCCCAAGAGCAGTGAGGGTCCACTGAAAAGACAGTGTCATGTACCACTTGCTTTGGCTGCAGTGTTTTTTTTTTTTTTTTTTCTGAAAGCTGCAACATTCAGAGACCTCCAAACCCCTCTGTCGGGTTTCAAGCTAAAGAGCATTTCAAGGAAATAAAGTTGTACAAACACAGTGAGTGGGAAAACTGTAGTATGTATTATCTCTGGCCACACCCCATAGAAAACAGAAATAGAGTTAAAAAATATCAGGGGAGTCTGGCTCAAGTAGAAAGTAGTCCTGGAGACTACACACAGGCCCTTCTTACACTCTCACTCCATTACCTGGACTTTCCAAAGATTGAGAAGAAATGTGCTCACGTTCTGATAATGCCACTTGTCAGGCCATTCAGTTGGCTGAGCATTGCCGAGATGTTTTTGACAATCACCAGAAGAGAGGAAATGTGGATTCTTGGTTAGCATGCCGGCTTGGTGCCCAGCCCACAATCTGGTGTTCAGAAAACGGCTTAAAAGCAACATCTCCTTTCTAATTTTTCATTAGTCAAATGAGAAAACAAACCTGAAAGTCTATAGTTAGCTTACATTTTAAAAGTATTGTGGAGCCCTAGCAATAAGAAGAATAAAATAAAAATGTATTTCCCACAGAAAACATAAGAAAAATATCTTATGCTTTCAATCATTTACTCTTCAGAAAGTTTTTCCATGAAACACAGGCAGTCCTCAGTTTATGAAATCCAACTTATGTGCAACTTGTATTTACAAACTAACCTCCATAAAGTCCATTATATTAAAAATTTGAAGTATACATTATGGTTCATAAGAAGGAGATGTTACTCTGTGATGTGCATCAAAGCATTATTGTTATTACTGTATGATTATGTTAAAGTTGTATGATTATGAAGTGTTTCTTTAATGTTTTTATATGCAGAAACGTACACTAAAAGGACTTAGTACTAAGACAAACATTTGACTGATATTAGATATAAACCATCTCCGTTCTGACTCATATACAAATTCAACTTAAAGACAGGCTTAGAAATGGAACTCATTTGTAATCCAGGCTCACAAAAGAAAGTTAGCAACCATGTCCCCCCCCACACACACACCTAGAATGTTATATTCTATCATTAGCCAGATTTGGTATTTAGACTGCAAAGCATTCTGTTTATAAACAAACACACAGCTTAAATATGTTTCATTTTACTCCTAAAAGGTGAAAAGAATTGCACCAGTCAGGTTTTGAGAGTGATTTATAGTGACAGGTGTGTAGAATGAAATTGGTGGGAGGTGGGTGCAGAAGCCTCAGAGGGACTTCAGAGCTTGACGTCAGAACCAATGGAACTGATTGAGGTCTATTTAGTTTCTTCTGTGTGAGAACCCTATCAATAGAAAGCATCCAGGGAAATGAATCTTATAATTTGTTCCCAAAGAAACCCAAGACCTGCACCTGAAACTCAGCCATTCAACTCAAAAACACCAGCCCTTTGGGGAAAGGTTCATGGTGTTACCATGATGATGTTAGCATTTTCCTCCAAACATTGACCCTGTCATGGAGCCAGAAGCTGTGTCTTCAGTCAAATGCAGGACAGGTCAGGGGCCAGGGTTCTCCAGTTCCCTCTACCTACCCTCAGGTCTCTGTGTGTCAGAAATGTGGGAGAAACACTCAAGGTGCTTCATTCCGTGTGCCACAGATTAACCCAAAATACATCACAGCTCCCCTCACTTCTGTCTAAAGATTCCAGGCCAACTTTATCTCTTGGTTAGTGTGCCAGCTTTTACTCTGGTGTCAGAGAGGCTAAATATGAACATACACATAGTTATTATCTGCTTCCTCCTCCCTTCCTTCCTTCTTCCAGCAAATACTGATGTAGCATCTGTTTGTTCTCAGCAGTTGATCTGGAGGGTAGTCAAGTCTTTAATCTGGAGACACAAGTCATGGATGCAAACATGGACAAGGAGAAACCAAAACCAAACCAAACTCACTGCCATAGAGTTGATTCCAACTCATAGGGACCCTCTTTGGGTTTCTGAGGTAGTATATCTTTATAGAAGGAGATTGTCTAGCTTTCCTTCTGGGGAGTGACTGGTGGGTTTGAACCACCAATCTTCTGATTAGCATTCAAACGCCTTAGGCACTACATCACCAAATATTTGAACTGCTCTCAGCCATGTGAAAATCCTGCAAGAGCTTTGGTGGAACTCTCACAGGTTCCTAGAACTAGGTCTCAAATCATTCCAAAGGTCTTTGAGCCAAGAAAACGCTATGGACAGTTCTACTCTATCACATGGAGTTGTTATGAGTTAGAAGCAACTAGGCTGCACCCAATAAGATGTCGGCAGAGGCATCCGTGGGTGGCACAAATTGTTAAGAGCTGGACTACTAAGGGAAAGGTTGGCCATTCAAACCCATCCAGATGCATGCTGAGAGATCTAATGATTTGCTTCCAAAAGTTCACAGCCATGAAAATCTTTTGGAATAAAGTTCTATTCTGACACATGGGGTTGCCATGAGTTGGAATAAACTTAATGGTAATTTATTTATTTTTTTAATTTAATGAAGGGAACACTGGTGGTTCAATGGTAGAATTCTTACCTTCCATACAGGAGATCCAGGTTTGATTCCTGGCCAGTGCATCTCATGTTACTATGATGCTGAACAGATTTCAATGAAGCTGCCAAACTAAAATGAACTAAGAAGAAAGGCCTGGTGATCTACTTTTTGAAAATCAGCAAATGAAAATCCTATAAATCACATGTAAGCACATGTAGCAGAAATGACCTCCCCCTGTCTTTAGCCCAGAGCTCCAACAGATGTTTGTTGTTGTTGTATGTGCCATCAAGTCGGACCCAACTCATAGCGACCCCTCCTTGGGTTTCTAAGGCAGTATCACTACGGAAGTAGATTGCCCCATCTTCCTTCTGAGGAGTGGCTGGTGGTAGGTTGGTGAAAATTAGCCTTAGTTTGTCCCCACCCCACCTCCCTTTTCCTAGAAAGGAATTATGTTCTATCTCATTTTGTGTGGGCTGAAGCAGGTAATACTGCTCCCACAAAAGCTGAAGAGCATCTGGCACACACCATTAGTTATACCCAGTGACAGAGCTCATATACCTGATGCCTCCAGCTGTTGGAGTACCAGTTTGCACTGCTGACACCTCTGCATGAATGCAAACCACCAAAGTAGGGACAGAATGTCCTTTGTGTTATTATCTACTTCAGATGTTCCCAGGGAAGCAGAAGGCAGGACTATGGCACTCAGGATCCATTAGATGGCTGTCTTGTATTTCTTTCCATTAACAGATGTTGCTTTCCTATTGTAAGTGGAGAGTTCTGTTGCTCCCCAGAGTCAGTCACCCAATTGTGTGGGAAAAAACCCCAGAAACCCCAGAGTGAGCCTTTCTATCTCAGCTCTGCATGGAGCATAGTGCTTTTCTGGTTTCATGACACTTTCATGTTACAGAGTGTGAAAAATCTCTGGAATCTTTCTCTTGAATACAGGTGGGCCCTAGCTTGTTGGATCCTATATTACCCACAGAGTGGTTCCAAGCAGAGGCACTGGAAAAGGCACCTGTTTTTTGCCCCACTTTTTACACTGACATAGTGTCTCTGGGGTCAGAATGAACTCCCAATGGGTTTGGTTTTGAGTTTTTTCTAACACTAATTGTAGTTTGTGAGGTAGTATTACATCCACCTGACTTATTGACTATATTGTTGTCCAACATTCTACATTTGTAATAATAGTAAAAAATCTACATTCTGACTATTTTGCACATTAATACTATACATCTGCCAGTAATGAATGCCCAGGTGTGAGGTGAGAGTTAACATTAGCAGTGATGATTAAGGTTGCATGTCAAATTGGCTGGGCCATGATTCTCTGTGGTATGTCAGTTATGTAATGATGTAGTCATCCTCCACTTTTGCATACTGTTGATTTTTGCATAGTGACCTTGTCTTTGGAAACTCACCAAGCCAATAAATGAGCAGCAAGTGTACATGTCCATAATTTTTCCTTCCTTTTTCACGCTTGTCATGGTTCCCTGATGGTGGAGTAGTGTTCCTTCCCCATTGGCTTTGGGCTTTGTTACGTGACCTGCTTAGGCTGAAGGAAGATGGGCAAGACACAGTACTGGTTACAAGCTGAGACTTTCAGAGTCATTTCAGCTTCTGTTCACTGTTTCTACTCACTACGCCTCTGGTTTGGATGAGCCCTGGGTGGCAGTGGTTAAGATAGGATGAGTCCTATAGGACTATAGGACAACTTGCACACACTTGAACAATACATTAATGTTTGCTGTTGCAAACCGCTTAATATTGGAGTTATTGGTTATTTGGCATTACTGCAGCAATATCTGACTAATAGAAAGTATTTCATGTTCTTTTATTTTACTTTCTTGTTTTTGATGTAATTTGTATACAATTAAAGGAACAGATCTTAAGTGTTGGAAGTATGTAATTTCAATCATAGTATACATTCATTTTATCACCATGCCAGACAAATTACTGAACATTCTCATCACATCAAGAAATTCCATCCAATAATTCCATCTTCCCTCAACAGAGGCAATCCGTTTCTGATTTCTATCACTATACTTTAGTTTTTCCAGTTTTTGTGTTTCATATGAATAGAATTATGCAGTATGATGTCATTTGATCCAACTTATTTTGATTAACATAATTTTTTTTGAGTTATTTCATGCTGTTGTATGTATCAGTCATTTGTTCTTTTTTACTGCTAACCAGAAGGCTGGTATTCAAACCCACCAGCCACTCCTTGGAAGGAAGACTAGGCAGTCTACTTCCATACAGATACTGCCTCAGAAACCCAAGGAGCGGTCACTATGAGTCAAATTCTACTCAATGGCAGTGAATTTGGAGTTTTGGGTTTACCTTTCCATTGTATGAATATACAATATGTTACAGCTTATTTTGATGTTTACCTTTACCTGGTGGTAAACATTTGGGTTGTTTATAGAATATGACTATTACAAAGTAAAGCTGTTTAGTGTAAATGCATGTTTTCATTTCTTCTTGGTAAAATACCTAGAAATGCAATTACTGGTTTATACATCTAACTTGTGGAGGACAGTAGTGTCTCAGGTGGAGATTTCCCAATGTCTATGCAGGAGAACCAAGTTTGTTTCTTGGTCAATGCACTTCATGAACAGCCACCACCTATCTGTTAGTGGTGGCTTGAGTATTGCTACCATGCTAAGCAGGTGTCAGCAGAGTTTCCACACTAAGACAGTCTTAAGCAGAAAGGTCTGTTGATCTACTTTCAAAGATCAACTAATGAAAATCCAGCAACACTCCAATCATGGGGACTAAGAAGTGTTTCATTTCATTGAGCTCAGGATCACTATGCATCAGAGACCAACCTGGTGATAGCTTGAAAAAAAACAAACAAAAAAATATTTAGCTTTATAGGAAACAGGCAAATTGTTTTCCATACTGATTACACCACATTGCCATCCCTCAACAACATCTTATAGTTCTTTCACATCCTAGTAAACACTTGGTGTTACTGCTCTCATACATGTCAGTCTTTCTAGTGAGTGTGTAGTGCACACCATGTTTTTACTGGTTAGCAGTCAAATGCCTTGGGCACTATGACACCTGAGTTCCCTTTTTCATTTTGAGGTGAGTAATGATGGAAGCAGGAGCTCTGGTAGCATAGTGGCTAAAAGCACTTGACTGCTAACCAGAAGGCTGGTGGTTCAAACCC
>NW_006921745.1:175953-188838 GCF_000298275.1 Orycteropus afer afer | reverse complement strand
ATGATTACTTTTAAATTATCACAATCTACTTTCACATGATATTCTACTTCACATATTGTTATAATATTTTATAACACTGTAATTCCACTTACCTCCCTTCTGCTGTTCATGCTCATGTTATTTATTTTACTGTCATATGCTGTAAAGACTACAAAATACTTTTATTATTTTTGTTTTAATTAACACATTTTTAGAAAAAATTAATATAGTGGAGATAATTAAAATATTTTATATTTATCCACACTTTTACTCTTTCTAATATCATTCATTCTTTACTATTGATAGGGGCTCCCTCTTATATTTTCTTTCAGTATGAAAAGCTTCTTTTAATATTTCTTGTGGAGCAGACCTCTGTCTATAGAGGAGTCCTTGTCCTCCTACTCATTCTGCCAGCGATGAAGGCAGCCTTGAGTCTCTTCTCTTCTAGGATTATTTTCTAGATTTTAGTTTATTTAGGTTTCTATGTGTCCTAGGACCTTTTCTAGGTCTAACAAAAATATGGTAGCCATCCTCTCAGATGGTCTCTGACTATCCCTACTTCCTCACACTTGTGTAATCTCCTCAATATTATACCAGAATTAGTCTATTAGCAATTGCAGAAGTGATGTTATGTCATTGCTAAGATTAGCCTATACAAGATTGCAACTTGAATTCTCTACCTCTTTGATCTCTTGCTCTGGGGAATCCAGCTACTTTGTCATGAGGACATTCAGGCCACCTATGGAGAGGTCTATGTGGTGAGGAATGAGGTTCTTGTTGACATTCTGTGAGGAACAACAGTCTGGCAACTATCATGTGAGTAAGCTTGGAAGTGGATCATCCAGCCTCAATCAAGCTTTAAAATGCTTACAGACACAAGCAAGAACTTGTTTGCAACCTCGTGAGAGACTGAACTTGAAGTTGCACTCCTCCTGGATTACTGACCTTCAGAAACTATGTGACACAATAAATGACTGGGATGACTTGTTAAGTAGCAATAAGTAACCAAGGGAGCAAGGAATTGGGAGAAAACATGGTGTGCTTCAATATTGTAAGTGGGCTTTTAGGGTCTTTTCCAACTCCAAATAAATAGTTGCATCATGATTAAGTCAACATTACTGAGATTAAATGCACTGTGTCATAGTTGGCCTGTGTGTCCTCTTGACATGGTAGTTGGCTTCCCTCAGAACAAGAGATCCAAGAAGGACAGAGTCCAAGTTGTAATCTTGTATTGTCTTTGGAGTCAGACCACTGGCACTAAGTCCTGCATCTGGCATTTAGTAAATTTATGATCTTAGACAATTTGCTTATCTTCTAAGCTTTAATTTTCTTATTAGTTTTATGAGATTGGAATTCAAATATACCTGTGGTAGTTAAGTTTGTGTGTCAACTTGGCTGGGCCTGGTTGAGTGGCTGGGCAGCTGGATGTAATATTCCCCATGATGAGACTGGTAATCAACTCCATGGTAGAATCTACTGTGAGCAGCTGAGTAGCTGCCTTTGGGATGTGGTCTGCTCCCTGTATATAAGGAGAACCCTTGGGGAATGATCTCTAGTTTATGGCATGATTGAACCCTGCATGTAGCCGTGTTGTTGTTCAGGAGTCTGCCATGCTCCGCCAACCTTGAGACTTACAATGGACTTGAATTAATGGTTTTCCATGTGGTTTGATAACATTGGAACTGTGCCTTTTTACTTGTCAGCCTTGGGCTTGTCAGTCTCAACAGCTAGTAGCTGCCTGAGTGAAGAAAAGCCTCTAGCTCCAGTGGGCTGGGAGCAGTAGGCAAAGCTGAAGCCCAAGGTTGAGAAGCTTTCACCTAGCCCCTAGAGTGTGGCACTTTAAAGTTGGATTTAAAGCCTCCCAATTGTAAAAATAAACTCCTGTTTGTTAAAGCCATCCCATTTTTGGTATATTTTTGTCAGAGCGGCACTAGGTAACCAGACAATACCTCATAGAATTTTGAGAGTTAATTCATATAGTACATATAAAGCTTTTATTATGGGTCTTACACATGAGAATCACTCAGTAAATCTTAGCTGTTATTATTCTTACAAAATTATAATAAGCAATAGACCTCATATACAAAGATGGATTATATAATAAGGTTCCAGTTTCTATTTTTTTGGCTTTTATTTGCAGTCTCTCCTAGTCATTTCAAGGATAAATTAAATAGAAACATTCCTCTTAATCAACTTAGTTCAGGAGTCCAAGCATTCAAAGAAGTGTAAAGGTATGTTCAATACGTTTAATTAATAACCACTAATACATTTTCCCAATGTGCCGACAAAAAGGTTGAAAGTAATCAGTTGGTGAAAAGTTAATTAACTCAATCTTTTAGAGTTCAGAACAGGGTGGCTGTGCTGTGCTTCAAAACACTTCATTTTGGGTGGGAGGCCTTTTGTCCAGAAAAGAAAAGACAAAAACAAAAATTTAAACTCTATACAAACTCAACAGAGAAAAAGAAAATAAGCAAAACCAAAGTCAAGAATGTTACTGTCAAAGAACTCAGTTAGCCTTTTTTTTTTTTTTTTTCCTGAAGACCAACCTACTTTTGAGAGGAAATAAAAGAGCTGAACAGAAGATTTCAAAGGGTGGCTAGAGAAGAAAAAGTAAATCAAGTATTCTAGTGCAATATACAAAGGCCTGGAATTATAAAAACATGCCCATTGCAAAAAAGGTGAGCCAGCAGAATTCAGAAATAATTGAACAATATTATTACTATTACACACAAGTAAATTTTTACTGAAGATAATTCAAAAATGTTTGGAGAAGTACATCAATATGAACTGTCAAAAATTCAAGCCTGATTCAGATGAGCAGGTGAAATAAGAGAGATCATTGGTAATGTCAAATGGATCTTGGCTGAAAGCACAGAATACCAGAGAGATGTTTACCTGTGCTATATTGATTCTTCAAAGGCATTTGATTGTGTGGATCATAACAAGTTATGGATAACTGCAAAGGATGAGAATTCCAGAACACTTAATTGTGCTCATGAGGAACCTGTATATAGACTCAGAGGCAGTTGTTTGAACAGAACAAGGAGATATTGCATGGTTTAAAATCAAGAAGGGTGTGCATCAGGATTGTGTCCTTTTACCATACTTATTCAATCTGTGTGCTGAACAAATAGTCCCAGAAGCTGGACTATATGGGTAATGTGTCAGGATTGGAGGAAGATTAATTAACAACCTGTGATATGCAGATGATACAACCCTGCCTGTTGAAAATGAAAAGGGTTGAAGCACTTGCTGATGAAGATCAAAGACTACATACAACCTTCAGTATGAATTATACCACATAAAGAAAACAATATTCCTCATAACTGAACCAAAAGCAACATTGTGATAAACAGAGAAAAGATCGAAGTGGTCAAGAATTTCATTTTACTTGGATCTGCAATTAACATCTGCAGAAGTATCAGTCAAGAAACCATGACATATTTGCCTTGCATAAATCTACTGCAATATACCACTTTAAAATATTAAAGAACATAGATTTCACTTTGAGAATAAGGTGAACCTGACCCAAGCCATAGTATTTTCAGTCATCTAATATGCATGTGGACAATGAATAAGGAAGACTGAAGAGGAATTGATACCTTTATATTATGGCGTTGGTGAAGAATATTGAATACATCATGGACTGCCAGGAGAACAAACAAATCTGTTTTAGAGAAAGTGCAGTCAGAATGTTCCTTAGAAGCAAGAATGGCAAGACGTCACTTCACATATTTTAGACCTGCTATCAGGAGGGACTAGGCCCTGGAGAAAGACATCATGTTTGGTAAATTAGAAGGGCAGTAAAAAAGAAGACCCTCAACAAGATGGATTGACACAATGGCTATAATAATGAGCTCAGACATAGTAACAACTATGAGGATGGTGCCAGACCTGGCAGTGTTTCTTTTTGTTGTACATAGGGTTGCTTTGAGTTGTAGCTGACTCTGGCTCCACCACTACCAACTTACTCCTGAACTGGTAGCTGGTGCTGGGAGTGCTGTGGAGAGAAAAGAATCCAAGGGAATCATTAAGCCAGACCCTCCCAGGGAAGAACTTGAATAACAAAGCAAGTGGGGGAACTATTCAGTGCCTCAGAGTAAGTCGAAGGTCAATTTAACTATTAGGTGCAGTTTCTGTGGATGGTCCTGACCTCTCCTTTCTGCATCTTTCCATCTCTTTGTTCCTCTTGGATTCCTCCAAAAAAGCTGTGCGTCATCTAGTACCTTTTCTCTATCATTGTTGTTGTTGTTGTTATGTGCTGTCGAGTCGGCCCTGACTCATAGCGACCCCTCCTTGGGTTTCCGAGGCAGTATCACTACGGAAGTAGGATTGCCCAGCCTTCCTTCCGAGGAGTGGCTGGTGGGTTTGAACCGCCAGCCTTCTGGTTAGCAGTCAAGTGCTTTAGCCACTATGCTACCAGAGCTTCTCTATCATTACTACCCTACAAATCAGTGTCATTGAACTGCTGGTCCCAGAGGCATTTGTGATCAAAATTCCTGTCCCTGAATCGCACAAACATTTAAGGTCCCAGCTGAGAAAACACTATGGAGCAGTTTTACTCTGCACACATGGTGTTGTAATGAGACAAAATCAACTGCAAGGCAATTATCAGCAACGAGAGCAACATCCTCCCTTATAGCTTGATTTTAAACATTAGGGAATAGTTGAAGCAGATTTTCGTCTGGGCATCAGTGATCTTCTCAGAACCCAGGAAAACATTCTGAATGTGAGTGACCAAAAGCTTGCTAAGGGACATTATAGCCCAAATTTCAATTAATCCATTGACATCAGGGAATTTAAGGATATTATTTCTCCCTCTCTCTCTCTTTTTTATTTATTTTTTATTTTTGACATACCTTTTTTTTTTTTTTACTCTGGTATTCTTTTTATCAGAAGCTTGCAATTATATCAGTTCAACCTTACAATCCTCATAGCTGCTTTTCTTCTTTCTCAATGAGCTACAACTATGTCATTGGCTTCTTTGATTAGCTCTAATGCCCAGTATATTACTACACTATGGAGGGAATAAGACATGTTGTGTATTAATGACTGCACAACTATGGGGTGCATAAATGGCTCTCTTGTTTCTCGTTTGAACAAGGTGATATGGGAAATGGTGAGGCAATTTGAAAATATGGTACTTAGCCCATGCCCAGGATTTAAGAATATGGGGGGGGGGGAAGTAAAAGAAAACAGGTTTCTGTTTTACTTGATTTTTCATCGTTAAGTCTTAATTATTCTTCTTTAGAAAGGAGGAACAGTTGTGAAGAAAGGTGAAAAATTAGGGGAGTGTAAAGGAGGTGAGTAGAAGTTTCCAGATTGATTGGCAGTCTCAGATGTTTGCATACTCAAAAGTCAGCAGCATTGCAGCTTGCAAAAGATACATGGCCACTCTCTCCAGTCTCCCAACATCCCACCTCTGCATGGGTCCTGGTAAGGCGGGGAGTCATTGCTCAGCACGCAGCTTGTGCAATTCAAGCTTGGAAAGGATGATCCTGAAAGCCAGGAATATCTTTATTGACTGAAGTCAGCTGGTCCAACTGAAGCCATGAAAAATCTGCATTGTCATAGTGGTGACTGAAAGGAGACTACATCTTTCTTAAATGTGCTTTAGTGTGACCATCAGCTCTACTGGGGGACACTGGCATAGTGGGAAGAACATTGTGTTCAGATCCTGGAATCATGGAATCCAGAGTTGACTGTGATGCACTGGATAAGCCATCCTTCTGAGCTGCCAAGTTCACTGGTGTCAAATGGTGACATCAGATTAGATGAACTTGTTCTCCCTGGCTCCACCACCAATGTTGAGATTGACTTTATATTTTACGGGGATGAGAAATACATTTCTATGCTTGACCCAAACTTTTGCATTTGACAAGGTATTCAGGTTCTACTGTAACAACTGGGTCATAATCTACAATTTTCTATCCATCTTGGCCTGCTTAAATCATACCTAGCACATTTTAATGTTTTATACCATGAAGTCTCTCAACTAATGCTGCTTTCTTTCCCCCCTGGCTTTTTTCCTCCTCCCCTGTTCCCTCTCTTCACCGACCACCAAAGTTTCTACAAAAGTTTCTCTTATGTACTGATTGGTACACACGGCTATAGGCCCATAACACAGTCCTCTTCAAGGAGATGTGGGAACATGAATAATTTGGTACGTAGTATATAATAAATGGGAGCTTTGGTGGTGTAGTGCCTAAGGCATTTGACTGCTAACCAGAAGCCTGGTGGTTCAAATTCACCAGTCACTCCTTGGAGGAAAGGTGGGGCAATCTACTTCAGTAGTGATACTGCCTTGGAAAACCAAGGAAGGGTCGCTATGAGTCAAAATCGACTTGATGGCAGTGAGTTAGGCTTTGTTTTTATACAATAAATAGCTACCACTGATACAACACTTTCATTGTGCCAGGAACCTGTCCTATGTGCTTTACATACTTTTTTAATCCTCAGAACAAAAGCCTATGAAATAGGCTTTATTTTTTTTAATATTTAGTAAACATACTGTTAGGTGGATAATCAAGCCTTTTTGGACAGAAGTGTTTGGGCCACACCTTCTTTTATACATCTTCAAGGCCACGGGATTCAGTTCCACTACATCCATCAATAGCTAAGTGGAAGACTAGAGGTTACAGGGTGTAAGTTCGGACTCCCTTACTTCCTCACCATGTGATGCTGGGTAGAGTTCTGAACCTTCTTCAACTTCAGTTTTATTTATCTGAAGAATGAGAATAGTTCCCTTGTTCTGGATTGCGTCATGCCCACCCCCCACATGTATTGAAACCTAACCCTTATGCCTGTGGATGTGGCGTAATTACCTTGCATCTAATGTGCTCAGACACTAACCAAACATTGAAATATTTTAGTCTACTCAAAGGCACCTCAGAAGAAAGGCCTTCTGATCTACTTTCAGAAAATCAGTCACTGAATACTCAGTGGAGCACAATTCCACTCTGACATACATGGGGTCACCAGGAATCAGAATCTACTTGATGGCAAATGGTAGTAGTAGTAATAATGTAATGTAATGACTTTTTTTGTAACGTAATCTCATGTAACATAATCAGTCAGTCAATTGAGGGTGATCCTGAACCTAATCACTTCTAAGTTATATAACGAGCAGTGTAGAGACAGAGACACACATTTATACACATGGGGCACAGCTCCGATTTATACTTTTAGCTTTCAGGACTGTATGAAAATAAATTTCTGTTCTTTAAACTCATTTGTGGTAACTGTGTTACAGCAGCACTATGAAACTAAGAGATCTGTGAATGAAAGGATAGTCTCTGCCACAATGAAGTCTCTCAATTAATGCTGCTTTCTTTTTCCCCTGGCTTCTTTCCTCCTCCCATGTGCCCTGTCTTCACTCACCACTTGATTGCTTTTGCTCTCAAAGCCAAGGACTGCTTACTTCTTGTGCTTCCCTGGAGGGAAGGTTATATCCGCTTCTTATTTGTAAGCCCCTTTTGTGATTTGTTCTCTCTACTACCCACAAGTATTTTGGATTCACTAACTTCCTTAGGCTGGAATGTCCCCATGGCCACATTCTTTGCTGAGCAGGCAATGGGGACTCCTTCCTGGTGCTTTGAAAGTCCAGTTTTTGTGTACTAAGTCTCTACAATAGCATGCCAGCATCCAAGGGCTGCTGTTATACCAGCAGCACAAATGAGTGTCAGAGGAGATTACTGGATTCTAATTATAAACAAAGCAAGCCGGAGTTGTATAGACATTAGATTATAATATAAATATATATGTATATACATTAGATTTGGGCGCTCTGGGGGTTTAAGTGCCTAAGGTATCTGACTGCTAACCAGAAGCTGGTGGTTCAAACCCGCCAGCCACTCCTCAGAAGGAAGATTGGGCAATCTACTTCCGTAGAGATACTGCCTGAGAAACCCAAGGGAGGTTCACTATGAGTCAAATAGACTTGACACCAGTAAGTTTGGTTTTTGTGTATGTTAGATTAGAAGGAATGGAGTTATATCTGTTTTAAGGGTTATGACCCAAATAGGCAAAAGACAAGAAACTCAAGGAGGGAGATGCCTCATCAACCTTGCCTTTGAATGGTCTGATTTTTTGGCTGATATATTACTCTGCTTCAAGGTATTTTGAGATTCTAATTTCTGAATTTTTGTTTTTAAGGCTTTCACAGAACATTATACCTGGGAGACTCATGGACTCCTTTGAAACCTGAATAACCCAAAGGAGCCATCCAAAGCTGTGGGTGGAATATGCACTCATGCATTTTTACAAAGCTATATTATATACATCAGAGAATTGGATGGCTCATTAGGAAGAGTTTGGTGAAGTATGTAATTCAGGACTTAATGTGCTGTCCATGGACCAAGCTTACTAGTGCTGTACTAAAGCTGTTTTATTTTACTTTATTTTGCACAGTAACATCTAAAGCCTAAAGCATTTACATAAAATGACTGACTAATCATTTGCATAGCTTCATTTTTGAAATTTAAGCCTTTTTAAGTTAGATGAAAACCAGACATACCTGAAGCCAATATGCCTTCCATAAAACTTAAATAACCTTGTAAAACCTTCTTCCTCTTTTTAATTCCCAGCTAGGCGGAGAATGAGTTATTTTAACTTTTGTCTCTGGGGGATTTTCTGAGCTTAGAATCTCTGCAATACAACTTTTGGGATTCCTCATAGAAAAAAAAAAAAATTGGATTAAATATACTCTTTAGTATATTAATTATTCTTTATGTTTCTCAGTACTTAAAAACAGTAGGGTAGTAGTAGGCAGGACTTAGAAGGAAGTCAAAATGAGAAACAAGGTTTTGGGAACTATATACTCAGGAAATGAGAGGGTAGTAACCTGGTGGAGTCAGAGGAATTTGATTTTTGTACCTTGTGGAATTCCCAAGACTAGGATTTCCCTACTGTCTGCCCACCTCACTACTATTTTCTTCTCTTTTTTTCCTGCCAAATGTATACCATTAGACATATTTATCACTTTTTTGTTGTCTCAATTGGCTACATAGAAATATACAAGCTTTAAGTGGGCCCATATGGCTTTTAAGCATCACAGAGCATTCATTTTTCTGGACCCTTGGAGCTACAGAAAGAAGTAAATTCAATTCTCACCTGGAGAGGATCAATCCTTCCTCCTCCAGCAGTGATGGGGGTAACGATAAGAGCACCTCTGTAAGACTGACAACCATGGGCCTCTTGAGTATCCTGTGCATATTACAACTGTGTGAGAAGGCACGAATAAGGTGTATTTCTAAAACAGCATTTAAGAAGCTACGTAAAGAGCTTCCAAGGTATTTAATGCCATAATTGCAGATAGAAGATTGGGAAACATCATTCATTTGAAATATTGAATGGATTCCTTGAATATTCTCTTCTCAAGATGTCCTTAACACTGGAAAAAGCTTTGGATTTGTTTTAATCATTTATTTCAGATAGCATTAAGTAAAGCATCAGGTAGTGAGTAGCAAAAAAAAGATAAAAGGAGAGAGAATATTTACTGAATGTCTGCTATGTGTTGATCAAGTCAATCATTTTGCTAAGTGTTTATATACATCATTATTGTGTCCACCCTTATTCAGCAAAGGAATGATTATTATCCTCATTTACAAATGGGAAAATTAAGACACTAGGTGAGAAATGTACCTATGGTATCATGCTTAATTAAGATTTCTGGCTTCAGCTTTTCAACTAACCAGCTGTATGACCTGTTCCAACTCAATGTCTTTATGCCTCATTTTTCTCCTTTGTAAAATGAATGAATTGCGATAGGATACTTGCAGGTTCTGGAAGGAAAGTTCTGGACACTATGTTCCAAATATTTTCATTAGACTCTGTGGTCTTTTCCAAGAAACATAGATTAGATGACTCTCCATGTTCTGTGGAGCCTGAAACCCATCTGGAAAAACAGGCTCCAGATGGTCCTGAGCACATGGTGGAACCAAAGGTACCATTTGGAACCTCAGCTGTTAAGATTCTGGGAAATTGCAAGAAAGGAGGTTGCCTTGTTCTGGCTAGAGAATACGAGGGCTCAGGTTATCAGCTTTTGAAAAGCAAGGAGTTAAGGAAATGCAAGTTACTTTGTACAGAAAACACAAGGTCTGAGATTTGTTGTTGGCAAGTAGGGTAACAACTTCTCAGTCATTTCTCAGATGTCCCTAGCTTCCTTTTCAAACTTAGGTGAGGTGTCATCCTTCTACTTTACTGAAGACGTTGTTCAAATAGCTTATTCTTACCTGCTTGATCTCCTTTCCTTTGTCCTCTCTAGCTTTCTCCTCTTGCCTCTGACTCCATTTATTTGCATAACTTCTGTGTAAATCCCAGGATTATTTTTCAACTTTTTGATTATAACAGGTGATACGCTTTAGCTGCTCTGTGAGACCTGGAACCAAAACCAACTGACAAAAACAACCCTGGGAACTTCAGATACTTGCATTGTATGTGAACCTTGCCATTTAGAGCTCTGGAGTAAATTATTTTAAAGTACATTTCCTGAAAACACTATGGTGACTGTGGTTCCTGGCATATTCCATTTATGATCTTCAGTTCAGGAGAAAAAAATGAGCTAAGGTTTGAACTTGTCTCTTACACTAATAGTCTATCAGACAGGCATATGCCTTATGGAACTAGACTTTTTTTTTTTTTTTAAGCTTCTTTGAGCATTTTCCTGTAAGTTAAAAAGCAACATATTTATTTATAGACCAATTTCTTTGTGACTTTACTAATTTCTAGTCAAAGGTCATTCTTTCATATTTTATGGTATGCTAGAGGTGTGAGAAACTTTACAGTAATTAAGAAATATCCATAATCCCAATTGAAAAGCCCAAATTAAGAACTTGTTCCAAGCTAGATACCATTTTGGTCATTTGAGAAAGTGCAGAGTTGAGGAAAACATTGTTTATCCCCTCAAGGAATGAATTTACATTTTTGTGGATCAATCCACAAATTGTTTTTCAGAAAAGCCTTCTGATAAAATGTTATTCGGGTTCAGGATTAAAGGGCTGCTAGTGTTTGAAGAGTATGAGTGAGATTATTAGTGGCTTCTTATCTCAGAGAGCTGCTGCCTATTGAGTCATAAGGCATTTTTTTTCTTCCTCTTACTGCTGTGGAGAAAGAGTCCATTTGCCTGTCAAACCCCAAGTCTAGTACACAAAGTTACACATTAAATCTCCTCCTGCCTTCAAAAGGACACATACACACACAGACGCACACACACACACGGAGCTCTGGTGGCATAGTGAACAAGGCATCTTGGTGCTACCCAGAAGGTCAGCAGTTCAAACTAACCAGCAGCCCCATGGAAGAAAGATGGAATGATCTACTTCCATAAAGATTTACAGCCTTGGAAACCTAATGAGGGTTGCTATGAGTGGGAATTGACTCAATGGCAGTATATATGTACGTGTGTGGGTGTGTGTGTGTGTGTGTAATTTTTTTTTTTTTTTGAGATGAAAGTGGATTTTTGTGCCCTCATGTTATTTGGTTTCTTAGTAACATTTGCCTTGGTTAGCACTCTTTCCTGCTGGGAAAGTCTTCAGTCTTGATTGTAACAATATCACTCCTTCCTGTTCTCCCCCTACCTCTCAGCTGCTGCTTCTTAATCCCAACTGCATGATCCTTCTAGTCAACCAAGTTTTGGAATTCCTAATGACTAAGTGAGGCATTGATAGTTCAGTGGTAGAGATCTCACCTTGCATGCAAGAGACACAGGTTCAATTCTAGATTACTTCAGCAGAGTTATCATACTTAAATAGAATTGGACAAAAGATCTGGAAATTTACTTCCAAATATTAGCCAATGAAAACCTTATGGATCATGACAATCTAATCCACAACTGATCATAGGAATGAGGTAGTACCAAACAGGTTTTCCTTTCCTTGTACATGGGTCACCATGAGTAAGAAGCCAAACCCCAAACCAAACTCACTGCTGTGGAATCGGATACAACCCATAGTGATCCTTCCTTGGGTTTCCTAGGTGGTATCACTATGGAAGTATATCGCCCCATCTTCACCCTGAGGAGTGGCTGGTGGATTTGAACAGCCAACCTTCTGGTTAGTAGTGAAATGTCTTAGGCACTACACCACCAGAGCCAGCACCAAGGAAACTAACAATAACAAAAGCTAAGAGTTGGGCTAGCATCTATTCTCTCTCTAATCTCTTTCTCTAAGTGATTCTAATTGATTATCATAATTTTCAATTTAATCTTTATAATGATAAACTCTCAAATTTATCTGTCTAAGCTAGATCTTTCCTTTGAGTTTTAGTCTGACTTATCCAAACAACCAATTTTGATATTCCTGTTTTGATATCTCATAGACATATGAGACATAATTTCCCAGACTGGAATTCTTGATTTCTACCACACATTCAGTGTTGGTTATCTCAGTTGGCTAGCAACCAGCCATCTAGTTGCTCAACTCAGAAAATTAGTTCACCCATGATTTGCTGACATCCTTCACTCCTCTCATCACATAAAATCATCAGCATTTTTGGTGAATCTGTCTAGTAAGTGTCCTGGGTCATACCATTTCTCACCACCAATATTAATATTAGTTCTCCTTTGGCCATGGCCATCACCACTGCACATGGATTAATTCAAATGTTCTCCCTACCCACACTCTACCTCTTCTTTATTCTCCATCAGCAGTAGTGATCTTGACATGTAAATATTATAGTTGGCTCCCATGTAAATCTTTCTAACAACACTCTTTTTTCTTTTTTTTTTTATTGTGATTTGGGTGAAAATTTACAGAGCAATTCACTTTCACATACACTTTGTCTCATGACATTGACCACAATTTAGCACAATGCAACAGCTCCCATCCACTTCCCCCAATAGTTACCTCTTCCTTGTGTCCATCCCTCCATGCACTCCTGCCTCCTGAGCTGTTTCCTTGTGCATAAGCA
>NW_006921745.1:162306-165337 GCF_000298275.1 Orycteropus afer afer | reverse complement strand
TGCTTCTTCCTCAGGGATGTGTTCTGGGTCTGTATCCTGCTCCCTTGTTTCTACCACTTTATCCTGCTTCTTTGTGTGGACTTTGATGGTCTGTTGTCTCTGAGACATCATGGAATTGTTGTATTTATATCTCTGTTAACTGTTTGTGAAGAGCAGCCAGGGGTGAATCAGGCTTTTCTTGGTGATGTTTTATTGTTAGCCCATTGTTGGAGAAGGAGGTGGTGGCTCTCACTCAGTAAATGAAGTTGAAGGAAGTGTGGGTGTAATTGTGTCTTATGGGGACTGTTGCTGTCTCCCATTCAGTTGGACAAACATTACAATTGAATAACCATCAAAAAACTAAAAGCACATGGATAAAAAACACACCATGTAATCACACAGGAACAGTAACCAAAAAATAAAAAAGGGAAAAAGAAGAAGAAAAAAACAAGAAAACTTGCCATATCTGGGGATAGGGCACTAAGAGAAAAAAGGTAGAGAAGGAAAATAATGAAGAAAAAATGGGAAAAATGCAAAAATAAAAACAAGGAATGGAGTTAATCATGAGAAAAAAGGGGGAAAAAAAAATTAAAACCAGTAACAGGGATAAGAAGAAAAGCTGAAATCTAGGAACTGAGAGGGGATGAATAAAAAATAATAGTACAAAGGACAAAAGTATTAGTAATAATAGTAGTTTTTAAGCAGAAAAATACAAGCAAACTAAATACCAGAAAAAGAAAGTGAAAAAGAAAAAAATAAATAAATAAAAATAAAAAAAGAGTGAAAAAATGGTGGAGGACAAGGCAGGGCACCCAGGCTCCGTCTGAGCACACAGACTGGGATGGAGTTCCTTCGGGCCCGAGGGTGGGTGGGAGTGGGGAATGGCCGCACCTCCATTCACCAAGCAGGTGTGGGATGTAAGAGTAAGAAGAGGAATGTCTTTTTTCACCTATTCAATCTTGCCAGTCCGGAGTGTCCTTGGGGTTGCTGGCAAACAGAAAGTGTTCTTAAGCCCCAGGAATCTGGGAGATTGCTTTTTCTTTAAATATTCAAAATACTCAAACCTCTTTTAAACATTCAAAATGGCAGCATCCTGCGGTCAGGCAAAATTCCACAGCTCAGCCCACCTTTCTCTTCACCTTCTCTGTTTATTTCCCAGCCACCAGAGCAGTCCTCAGTGCAGTCTTTGGCTAGCAGGGCTGATTTTTATGTTAATTCATAGTTCCTATCACCACTCCACACTCTCAAAGCTGTCTGTGCCATCAGGATCACTCAGGATCACTGCCAGACCACAGCTCCATCTGTCTCCTTTGTTGTTATTTTCATGCAAATTCTTCTGCTAGTTGGGGTTTAGTCCACTTCTATATCCTTCCCTTCAAGGCTCAGGGGTCCAGGATTATCTTCTGTGTCTGCGTTAATTGGTTTATCTTTTCTTTGTTGAAGAGGGTCTGTGCAGTCTTTCTGCCTAGTTCACCATCTTAAAGGAACTCCCAACAACACTCTTTTTCTTAAATCCACTCCTCCACATCAGGCAAAAAACAAAACAAAAAGAAAGCATCTGTTCTTTCACTTTTTTTTTTCTCTATCAGTTATACTTCAACATTCCTCTTTGTTGGTTGGGGTTCTTCTAATCCTGCTTAGTTATCAGAAATTTTACAAAATGGAGATAACCTTGGAAGAATTTCTGGTGGCCTTTTCAGGATAATAAATTGTACATCTCATTACAGATATGAGGGAATTGAAAAGGTCCTTTGAAAGGTGGACAGATATTTAAGAATCAGAGATGCACAGGGAACATCACACAACAAGATGAACAAGAGTTGGTATTTGCAAGTTTAATGTTGGTTTGAGGAAGAGTGAATTGTTTTGTTTTATCTGCGAGAATATGCCCATGTAGGTTAAAAGGAGGAGCTCTGGTAGCATAGTGCCTAAGGCCCTTGACTGCTTACCAGAAGGCTGACGGTTCAAACCCACCAGCCACTCCTCAGAAGGAAGTTTAGGCAATCTACTTCTATAGTGATAACCACCTCAGAAATCCAAGGAGGAGACACTAAGAGTCAGGTTTGACTTGATGGCAGATAACAACAACAACAGTAGGTTAAAAGGAGGTCTCTGGGAAGATGAAGTTTTATTGTGTGTCCTTTAATGTAAGGAGGTCTGGTGGTGTAGTGCTTAAAGTATTTGACTGCTAACCAGAAGTGTGGTGGTTCAAACCCACCAGCCACTCCATGGAAGGAAGACTGTGCATTCTATTTCTGTAAAGATTTATCTCCTAAGAAACCCAAAGAGGGTCACTACGAGTTGGAATCTACTTGATGGCCATGAGGTTTTTTTTTCTTTTTGGTCCTTTAATGTCTGGCTAAGAAAGCTGGATCTAGTTTAACAATAAGAAATTTGAAGACATTTAAGAATTTTTAAGCCTAGATATGGTTGATGCTGTGCTTTAGAAATGTCAGTCAGCACTATTGGTGAGGATGAATTGGGATGGGGAAGTCAGAAGAGGTGGAGGTGCTCAGAGGCAAATATAGCAGTCCATTTGAGAAGTATGAATGACTGACCTACAATTACAATGACAGACCCTGGAGAGTTTCATTTGTATTAAACATTTTTAAACTGAACCAAGTATCTTTTTTCATTGATCCAGTTCTTGCTTCTGTGCAAATGCAGATGTCACTAGCCCTTCAGATATTTTCTTTAGACTAAACAGTCCTAGATCATGTAACCTTTCTTCTCATGACCTTCTCTTTTTGATCTTCCCCTCTAGAAGCCACCTATTTGTCAATGTCCTACTAAAATTGCAGAGCTCAGAATTGAACCAGAATTTTACAGATAGTTTTCCTTGTTCATATTCATATGGTTAGTCTTTCTAAATAGGTTGCATCATGCTTCTGTTTATCCCATCCAAAATATTGTAGGTACATACCTGTGTGGGAGCAATATCGTTGGCAAACAAATGATGTTTCTAAACTATTCCTAGCAAGGGTGTAAGACTTCTATAATTTTCATTCATTTGTCATGAAAACTGAGATAGTTCTTTTTTTTTTTTTTTTTT
>NW_006921745.1:160654-162206 GCF_000298275.1 Orycteropus afer afer | reverse complement strand
TTTTTTTTTTTTTTTCAGTTTGAGCAAGCATCAGCAGTGTTTGCCTGATATATAATATAGTTTTCAGAATATATTCATTCAGCAAATATTTATTGAGTGTCATGTTCTGGTACTGTTCTAAGTATCTGAGATGCATCAGTGAATATAATAGTCAAAATTTCCTGACCTCCATTCCCCAAAATCTTATGAGTCATTCTTGAAAAACAGGTCATAACAGAGGAGTATTTATTTCCATTGAAATAATTATATCAATGTCACTTATTCAAATAAAAGATATTTCAAAGCCAGCAGATTCTGATCTAAGATTGAGAATTTATTGACTAGTTAGGGCCAAGTCAGGATGGCTCTAAAGATTGTGTTTATCTAGATTCTCCCTACAACTGGCTTTCTTTTTCATTTCATTTTTACCAATCCTAGGAATGGGTGTTAACCTGGCTCCCATAGGGAAATTAATTGATGTTGTTCCTCACACTGGACTGGATAATTTAAAAATTAATATACTGTGCAGACAGCAGTTCCTAAAGGTTATAGAAACTGACTGGTGAGCTGCAGGCATCTGAGTATTCCAAGCAGAATAAGAAATGAATAAAGCTAAATTACAGACCTATTAAAAATAAATTAGTGGTGTCAAAAAAGCAAATTAAGATGCAGATAATCAATCTAATTTCAGGGTCTCTGGTGAGTGCTAATGCTTGATTTTTTTGTGTTTGATGAAGACATCTATTAATTAGAATATTTTTATAAAAATGAGTCTGCATGAGGTCTTTATTTCAAAAGGGACCAACTTCAATTGATTTGACTCTAAGAAGATGACCCTAATTTTAGTGAAAAGCAAGACCTGCCTTCACATAGTCTATGTTATGGCCCATTTTCCATTTTTCTCAAATATTATAGAGAAAGAAAAATGTTCATTCCTTTTCCCCCCACTTCCAAAGTCCTCTATCATCTGGTTCCATATGATCCATTACAAACCATCCATCCTCCTTCCTTCTGTTCATGATTATTTTCAAAGCAAGAGTTGTAGCTGAACAGCAAAGCAGAAAAAGGAGTTGAGTGCAAAATTGATTTCAGAAAGGAAAAGGGGTCTAATAAGCAGAGAAGTCATGAACAAGGAGAAAGAAAGATGCAAAAGAAATCAAGGGGTGTAGCAAGATGCTGAATCATCGAGAAAGCATACAGGAAGGAAGAAAGAAGGATTTGAAGTCCCATGAGCCTTAACAGATATGTGACTCCTGGGTCTGATTTAAAATTGATTACCATAATATAAATGACTATCACTTTCCTTCTTTCTACTCAGTGAATTGGGAAAGGTGATTAATATATACATGCAAAAACATAGGACATGAAATTTAGCCTTTTTTAATCATTCCTTTTATCCAACTCTGAGAGAGAGTCAGAGAATAACTCAGCAAGGAGACCACACAGAGCTACATTCCCAGCACTGGTCCTTGTGGAAAAGAGGAACTCAGAGAATAAATTGAACAAAGGAGGCCAATCCTGCTGTTATATCTCACTGCTTTACTTTATAGCACATAGGGCATTGAGTCAGGGG
>NW_006921745.1:155567-160414 GCF_000298275.1 Orycteropus afer afer | reverse complement strand
GGTCCTACATCATTCCCACAATTCTTGTTATGCTTGCGCCAATTGATGCAGCCACTGTGTCAATCCATTTCATTGAGGATCTTCCCCTTTTTCACTGACACTCTACTTCACCAAGAATGATATCTTCCAGTAAATGGTCCCTTCTGACAACATGACCAAAATAGGTGGGATGAAATCTGGCCATTCTCACTTCCAAGGAGCATCCCAGCTGCACTTCTTCCAGGACAGATTTTTTCCTTCTTCTGGCAGTTCATGGTATTTACAGTATTTTTCCCCAAAAGCATAATTCAAAGGCATCAATTCTTCTTCCATTTTCCTTATTCATTGTCCAGATTTCACATGCATATGAGGCAATTGAAAATACCGTGGTTTGGGTCAGGTGTACCATAGTCTTCAGTGACATCTTTACTTCTTAAAATTTTAAAGAAGTCTTTTGTTGCAGATTTGCCCAGTGCAATAAATACTATGCATGATTTCTTGACTACTGGTGTCATGGGTGTTGATTGTGGATCCAAGTAAAATGAAATCCCTGACAACTTCAAACTTTTTTCTCCATTTATTGTGATGCTGTGT
Source organism: Orycteropus afer afer (assembly GCF_000298275.1). Classification (NCBI taxonomy): domain Eukaryota; kingdom Metazoa; phylum Chordata; class Mammalia; order Tubulidentata; family Orycteropodidae; genus Orycteropus; species Orycteropus afer. The sequence continues at coordinate 159,841 of NW_006921745.1, read as the reverse complement.
ATTGGTCCAGTTGTGAGGATTTTAGTTTTCTTTATGTTGAGGTGTAATCCATACTGTAGACTGTAGTCTTTAATCTTCATCAGTAAGTACTTTAGGTCATCTTCACCTTCCGCAAGCAAGGTTGTGTCATCTGCATATTGTGGGTTGTTAATGATTCTTCCTCCAGTCCTCATGTCATGTTCTTCTTCATATAGTCCAGCTTCTCAGATTGTTTGCTCAGCAAAGATATGATTCGACACACACCTTTCCTGATTTTAAACCATGCAATATCCCCTTGTTCTGTTCAAACAACTGCCTTTTGGTCTGTGTATAGGTTCCTCATGAGCACAGTTAAGTGTTCTGGGATTTTCATTCTTCAAAATGTTATCCATAATTTGTTATGATCCACAGAGTTGAATGCCCCTTCATAGTCAATAAAACACAGGTAAACTTATTTCTGATACTTTTTTCCTTTCAGTCAAGATCCATCTGACATCAGTACTGACATACATCATTCCATGTCCTCTTTGAAATACAGCTTGAATTTCTGGAAGTTCCCTGTCTGTATACTGCTGTAACTACTTTTGAATTGTTTCAGCAAAATTTTACTTTCATGTGATATAAATGATATTGTTTGACAATTTTTTGCATGTTGTTGGGTCACTTTTCTTTGGAATGGGCACAAATGTGGATCTTCCTGTTTGTTGGTCAGATAGCTGTGTTCCAAATTTCTTGATATAAACAAGTAAGTGCCTCCAGCATTGCATCCATTTGTTGAAATATCTCGATGGGTATTCTGTCAATCCTCGAAACCTTGTTTTTTGCCAATTCCTTCAGTAAATCTTGGACTTCTTCCTTCAATACAATTGGTTCTTGATCATATGCTACCTCTTGAAATACTTAGATGTCTACCATTTCTTTTGGATACCAACCAACCAGCCACCCTCACTGCTGTTGAGTTGAGTCTTGACCCTGTATTCCTTCCATCTCCTTTTAATGCTTCCTGAACCATTCAATATTTTGTGCATAAACTCATTCAACATTGCAATTTGAGGATTTATTTATTTTTTCTTCTTCAATTCTTTTAGCTTGAGAAATGCAGAGTGTATTCTTCCCTTATGGTTTTCTAACTCCAGGTTTTTTTTTTTTTTCTCCCCCACAATTATGAGGTTTATTTGGGAAGTAACAGGCTATAATTCATTCAGGAACAATCATCTCAGGACACAATTCTTCAATCTGGACAACCTCTGCTGGTCATGCTCTCAGGCGCACTTCTCTGGGTCTTGGCCTGGCCTCTACCCTGTGCGGGCAAGTGTTATAAAGTTCTTTTATTTTATTATTATTTTTTAAATTTTCATTGTTATTTGGGTGAAAGTTTACAGAGCAAATTCATTTTCCATAATGCTCATACACATTTTGTCTCATGACATTGACTGCTATTTCCTGCAATGTCATAGTTCTCTTCCCACTTCCTCCCCATAGTTAACTCTTTCCTGTGGCCTTCCCTCCCATGCACTGCTGCTTCCTGAGATGTCTCCCTGTGCATACACTGCCCTTCTCTTCTCCCATGATTGATTGCTCCAACTGATGCATCTACTTGATGTAAATAAGTCCATATGCCTGTCTGTTATTTGGCTGGAAGTCACAGGAGTGAGTTCAATTCCAGACCTAAAGTGTAGCTAGAGACCCAGGGGTCTCACTAGGCAGACCAGCAAACCTGGTCTTTTTTTTTTTTTTTTTTTAATGATTTTGAGGTTTATTCCATGTTGTTCTATCACTCTATCCAGGATCTCCTTCAGGGATCCCCCTCCTATTTGTTGACAGTTGTAGCCGGGAACCATCTAGTTCTTCTGGTCTCATGGTCATTTAGGCTGAGGATCACACAGTCTATGAGTCCCTTGGACTAACTGTTGCCATGTGTCTTTGGTTTTCTTCATTCTTTTTTGCTCTGATTGAGGAGAGTCCCATCATTGGATCTAGATGGCTGCTTGCAAGCTTTTAAGATCCCAGTTGCTACTCACCAAAATAGGATGTGGAACAATGTTTTTATGTAGTATGTTATGTAACTTGAGCTTGATGTCCTATGTGTCCATGGTCCTGAGCCCTCATGTCCAACTACTTGTTCCCTCCAAGTAGCTGGCTGTGGCTAACAAGTCATCACAACCTTGTTCCTTGTCAGCTCTACTATATATCTGGACATTCTTACAGAACACACAGATGTACTTGTAGAAACATCATCTGCCAACCCTATACATGGTCATGAGCACACTACCACCTGCTTAGACATACATGATCATTCAACCTTCCCACCCATCTATACACCTGTACATCAATGTTTGCCCACTGACAACGTGGTACTGTATATGCAAAAGGGTTCATCTTTGTTGTCTGTACATCTCTCTTTTTCTTCCTCAATGTACAATGTTGATCACTCACATTTGGTACATCGCCCTTTCCTTCACCCAAATCAATACTTGTCTCTACCTATCTAGCAGTGTTCCCTCCTCTCCCCTCCCAACTCTGGTAACCAACAAAGAAAGTTTCCTTTCATATATAAACCTGTCCTTGACTTTTTACAGTAATGAATTAATACAATATTTGTCCTATGACTGACTGATTTCATTCAGCATAATGTCCTCCAAGTTCAACCACATTATGTGGTGTTCTGTAGATTCTGCATTATTCTTTAGTGTTGCACAGTATTCCACTGAGCGTGTAGACCATAGTTTGGTTATTCATTCTTCTGTTGATGGACACCTAGGTTGTTTCCATTTTTTGCTATGCCAGCCTGGATGTTGATGGGGATGAGGGATGTCCACGCTTCTGTTCACCAAGAGGACATGGGGTATAAGACTTACAAGGGAGAATATCACACCTTTCCAGTTGTCAGCCTTTGGTATGTCCATGATGTCCATAGCAAACAGAGCCTATTCTTAGGTCCCTAGAATGTGAATGTGAACACTGTCTGTTTAAATATCCAAAATGACTGAACTACTTGTAAACATTCAAAATGGCTGTGCCTTCTGGACAGCCAAAAGTCCACAGCTCAGTTTGACTCCTGTTTCCCTTTTTAGTCATCAGCCACAGCATAGTCATCCATGCAGCCCTTGGTGAACAGGGCTGATTTTCAGGTTAATTCTTACATCCTAACACCACTTGGAAATATTCAAACTCTCTGTGCCATCAGGATTGCTGACAGTCTGCAGCTACATTTGTCTCCTTATTCACTGCTTTCATGCAGGTTCTTCGACTGTTATGTTGTGGTTATGTGCCGTCGAGTCGGACCCAACTCATAGTGACCCCTCCCTGGGTTTCTGAGGCAGTATCACTGCGAAAGTAGATTGCCCCATCTTCTTCCCGAGGTGTGGCTGCTGGGTTTGAACTGCCAGCCTAGTTATAGTTTAATCCACTTCTATATCCTTCCTTTCAAAGCCCAGGGCTCCAGGGTTTTCTTCTGTGTGTGTGTCAATTAGTTTCTCTTTTCTTTGTTGAAAATGGTCTGTGTTACTTCTCTGCCAATTCCACCATCTTACAGGAAGTCCTCCTAACTCCTGGTCTTTGCATATTTCATTATCATACTTTGTCTTCTTAAGCTGCCTTTTGAAATCTTCTGTTAGCTCTTTTGTTTCATCATTTCTTCCATTTTCTCTGTTCAAGAGCAAGTTTCAGAGTCTTTTCTAACATCCATTTTGGTCTTTTCTTCTTTTCTTGTTATTTTTAATGTTCTTTTGGTTTCTTCACATATGATGTTTTTGATGTTATCCCACAACTTGTCTGACCTTCAATCATTACTGTTCAATACATCAAGTCTATTCTTCAGATGGTCTATAAATAGAGTTGGGATATAATTAGTCGCATGTTGGCTCTTGTGGACTTCTTTTACTTTTCTTCAGCTTCACTTGAATTTGCATACGAGCAATTGATGGTCTGTTCTACAGTCAGCTCCTGGCCTTGTTTCAATTGATGATATTGAGCTTCTCCATCACATCTTTCCATAGATGTAATCAGTCTGGTTCCTGTGCAGTCCATCTGGTGAGGTCCACGTGTATAGGCACCACTCATGTTGTTAAAAAAATGTATTTGTAATGAATAAATTGTTGGTCTTGCAAAATTCTATCATTCAATCTTTGGAGTAATTTCTATCAGCAAGGCCATATTTTCCAACTACTTGTGATTCTTCTTTGTTTCCAACTTCTGCACTCTAATGACTTGTTGTTGTTGTTGTTGTTATGTGCCTTCGAGTCGGACCCAACTCATAGTGACCCCTCCTTGGGTCTCCGAGGCAGTATCATTAC
>NW_006921745.1:145184-155467 GCF_000298275.1 Orycteropus afer afer | reverse complement strand
GAAGTAGATTGCCCCATCTTCCTTCTGAGGAGTGGCTGGTGGGTTTGAACCGCCAGCCTTCTGGTTAGCAGTCAAGTGCCTTAGCCACAGTGCTACCAGAGCTCCCACTCTAATCACTAGTAATTATCAATACATTTTGATTGCATATTTGGTCAGTTTCAGATTGCAGAAGTTGGTAAATATCTTCAATTTCTTCATCTTTGGCTTTAGTGTTTGGTTTGTGAATTTGAATAAAATAGGTGTAGGGAAAAGAAAGGTGCCAAAGGGGCAGGAAGGCCACATCTTCTGACCTCCTCTAACCCCACAAGAGGAAGACAGAATCACTATCAGTAGCCCAAGGCCTATTCCTGCAAGGTCAGACATGCTGTCTCCTTCCAGCCCTTTCACCAAGCCTGACACCAACCATTCCTCCTGCAGCACTCACCACCTTTCTGCTGGGTTCCCTAATTCACTGTAGTGACCACACAGAACTCACAGATTAAGGTGTTTATTAGGGAAGCACCAGGGTACAATTCAAGTCAGGAAAAATGCTCAGTCTCTCTCAGCCCACTGTCTCTCAGCCAACAATCTCTCTCAGCCACTCTCCCAGCAATGCATGTCTCTCTCAGCAATGCATGTCTCTTGATGTCTCTTTCTCAGCAGCATGTGTCTCTCAGGAGCACATGTCTCTCAGGAGTGTGTTTCTTTCAGCAGCATGTCCTTCTCAGCCAGCAGTCAGAGAGACCTCTTCTGCCTCTAGGGGGCCTCCTTTTGAGCCTGGCAGAGTGGCCAAACTAACCAATCATAACATCAGAATTCTAAGCACCTGAGAGAGTGTGAACTTTCCCCAAACATTGCTACATGCCACTCCCAACAGAAATACCCCTGGTGGATAACTTTTATAATCAGGAGCTCCTCAGTTGCTCATAGTAAATTCCACCATAGAATTTACAAAAACTTATGGCTAGAAAAGCCATGCCAGGTGATTTACTACACCACAAAAGGCTTCCCTAACTTTTCTACTGGCACCATTTTGCATGTCTTGGATCAGTTCAGCTTGGATTTCCAGAGAGAAAAGGTTTGCACAGAGGGCAAGGAATATTTATTAACAACGAAAGTGGCATGTAGCCCTTACAAATCTCTGTAGTACAGAGTGATCAGTATCACATGGTGTAATAAAAGGGTATACTTAAATTGATTGTTGTCTTCCTGTGTGGAACCTGACTGATACACCTGATACACCTGGGATTTTTTTTTTTTCAGCACTCATTTGGATTGTGGAAAAAATAGTAAGGGATAGTATTAAGAAAAAGAAATTTGTTAGAAAGTTGCTGCAATAATCCAAGCAAAAGATCTGACCTGAGACAATGACAATGGAAATGGAGGGTGTACAGATAATTTAAGGACAGAATGAGTACTACTGGGTGATTTCCTGAATCATGAATAACTTTCATGACTAATCATGTCACCTGTAAAGTCTAATATCTCACAAAAATACTATGCTTATTTCAGGAAGAATCCAATTATTTTCTATTCCTAGATCCATGATGTATTTCTACACTCAACAAAATGTAATAATAATAATAGCTAAAATTTTGATTCTTTTGGACCCATTGCACTTCCTTGTAATCCAGAACCTCATAACCAACCTGTCAAGGACGAGTCAAGTAAATATGTAAGCCTAGGGAAGGTTGGGAATTGAGACATTCAAAATGAAATTTTACAATTGTACTATTTGCAAAAAGTCTTTAGCTGCATTTTTCCCATGAACCCTTAAGGATCTAATTCACTTTGTTCCATCTGCAGGGTAGAATGTTCAGGAAGGATGGAGAATGAGGTTGATAGATCTCATTGAGTTGTGGAAAGGGCAGAATTACTCTTTTATTAGCACCCGCTATGCTTTTCTGTATTTTTACTCCAAGTGATCCCCATTTGCCTTCATAGGCCTGGAAGGAATATTTTCTCTCCCACAGCACCTATTTTACCACAGGAAAGGTAGCTTATTCCCTGGAAATGTTCCAGCCAGTGCTTTATGTCTAAAAGTTGCAGCCTGCTATGCCCACCATTTATTTTTTTCTAGATGTTCTCTTTGAAGGTGTGAAATGCAGATGAACAGTACACATAGAACAACCCTGTAGATGAGCTGTGTTGCTAATATGCCATGGGACTATTTTTATGTTTGTGTATTTTTATACTTCTCTCTCTATGTGTTTGCATAAAAATATTACTACTGCTTTGTGGCAATTCTGAAACACAGTTATCTTCTAGGAGATTGGCGGCTGACTCAATAGCCTAAAACTTTTCTTATAATGCTATTTCTCAGAGGGCTTCTACAGCTTTAGAGACAAAGAGAACTAAAGTTCACATTAGTGGCAGAGATTATACATCCTGAATTGATATTTTAAATTTAGAGGTGGCTCTGGCCTCTGTTTTCAGCATTGTAAGGTATTTTACAGGGACGTTGGTGGGTCAGTGGTAGAATTCACTGAATGGGAGACCTGAGTTTGCTTCCTGGCCAATACATTTCATGTGCAGTTACCACCTGTTTCTCAGAGGTTGCATATTGCTCTCTTGCTGTTCAGGTTTCAGCAGAGCTTCCAGACTAAGATAGTAGGTCTGATGAGCTACTTCCAAAAAATAAGCCAATGAAAACCCTATGGAAAATGTCTGACATGAAACTGTTCGTGAGAATGGCACAGAATTGGGAAGCATTTTGCTCCATTATCCATGGAGTTGCCATGAGTCTGGGGATGGTACAATGGTAGCTAACAATAACAACAAGAAACATTTCATTACTTTTAGAAGGAATAAATCCCCTTCTGTTCTTCTATCCTGCACTTTGCTGCTGTAAGCACCTCACATGTTCCTGTTGTTCTGCTGTGTGGTCATCAAGTCTTCTTCAGTCATTTATGTCTGGTGATCCTTTCAGTCAAGAAAAACAACTGAACTGAGAAGGCCATTGAGCTCCCTTTGTCTCTTCTGATCCATTCTCTGCCCTGTTCTTTGCTCCAGGAAGCTGATGTCTACAGACCACATCCCTTGAACACCCTGGCCTTCTATTTCCTGTTGGGTCCAGGGAGCATTGGTAGGAGATGAATAAGTGGGAAGGGAGATTGAGGCCATAGCTATAGTCACAGGAGAGTGGTCCTTGTCTCGCAGGTTTGTTCTCACCAATTTTCTTGTAATACTACTTCTTACCCTAGCTTCTTCAAGTAGTGTCAGCTTCCTACTGCTGCTCATTCCTTGGTGTTACACTTACCCTTGCTGGCTCCCTTAAACCTTCGCACACTTTTGAAAGTAGTCATTTTAATTAAATATTCTCTGTTACCACTTTGGCTTTCCATCTGTGTCATACCAGGATCCTGAGGGATACAGTCATCCTATTGTCGTTAGTTGTCATGAGTTGGCTCCCAGTTGTGGTGACCTTATCTATAACAGAATGAAACATTACTCAAGCTTGTTCCATCTTTATGACTGTTACATGTGAGTTCATTATTGTAGCTTTTATGTATTGCCTTAACTACTCATTTTCCATTACTGTATCAGAAAATATTCTGTTGTGATCCAGAGGTTTTCCACTGGCTAATTTTTACAAGTAGATCACCAAGACTTTCTTCCTATTCCATTTTAGTCTGGACGGTCTATTGAAACCTGTGCACCATGAGTAACCCTGGTGTATTTGAAATATCAGTAGTATTGCTTCCAGTATATAGAAACATGCAAGGCACCACAGTATGATACACTGGATATACTAATCATAAGCCAGAAAAACAAAACAAACCATTACCATCAAGTGAATTCCATTCTTGGCGACCCCCTGTGCAGCAGGGTAGAAATGCACTCCATCAAATTTTCAAGTCTGTGATCTCTTGGAAGCAAATTGCCAAGCCTTCCTTGCAAGGCACCTCTGAGTGAGTTTGAGCAATTAACCTTTTGGTTAGTAGTCAAGTATGTAACCATTTGTGCCACCCAGAGACTCTGTAGTTATCATCCCCCTTAGGCAATTGTTTGAATTTTTGTTTCCAGATGTCAGTAAGCTACAGAACAGGCTGAAGCCTTATAAAACAGTAGGAGTTTCCAGATTCTTAAGAGTTTTGAGACTGAAACTCTCACATCAGTATTTATGATCTTTTTTCAAACAAATCACCTATCTCAGTTATCTAGTGCTGCTATAAATTACTACAAGTGGATGCATTTAACAAATAGAAATTTAGTTTCTCACAGGTTAAAAGGTTGGAAGTCTGAATTCAAGGTGCTGGCTCTGATACAACGCTTAACATTTCTCTTCCCTCATCTTTGCTTGCTTTTCTCCCCCTAATCAGCTTGGTTTATATCTCTTTTATACCTCAAAAAAGATTAAATGGAACTATAACCACAGGTATAGAGGTTAGGATTTATAATATATATTTTATGGGGAACACAATTCAGTCTATAACATCACCCATCAGTCTTTTTTGGATTTAAGCAGTGAGAGGATTAAGTGGCAGTTGGCCATATAGTTATGATCTTGAATATGGGATCAGAGAGATGCAGATTAAACTCCTGGTTTTGTGCTGGAGATATGTGCTCTCTGAGACTGCTTCTTTATCAGAATGGGTATACTACTACCCTGTTCACATAGGGATCTTGTGAAGAGTACAAATGAGAGATGTAAAACACCATAGTGGTCAAGAATGCTTATCGCAAGGCACTCTATCCTTTCATTGCCTGATCTATTCACACATGCATGCATGCACACAAGAATAAGTGCACACAATCACACACACAGAGAGATACACACTCTGTTAGCATTTTCTTTCTGAATCTACCTTATCTCTGGCTTAGTAAGAGAATTCTTGGATTCAGGGGAATTCATCCTGATGAGGGAGTGTGGTGGGTTTGTAATGGATCAACTGGGTTGGGCTGAGTTATATTTCCCAGAGCACCCTTTTCTGTATGTTTCCAGTCAGGGTGCACCACAGGAAAGAATCATGTGTGAAGATTGGAGCATGGAAGAAAAGAGGCAGCCACTTTGCAATTTGTACATATTGCCACTTATCTGGTAATTCACTTTGTTGGTGGGAAGCAATGGCAAGGCCTACACTTGCATTACACTTGATCCTCTTGCAGTTTCTCAGGATTTGGGGGCCACATGTATGTGTTTTGTTCTGTGACAAAGGGCTCTGGCATCTGTAGGATACCACATCACTAAGGTCAGAGGCAATAAGAACTGGATAGGTATCAGTTCATTCTTTTGTCTTCCAGTTTGTGCTTGCTGGTTCTACCTTGTTCTTGCTTTTCCTCACCTTGTAGCCATCTTCTCTTTCACTGCCTTTCCTCTGGACTTTAACCTCCATCATATATATTATTTATAATACAGAGATGTGTGTGTGTGTGTATGAATCCCTAAGTGATGCAAATAGTTAAGAGCTTGACTATTAGCCCCAAAACGTGGCAGTTTTAACCTACTCAGAGCCATCTCAGAAGACAGACTTGGAGATCTGCTTAGGAAAGATCACAGCCTTGAAAACCATATGGAGCAGTTCTACTCTGTACATATGAGGCTGCCATGAATTGGAATCACCTCAAAGTCAACTAAAAACAAAAATATATGGGGTATATGGGAGATATCTTATCAGGAAATAAAGAACAAATAATAGTTTGGTTTGGATTCCATTTCTTGTATGGAGCAAGGAATGGCATCTTGGCCACTTGTGATACTTCTACTAATTAGAGGTTGCAACACCCAGACCTGATTGAAGTCCAGCCCACAGCTGGTGTTTGTGTTTCCTCTTTGTTTGCTAATAGTATGAGGAGTGGTTGATCATGTAGCTGAGTGGTCAGAGAACAGTTTGAGAAGTTAGATTCCAAGACTTGCAAAGACCCATCTCTGGTCTTTACCCAGTATGAAAACTAAATGCAGGCATCCTATCACCCTCTTCAAGACTCAGTCTTTGCTTTCATTTCCAGACCCCCGAGGGAGTGGTGATGGATGCAGGGTGAAAGCTCAGCAATGGCAGAAGGGGCATGTTCAAGCTTCTTGGAGCAGAAAGTGGAGACCTGGCCTTCTGCCAACTTGCTGGGATTACCATCACATATTTAAGACATATCCACTTGTTTAAGTGAGACAGGGTAGTATACAAAGATATTCACTTTTTTTTTCTTCTTTCACATAGCTCTCCCTTTCCCTGCAGCCATGCATATAGTTAAATGCCTTAGAAGAAGGAGGTATACAGAAGGCTCAGGAAACTTGAAATAGCCTGAAGGTCTCCAATACTTTCGTGTTCTAACGTCCACAATCTCAGAGGAAAATGAAAATTTACAGTTAAGAAAAAGAAAGAAGACTAGAGCTTTGTATTCATATTCAGACTAGCAAAATATTTTCCAAAGTATAGGACTGAGAAAGCAGAGAAAGATTAGAAGAAGGGAATGCTCTGGGAGGTGGCAAAGCCCTGGCAGTAATATGACCATATGGTGAATTTAGAGGACAAACCTACACATAGCCTTGCAGGATAGTTCCTTGGTCCTCAGTGTGTCTCAGACAACTATGGCTGTTTGACTTGAAGAATTATCCTGACCAAGGCAAAGACCTTGTCTGCAATCCCATGAGTTCAAAGTCCCCTGACCCTTCCAGTCCCTTGCCATGTCATGCCTGTACATATTGTTGTTGTTATGTGCCCTCGAGTCAGAACCAACTCATATCAACCCCTCTTTGGGTTTCCAGGGCAGTATCACTCCAGAAATAGATTGCCCAACTTTCCTTCCAAGGAGTGGCTGTTCCAAAGTTGTGGGATTACGATAACAAAATAATCATAATGATATTGCAGATACTAAATCCCAGTCATTGTCCTATGTGCTTTACATATGTTAATTCATTTAATTTTCACAGAAACCCATTGACAAAGTATTTTACAACCTATTTTACAGATGAGAAAACTGAGGTAGCATAACCAATGTTCAAACTTAGACAGCTTGGCCCAGACTCTATGGTTAATTTGTGATACTGAAAAACAATTTCAATTCTCCTGGAATACAGATTCTGGGATCTATAGAGGTCAGGTAACCCACCCAGGCCATTGTTCTTAGATGTCATTTTGAAATTTGAGCCATGAGAAAACTGATTTCCTAAAGTCACCTTTAAGTCAAACGATGGCTTAAGAAGCAATTTAGTGAAAATAATTTAGCTTTAGGGATTGGCATCTTCTGAAGAAGTATCGATGTACAGTAAGTCCTGAGAAGGAGAGACTTCAAAGGTCAGATTAAAGTTTTGTTTTAGGATAAATCAGTAATTATTTTAATTGTTCTTTAATACAATACTGTATGAAATCCTTCCTGACCACAAACGATATCGCTCTTGTCCATTTCCATGGCACAGTCAGTAAATGGGTTATAAGAATTTTTGATATTTCTTTCATCTCTGGGACATTTTTAACTCCTTGAGTGAAAAGTTATCCTGATTTTCAAACAATTTCTCAAATAAACACCAATCAATTTCTATTATTGGCTTAATCTGATTTTTGTCTTAACAGAAATGTTATCAAAAGTGAGACCTTGAAGACATCTTCCAACATCCCAAAATCTTTTCAGGAATCAGGAACTGGGGATACAGAGCTTCCCTTTCTGCACCCTGCTTCTCCAGTCTCTTCAGGGCAATGGTAATAACTCTCTTGGGTCTTGAGCACCATGTTTTGTGTTGCAGCTTGACTACTTACTGGAAATTGATAAGAAGTTGTAAGCACTAAGTCTCTAGTTGGAAAATGAACTTGGTTTCTTATGGTTGTTACAAAGGAATTTTAGAGACATTTTTAAGCCACAAAAATCAGTGGGAACAAAACAGTGATGAAACTCCATGGCAGAATCCCTGTTAGGAATTTTATTTGGCTCTGGAACACTGAAGTTTCATCCTCAGGCAACAGGATCTTTGGCATCTAAGAAAAGTGAACCTGAAGCTCCCCTTATAGCAGGACACTGGCTTGGGGGTTCAAGTTCAAAAGCACTACAAGCTAAATATAACAGAAATTATTTGGAATTTCAGTGGTCACTTTGGAAAAACGAGTTCCCATTTGTGTTGTTTTTTCTTTCCTTTTTGGTAAATATCTATTGGTACCCAGGTTTCATCAAAGATTCTGAGATAGCACTATATACAATTCTGACAAGTAAATTAGTTTGATCTGTAACCTGTTTTCTCTGGTAGCATAGTGCCTAAGGCACTTGACTGCTAACCAGAAGGCTGGCGGTTCAAACCCACCAGCCACTCCTCGCAAGGAAGGTTGGGCATTCCTACTTCTGTAGTGATACTGCCTCAGAAACCCAAGGAGGGGTCACTAGAAGTCGGGGCCGACTCGATGGCAAATAACAACAACAACAACAGACATGAATTAACTTTACTGAAAATAGCCTGGAATTGTAATAGTTATGTTCTTGTGTGTATATGTTGCTTTGTTTTGTGTTGTGCTTTTTGTGTGTGTATGTGCTTTAGGTGCAAATTTACAGAGCAGAGATTGTTTTACTTTCAACATTTCATGTACATGTGGTTTCACTCCCCAATTACCATCCCCAACCTTAACCCACTCTCCTCCCTTCCCTTCCCAGTAACCCTCCTACCCCGTGTCCCCCTCATAGTTATGCACTCCTGTGTGTTCTGCATTTCCTCTGTGAGAATGTTGCCCCTCTGGTGCCTCATGTTTGACTGCTCCAAGGGATGCATTTCCATAGAGCATTTGGGTACATCACCCTGGGTTGAGTAGTCTGCATGTCTTGTTTACTATTGGGATGAGAACCAGGCCCTGGAAGTGAGTTTTATTCCAGGGTTGAAGTCTATCCCAGGGCCATAGTATTGGGGGTTCCCCTAGACTCCTCCTGATCAGTAATTCTGGTCATTATTGTATTTCTGGATTTTGTTCCACATTTTTCCTAACACTCTATCCAGGACCTCCAGTTTTGATCTTTTCCTAAATGGTTAGCATTGGTAGATGGGCACCACCTAGTTCTTCTGGTTTTGAGGTCCATCATGTCTTAGGGCTGATTGCTGATGATGGGAGACCATTAGCTGCATCTTAGATGGCTGCTTGAAAGCTTTTAAGTCCCCAGTCGCTACTCACCAATGTAGGTTGTAGAATAAGATTTTTATGTATTTTGTTGTGGCAATTGACTTTGGTGTCCCCCAATACTATGGTTCTGAGTCAGTAGATCTGTTGGATCTCTCTCCCACAGTGTCTGGCTGCTGTGGGATTGCTCTATGTCTGTCTTCTGTTGTTTCTCTAAGGATTGTGGGTATTTTGCATCACTGGTATCTGTGCAAGATTAGCCTAAACTGAATCTGTCCTTGGTCTAGAGTATAATCCCATTCACTGACCCCAATGTGATCTTCTCAGATGTTTATGTGTTTATCTGTAGGCTGGTGTTTGATGTTAATGCTAATGTAGTATTTTGGATATACTGCTGTTAGCCTCTGTCATCTGTAACTTATGTGCACAATTCAGTGTCCTCCCTTTACCCGGTGTCATCATGGTGGTTACAGACTCTTTCCATAGCATCCCTCCTGTTGCCCACTTCAGGGTGCGGCCCCCAACTAGCCTGAAATTATTCCCTCCCCTTCCCAGTAACCTACAAAGTGAGTTCCATTTCTTAAGCAAACCATTCCTTGTCTTTTTAGAGTAATGGGCTCATACAATATTTGTTCTTCTGCGATTGACTTATTTCACACAGCATAATGTCCTCCAGGCTCATCCACATTGTGAGATAATTTGTGTATCCTTCATTGTTCTTTAATGTAGCATAGTATTCCATTGTGTTGTGCTGTTTTAAGAAACAAATTATTGTTGATCATCATAAAAAGGGAAATCATAAAGTAGACCACAAATATATACCTTATAAGCCTGCTGTTAGAGTTGGCCCCATAGGCAGTGAATTTGTGGTTGTCACCAAAAATGGCATCCACATGAACCAATTTTGTGGTGTGTCACCTATAAAACTGGAAGATATTGTCTTGAGAATTTCAGCTCTGATTTAGAGCATTCTTCTTCTTCTTTTTTTGTTTGTCCTGCCATCAAATTGGAGGCCATAGCAGAAAGTTTCCAGTTTTTCTTGAGGCTGTCTTAAGTCTCAGTTTTTCTCTTCCTGAAAGACAGCTTCCTGTGTGTGCCTGATTTTCTAAATGGCATGATCACTTTAAAATGATTTAGGCCTTCAGTAGCTACTTTAAGAAACTTTGGTATAAATTATTCAATTTATAAAGTGGCCTGAAAAGGATGGATTGTTTATTTTCATTGGTGAAACAAAACTTTAAAAAGACAAAAAATATTATAAATTGCTTCCCTAAAGGA
>NW_006921745.1:143100-144210 GCF_000298275.1 Orycteropus afer afer | reverse complement strand
GAAGGTTAAAGAAGGTTAGAAGAAAGTTACATTAAAGAAGAGAATGCTAAATTGTTTACCAAGAGAATAGTAAAGAAAGAATCAAAAGACTCCTCCAAACAGGATGGAGATATTTTAATAATATTTTAAAAGCAGGATACAGAAGGTAGACATTGATGAGGGTTATAAAAATTAAAAATAAATAAATAAATAAAGCTGTTTTAATGCAGTTATCAGGAACTAGGTGGATCTCCAACATTAAAGAACCATAAACAAGCCCTTTCCATTGGATGTTGTTGTTAGTAGATGCCATCAAGTCAGCTCTGATTCATAGCAATCCTATGCACAACAGAATGAAACACTGCTGGGTCCCATGCCATCCTCACAAACTTTGCTGTGCTTGAGCTCATCATTGAAGCCACTGTGTCAATCCATCTCATTGAGGGTCTACCCTTTTTTCACTGACCCTCTACTTTACTAAGCACAATATCCTCTAGGGACTGGTCCCTTCTGACAACATGAGCAAACTGAGATGAAGTCAGGCCATTCTTGCTTTCAAGGAGCATTCTAGCTGCACTTCTTCCAGGGCAGATTTGTTCATTCTTCTGGCAGTCCATGGTATTTTCAGTATTCTTTGCTCTCACAATTCAAAGATATCAACTCTTCTTTGCTCTTTCTCATTCATTATCCAGACTTCACATGCATACAAGGGGATTGAATATACAATAGCTTGAGTCAGGCACACCTTCGTCTTCAGAGTGACATCTTTACTCTTTAACGCTTTAAAGTGGTTTTTTGGAGCAGATTTGCCCAGCACAATATGATGTTGAATGTCTTGACTGCTGCTTCCATGGGAGCTTATTGCTGATCCAAGTAAAATGAAATCCCTGACAACTTCAATCTTTTCTCCATTTATTGTGATGGGCCACACTTGTGAAGATTTTCATTTTCTTTATAATAAGGTGTAATCCATGATGACAACTGCATTCCTTGATCTTCATTAGTAAGTGCTTCAACTCATCTTCACTCAGCAAGCAAGGCTGTGTCTTCCTCTAAACCTAATGCTACATTCTTCTTCATATTGTCCAGTTTCTCAGATTATTTGTTCAGCATACAGATTGAATAAGTATG
>NW_006921745.1:129748-130640 GCF_000298275.1 Orycteropus afer afer | reverse complement strand
GCTGGCGTGGGATCAGGCAGTGTTTCATTCTGCTGTGCATGGGGTCACTATGGTCAGAAACGACTTGACGGCACTTAACAACAACAACAACATGACTGTGGAGTCATCTATTTGGCTTTTCAACTCTTATAAAGTCTGATTTATGTATTTTGGAACTCTTTCATTGGGTCCATAGATATTTATTATGCTTATATCTTCATGTTCAATTGATCCTTTAAGCATTATATATTTTCCTTCTTGTTTTGTATGGTGGTTTTTGTCTTAAATTCAATTTGGTCAGAAATTAATATTTCCACTCCTGCTCTTTTACAGTTGCCATTTGCTTGATATATCTTTTCCAACTTTGATTTTTAGTCTATTTGTGTCTTTATCTTTAAGGTGTGTCTCTTGTAGACCACACATTGATGGGTTTTATTTTCTTATCCAATCTGCAACTCTTTGTCTCTTGAGTGGTATATTTAATTCATTAACATTTAGTGTAATAGGCGCTCTGGTAGCATAGTGGCTAAAGCACTTTACTGCTAACCAGAAGACTGGTGGTTCAAACCCACCAGCCACTCCTCGGAAGGAAGGTTGGGCAATCCTACTTCCGTAGTGATACTGCCTCGGAAACCCAAGGAGTGGTGGCTATGAGTCAGGGCCGACTCAACGGCACACAACAACAACAACAACATTGACAAGTATGAATTGGTTGCTGTCATTTTGTTTTGTGTTTATTCATGGTATTCCAGGTTTCTTTGTTCCCTATTAATGTTTGTACTGAGCTCATTATGTTTATGAATTGTGTTATCATTTCTTTTGTTGCTGTTGTTTTAGCATTTGCTGAATATATGTGCTTCTCCTCTTTTTTATTGTGTTATGAAGGTTTATCCTTTTTCTTTGAGATTACCCT
>NW_006921745.1:119277-127056 GCF_000298275.1 Orycteropus afer afer | reverse complement strand
TCTTCCAAAATGTTTCTAGGGTTTTTTCTGTAATTTCCTTTGTCTGTCTCTCAAACCTTTGAAGGTACCTAAATATAATTCTTTTGAATAAGTTATCAGAGTGTTCCAATGCTGCTTCTTCCTCAGGGATGTGTTCTGGGTCTGTATCCTGCTCCCTTGTTTCTACCACTTTATCTTGCTTCTTTGTGTGTTCTGTGATGGTTTGTTGTCTCTGAGGCATAGTGATATTGTTGTATTTAGAGCTCTGTTAACTGTTTGTGAAGAGCAGCCAAGGATGATTCATGCTCTTCTTGGTAGTTTTTTATTATTGGCCTGTTGGTGGAGAAGGAGGTGGTGACTTTCACTCAATAAGTGATATTGCAGGGTTGTGGGTGTACTTGTGTCTTACTGGGACTGTTGCCGTCTCCCACTCAGTTAGACAAAAATTACAATTGAATAACCATCAAAAAAGTAATAGCACACGGACATAAAATACACCATGCAATCACACAGGAACTGTAACCTAAAACAGAAAAAAAAGGCAAATGAAGAAGAAAAATATAAGAAAACCTGCAATATCTGGGGATAGGGCAATAAGAGAAAAAAGGTAGAGGAGGAGAATAATGAAGAAAAAAATGGGAAAAATGCAAAAAGATAAACAAGGAATGGGGCTAACTGCAAGAAAAAAATGGATAAAAAAAATTGCAACCAGGAACAGGGAAAAGAAAAAAAGCTGAAAACTATGATCTAGGAGGGGATGAATAAAGAATAATAGTAAAAAGGACAAAAGTAGTCATAATAATAGTAGTTTTAAAGCAGACAAATACATGCAAACTAAAAAACAGAAAAAAGAAATAGAAAAAAAAGAAAATGAAAAAATTGGGGGAGGGCAGGGCAGGGTACCCAGGCTCCATCTGAGCACACAGACTAGGATGGAGTTTCTGCGAGCCCAGAAGGTGGGTGGGAGTGGGGGATGGCTGCACCTCCATTCACCAAGTGGGTGTGGAGTGTTAGAGTAACAAGGGGAATGTCGCGCCTTTTCAGTTGTCCAAGTCCGTAATGTCCTTGGGGTTACTGGCAAGTGGAACCTGTTCTTAAGCCCCTGGAATCTGGGAGAATGCTGTTGCTTTAAATATCCAAAATTGTCAAGCAACTTGTAAACATTCAAAATGGCTACACCCTCTGTACAGGCAAAAGTCCACAGCTCAGTCTGTCTTCTTCTTCGCTGTTGCTTTGCCTTTTATTCCCCAGCCACCAGAGCAATCCTCCATGCAGGCCTTGGCTAGCAGGGTTGATTATTAGGTTAATTCTTAGGTCCTTCCACCACTCAGCAATCTCCAAGCTGTCTGTGCTGTCAGGATCGCTCAGGATCACTGCCAGACCACAGCTCTTTATGTCTCCTTTTTTGATATTTTCATGCAGATTCTTCCGCTAGTTGGACTTTAGTCCACTTCTATATCCTTCCTTTCAAGGCTCAGGAGTCCAGGATTATCTTCTGTGTCTGTGTTAATTGGTTCCCCTTTTCTTTGTTGAAGAGGTTCTGTGCAATCTTTCTGCCTATTCCTCCATTTTACCAGAACCCAGTTGATAAAATCTTAAAAGGGAAAAGTTTAGATTAGAAAAATGAGGTAAAGTAAAAGTCTGAATAAAAATTTACAATATTGAAACAAAATTTCAAATATTTGCTTTATCTCATTTTTTCAATCTAAACTTTTCCCTCTTAAGATTTTATAAACTGGTCTTTGTAAATCACAAACCATTACAAACCACAACTCTCTGCTCAATCTGACCAATTTATTGATATAAATATAACCTCATATGGGAAACAACTTGACACCACATAACAACATCAACAAACAAAATTTCTTTCAATAGCAATTATGTTTTATGATATTCAGGCTTAAGAGAATAATTGCCAAGAATTTTAGGTAACTTGCTGATATCATTTCTCAGTGACCTATGATAAATTTCTGACAAGTTTGAAACATCACGAAAAGCCACAAAAGATTTGTTATTACTTTTAAGGGAAAAGTGTTTAAAGAAATTGCTGTGTGCTGCTGAGTCAATTCTGACTCATTGTGAACCTATACACAGAGCAGAAGTGTCTCTTAGAGCTTCCTAAACTTTAATCTTTACAGAGTAGATTGTTAGGTTTTTTTCTCCCAAGCAGCCGCTGGTAGATTCAAACCACCAAGCTTCGGTCTAGCAGCTCAGCAGCCAAGTGCTCAGTCATTGTGCAATGAGAGCGTCCTCTAGAAAATTAAGGCTTATTTAATGTATTGTGAGTTACATGAAATATGTTTTCAAATCAAGAGACATGCCTAATTTTCTATGGGTTAAAAATGTATTTTGACAGGGTAATCTACAATGTGTTTTACAGTGTATTCTCTTATGTTTTGTCTGATTTTAAACAATAAGATGATATTATCAGTCATAACATTAGTTTTTTTTTTTTTTTAATTGCAAACTTAAGTATAGCCTTATTTCTTTAGTTTAAATCTAGCATCGTCAGAGCCAATGGTTTTAATTAGTGAATTTACCTCACTTATTTATGGAATTTTGTTAATATTCATAGGTTTAGAGATATGGTAATTTGGGTGAATTCTTGGCATAGTCTAACTATATGTTATAGTCTCAGGACCATTATGTTATAACTAAAGTTCTTTTCTCTAAGAATTATGGTCATCCATTTTCATAAATCAGATGTAATCACCAATCTTCTTTGAAAATAGATTAATCATTATATGTAGAGATATTTTTATCTAACTTTTTAAAAATTAACTTTATTTCACTTTATATTATTTTTAATAAAGTCTCATCAGATTTTATTACTAGTAATATGTTAATCATGGCCATCTTTAAGTTGTGTCACCTACAGAGTTTTTACTTTCATGACTCCCTGAAAGTACTAGACCAAAATATTTCAACATATAATGAACTTATGGAAAGTACTATGACATTTTGCATGTGGATACCACTACACAGATCAAGACTTTCAAAACTCTTTTGTAGAAGCTGTTTCACGGACTGCTGCTGATCTAAAATCATGTGGAACAGAAGTTAATTATACTTGAAATTAATAATGTAGTGGACTAAAGGATTAATATGGGTTTTATGTGGGATATATGGCTGATGTTTTAATGTTATATTTTCTGGGTATCAGAAACTATTTTCTATTTTCTTCTAAAAGAAGAAAACTACTAACTACTCGTTTGTTATTTACCTTCAGACTTGGACTCGTTCTTGTTATGCTGTTGCTAAGAATGTAAAATTAAGACCAGAAAAGAAACTTTAAAAGGAGTAAAAGACAAATTAAGAGATGTGATAATTTCTTACTAAAGGATGCTCTATAGTCAGTGTAGTGTTGTTAGTTACTGAAATAGCCAATTCTTGGATTATAGAAAATAATCAGCCTTTGTGTGTCTAGATATTATAATCTTTAAATTATACTTTTCTATTGATAAATTTAGAAAAGTTTTAAAAACTGTAACTAGAGAAATATCTGAAGTTCAGGCTGTGACTTCATAAAGTAGAATAGCATCAGATTTCCTTCTAATTTCCCAAGGAGGAGTAAGTAGAGGAGCCTTAATAGATGAATGTTGCTGTGCCTATATTAATAATATGCAATCTGAAGTTTTATAGAATATAGTTTCTGCTGAGACACATGAAAAAAAATTACTAAAGCTGCTTCTTTATAACCAAACTCCTCATTGGATTTGTTTCCTTGATCTAAAGACCTAAGACCATGATATCATGGGTCATTTCAGTCAATTGGACTAATATTGTTCTTAATGTATTTGTTCTGCTTCCTGGTTCACTGTGTGATGTCTAGGGTCTTAAAAGCTTGTGATCTGTCATCTAAGGTGCAACAATTTGTCTCTATTCACCTGGATCAGCAGAGAAAAAAGAAAGCCTGGCAGAGGAAGAATTAGACTCCATATCTGATTGCCTCCATTAAGAACTATCTCCTTTGCCATGATGTCAGAAGAAACTGGAGGGCATTTGGCTACAATTATGGAATATTCCAATCAAATAATCTGATAGCAGATATTCAAATAGCAGAATCCTGATCAAAATAGAGGAGATTGAGGAAAAGTTTTAATTCTCCTGGAATCCAGATTTATGGGGTCTGAGGAGGTTGAGTTAACCCATCCAAGTCATTGTCCTTACATGTCCTTTTGAAACTTGAGCCATGAGAAAACTATTGAACAATAGCTAATAAACAGTTTAGTGAAAACTTTTGCCTTAAATATTGGGCTTTTTTGAATTATTACCTCTGTGCAATCAGTTCTGAAGAACAGAGACACCAAAGGCCAGACTAGAGATATGTTTTATTTATTTTAATTATTTTTCAAGGCAATGCTGCATGAAATACTTTCTAACAATAAATTGTTTTATCAATATAGTTCTGGCCCTTTTTTTAAATGGCAATGTTAATAAGTGGGGTGTAAGAACTTTTGAAAGTTTATAATTTCCAGAACATTTTTGACTTCCTAGTCAAAATGTGGAGCTATGGTGGTGCTCTTGTGTTTAAAGCATTGGGCTGTTAACCAAAAGGTCAACGGTTTGAACCACAAGCTGGTCTTCAGGAGAAAGGTGAGGAAGTTTGCTTCCATAAATCCTTACAGCCCCAGAAACCTAATG
Source organism: Orycteropus afer afer (assembly GCF_000298275.1). Classification (NCBI taxonomy): domain Eukaryota; kingdom Metazoa; phylum Chordata; class Mammalia; order Tubulidentata; family Orycteropodidae; genus Orycteropus; species Orycteropus afer. The sequence continues at coordinate 122,433 of NW_006921745.1, read as the reverse complement.
GAGCAGTTTTACTCTGTTCTGTAGGGTTAGTATGAGTTGGAACTGACTCAATGGCAGTAAGTTTGGTTTGGTTTAGTCAAAATGTTATGCCATTTTTCAAATCGTATGTTTAATAAACTTCAATCAATTTCTGTAATTAATATTTTTGCTTTAATAATACTTAGAGGAATTGATATTTATTTTATTTATATCTGAGTTGAGAATATAAATTCTTACCAACTTTTTTAAATAACAATGTTTGCAATTAATAAATTTTGTCTTGACACTTCCACAAAGGAATCAGTCCACGTCCTCTGGAGGCGAAAGTAAGAGTATATACTATGATCTGCTCGTAATCCTTCATGCCGGCAGGAAGTCTGGAGTCCATGAGATTTTGAAGTTCTGTTCTGTATTTCCCCCTTATGATCAAGATTCTTCCATAGACTCTTTGATCAAAATGTTCAGTTACGGTCGCTGGGCAACAGCCAGTTCTAGTCTCATGACAAAGGAGGTCATTCTTCATGGACTCAATTAATTACACATTTCATATCCTCCTCTTATTCCTGACTCCTTTTTCTGTTGCTGTGGGTGAATAGAGGCTACTGTTGTGTCATGGATGGCTGCTTGAAAGCTTTTAAGACCTTAGGCACACGGTGAACTAGGAGGTAGAACAAAAGCACTACACATGTTATTTGGCCAATTAACTTGGATATACCATGAAATGATCCAAAATCTCCAGACAAAGGAACCAGATCCCATGAGGTTTTTGGTTATACCTAAGCAGCCTCAGAAAGACTCTTATTATTTTGTTTTTGTCATTGTCCTAAACATATCACACAAGTTTGCCAATTCAATTTTTTTACAGGTATACAATTTACTGACAGCAATTACAATAATCACCTGTGAAACCCTGCCCTGGAATCAACCCTCCATTTTAGTTCCTTGAATTGCATTTGTTATTTTAAATTTCACTTTTTCACTGTTGTTGAGTTGGATCTGACTCATAGCGACCCCTCACTGGGTTTCTAAGATGGTATCACTACAGAAGTAAATTGCCTAATCTTCCTTCCGAAGAGTGGCTGGTGGGTTTGAACAGCCAGCATTCTGATTAACAGTCTCATGCCTTAGGCACTATGCCACCAGAACTTCTAAATATAGACAAAATAATTTATAACTATACTCCCCCCCCCAATCCCACTTCACCACTCTGTAATCAATTACCAAAAAACAAACTAATTGCTACATAGTTGATTCTGACTCATGGTGACTCCACACATATCAAAGTGAAACTGTGCTTCACTGGGTTTTCAGGGTTGTGATGTTTCAAGAACAAATCACCAGGCCTTTCTTCCTAGGTGTCTCTGGTGTGTTAAAACCACCAGTCTTCCAACTAGTAGTCTAGCACTTAACTCTTTGTGCCACCCAGGGGACTATTTGTTGTTATGTGCCGTCGAGTCAGACCCTACTCATAGCGACCCCTCCTTGGGTTTCCGAGGCAGTATCACTATGGAAGTAGATTACCCAACCCTCCTTCCAAGGAGTGGCTAGTGGGTTGGAACTGCCAGCTTTCTGGTTATCAGTCAAGTGCCTTAGGCATTATGCCACCAGAGCTCCTCCCAGGCACTATAGTGATCTAATATTTCCTGCAAAATATACTTTTATTTATTAGTAGAAAAAAAAATTTACTTTTAAATTTGATTATGTATTAAACTTAGATAAATGTGGCAACTTTCAAATATTTCTTCTCCAGAAATAAAATACTTAAAAGTAGTTTTTTGTAGGCTTTTCCAGAATATTTACTTTACAACAGAAATATGAGGAATTTGACAATTGTGGTTTTGTAACAGACCATCTCAGAGGTGATGAATAAAACAAGTTGACATGGAATCTATCACCTTAATGTGTATCTGTTGGGTAATGGCATACATTAAATATGGGATGCCAAAGTGTAGACAGTGTTTGACGAGGCGCTGCATTTCAATATCCACAACAAAGAGATGAATCTGTCAGTGAGCTATGTTTGTCACTGGACAAATAGCAACACATCCTACCCATCTGAACACAGCTATTCCTTACAGAAAATCAATAAACTGGGTCTCCAAAACCATACAAATTAGGACAGCCCCACACATGAGGTTTAAGGATAATCTCAGATTGACTTAGAAGATCATGAAAGGAGAGGAAGGAAAGGATGTGATAAGACTGAGAAGATGACTCATGGCTTGAATTGCTGTTCTTTCTAAGTTACTGATATTTCTCAGATATAATAGCCATTTTGTAATTCTTCCAAGTTTCATAATGTTTTGAAATAAGTTGCCTTGGTTGAACTTCCAATTAAGGGCCATCGAATGAGTCATGAGGTGTTGAAGAATGGGTTTCCCAAGTGTTATGTATTGAATTGTGCCCTCCTCAAAATATATATTAGATTCCTAATGCCTACACATGTGTCATATGGTGTTATGAGTTGGAATCCACTGGATGGCACACAACAGCACATGCACATGGATATGATTCCTTTTGAGAACAGGATTTGCTTTATTATGTTAATGAGGTTATGTCAATGTAGGGTGTGTTAAGCCAATCACTTTTTAAATATAAAAGGAGTAATTAGGCATAGAAGCAAGAAGGCATGAATGGAGAGGTACTGATATGATGTACAGATCATCAAGGAACCAAGGAAAAGGAGCTGAAAAAGACAGGATATTCCTCAAAGCAGAGAGAGAGCCCATAAAACCTGAACTTAGATTTGGAGTCCTAGCCTCCTAAACTGTAAGAAAATAAATTTTGGTTTTTTGAAGCTTCCTACTTGTGGGGTTTCTGTTGTAAAAGCACTAAGAATCTAAGACACAGCGTTCCTCAGTGAGGTCCTAAAGTGATAAATATGGAATTTGACTAACCGTGCCTTATTAATATAACAAAGACAAACAAGGAAATAAAAAATCAATTGCTTTCTAATGAATTCTGACTCATACTGATCCTTTAGGACAGAATATAACTGTGGCATAACCCCTAAAGCATTTGACAGGCAGAAGGGTAGCAGTTCAAATCCACCAATCACTCCTCAAAAGAAAGATTGGGCAATCTACTTCCATAGAAATACCCTCTCAGAAATCTAAGGGGGGCTTGTTATGAGTCAGAATCAACTTGACAGCAGTGAGTGTTTTTTTTTTTTTTTTT
>NW_006921745.1:117105-117732 GCF_000298275.1 Orycteropus afer afer | reverse complement strand
ATTATGAGAATTGTGAGTGTAAATTGGGAGGTCTGTGGCATAGGGTCCAAGGCATTTTGACTGCTAACCAGAAGACTCATGGTTCAAACCCACAAGCTTCTCCTCAGAAGAAAGACTGGAGAATCTACTTCCATAGAGATACCACCTTGAAAACTCAAGGAGGGATCACTTTGAGTCTTATCAACTAGATGGCAGTGAAGTTTTTTGGTACTTTTTCTATGATACAACAATCATTCTTAGATCAGCCAGAAGAATGAACAAATCTGTCCTGAAGGAAGTGCAGCCAGAGTGGTCCTTATAAGCAACAATGACCAGACTTTGTCTCACCTACTTTGGTAATGCCACCACTCGTCAGTCACTTTATCATACTGTGGTGGCTTGCTTGTTTCTTTGAGACTGGATACTATGCTACCAGTATTTCAAATCCCAGCAGGGTCACCCATAGTGGAAAGGTTTCACTTGAGCTTCCAGACTGAGACATACTCAGAAAAAGGAAGGGACCATCTACTTCTCAAAGAATTGGTCAGTGAAAACCTTATGAATAGCAGTGAAACACAGTGTGATATATTACTGGAAAACTTTGTGACTACCTCTGAAACATTGTCTAATATAGAGCCAGAAGATGAG
>NW_006921745.1:105390-116595 GCF_000298275.1 Orycteropus afer afer | reverse complement strand
CTACAAGAAAACTAGTTAATACTACTATTACTCAAATTACACACCAACCACCAAAGCCAAAGACGAGAGAGTTGAAGATTTTTACCAACTTCTTCAGCTTGAATTGACCGAACATATACTCAAGATGTATTGATTATTACTGGTGATTGGAATGAGAAAGTTAGAAACAAAGAAGAATCATCAGTAGTTAGAAAATATGGCCTTGGTGATAGAAATGACACTGGAGATTGTATGATAGAATTTTGCAAGACCAATGACTCATTCTTTGCAAATACCTTTTTTCAACACCATAAATGATGGCTATACATGTGAACCTCACCAGATGGAATATACAGGAAATCAAATTGACTACATGTGTGAAAAGATGAGATGGAGAAGCTCAGGGTCTTCAGCTGAAACAAGGCCAGGAGATGACTGTGAAACAGACCATCAATTGCTCATATCCAAGTTCAAGTTGAAGCTGAAGACAATTAAAACAATTCCTGGAGTGCCAAAATATGACCTTGATTATATCCCACCTGAATTTAGAGACTCTCTGAAGAATAGAATACACATAGAACAACAATGACTGGAAACCAAGTGAATTGTGGGATGACATCAGGATCATCATACATGAAGAAAGTTAAAGGTCATTAAGAAGACAGAAAATAAATAAAAGACCAAAATGGATGTCAGAAGAGACCTGGAACTTACTTTTGAACAGAGAGTAGCTAAAGCAAATGGAAGAAATGACAAGATAACCAAACTGAACAGAAGATTTCAAAGAGTGGTTCGAGAAGACAAAATCAATTATTATAATTAAATGTGCAAAGACCTGGAGTTAGAAAACCAAAAGGGAAGAACACGCTCAGCATTTCTCAAGCTGAGAGAACTGAAGAAAAAATTCCAAGCTTGAGTTGCAATATCAATAGATTCTATGGGCAAACTATTAATGATGCAGAAATCATCAAAAGAAAATGGAAGGAATACAGAGTCAGTGGACAAAAAAGAAATAGTCAATGTTCATCTATTTCAGGAGGTGCATGTGACAAATAACTGAAGTATTGGAGGAAAAATTTGAAGCTGCACTGAAGGAATTGGCAAAAAACAGGGGTCCAGGAATTGGCAGAGTGCCCATTGAGATATTTCAACAAATGGATGCTGTGCTGGAGGCACTTATTCATCTCTGCCAAGAAATTCGGAAGGCAGCCACCTGGCCATCTGACTGGAAGAGAGCCATATTTGTACACATTCCAAAGAAGACTGATCCCACAGAATGTGGAAATTATCAAACAATATTATTAATATCACACAGAAGTAAAATTTTTCTGAAGATAATTCAAAATGGTTGCATCAGTGTATTGACATGGAAGTTCCAGAAATGCAAGCTGGAGTCAGAGAGGTCATGGAATGAGGAATATCATTGCTGATATCAGATGGATCTTGGCTGAAAGTAAAGAATGCCAGAAAGATAGTTATTTGTGTTTTATTGAGTTTGCAAAAACATTTAACTGTGTGGATCATATCAAATTATGGATAACATTGAAATGAGTGAGAATTCCAGAAAACTTACTTGTGCTCATGAAGGATCTGTACATAGATCAGGAGGTTTCCATTCAAACAGAAAAAGGGGACACTGTCTGGTGTAAAATCAGGAATAATGTTGGTCAGGGTTGTATCCATTCACCACACTTATTCAATGTGGATGCTGAGCAAATAATTTGAGAAGCTGGACTATATAAAGAAGAGTGTGGCAGCAGGATTGGAGGAAGACTCATTAACAATCTGTGATATGCAGATGACACAACCTTGCTTGCTGAAAGAGAAGATGACTTGAAGCATTTACTGATGAATATTAAAGACTATAGTTTGCAATACGAATTACACTTCAATATAAAGAAAATGAAAATCCTCAAAACGGGACCAATAAGCATCATCATGATAAATGGAGAAAATATTGAAGTTTTCAAAGATTTCATATTACTTGGATCCAAAATCAACACCAATTGAAGCAGCAGTCAAGAAATCAGACGTTATATTGCACTTTACTTTAAAGTATTGGAGAGCAAAGATGACACTTTGAAGACTAAGGTGCATCTAATACAATACCAACTCATGGTATTTTCTGTCACCTCATGTGCATATGAAAGCTGGGCAACAAAAAAGGAAAACCAAAGAAGAGTTGATGTTTTTGAATTGTGGTGTTGGTGAAGTACAGACTGCCAGAAGAAATGACCAAATTTTTCCTGGAAGAAGTGCAGCCAAAATACTTCTTGGAAGTGAGAATGGCCAGACTTTGTCTCACCTACCTTGGTCTTGTTATCATAAGAGACCATTTCTCAGAGAAAGGTATCATGCTTGGTAAAGTGGAGGGTCAGCAAGAAAGTGAAAGACTCTCAGCAAGATGGATTGACACAGTGGCTTCAATGATAGGCTCGTGTATAGCGAGTATTGTGAGAATGGAGCACAACTGGGCAGTGCTTTGTTCTGTTGTACATGGGGTTTCTATGAGTTGGATCTGACTCAATAGCACCTAATGACAACAAAAACTTTGGTCATGTTGTCAGAAGGGACTAGTCCTTGGAGAAGGATATCATGCTTGGTAAAGTAGGTTAGTGAAAAAAGGGAAGACCATCAAGAAGATGAATTGACACAGTAGCTGCAACGATGGGCTCAAGCACAGCAAGTATTGTGAGAATAGTGTAGGATTGGAAAATACTTTGTTCTGTTGTACAAAGGGTCAATCTTAGTTGAAGCCAAGTTAGTGGCACCTGACAACAACAACAACAACATCATTCTCAGTGTTGAAGACCTTATGAATAATTTATAATTTAGTGTTTGTGATATGAATGATAAAGGGTACTCAATTGAAATCTTAACTGAATTGGTCAATATTTATTAAGTTCTTGGTTATTACAAATTTTAATATGGAAAGGATATTTAACAAAACAGCATGGTCATATTTTCAGTAATCGAGAATTCTTACAAATATGTTATATGAATTTAAATTGGTGAATTTTGGTTCAAATCCCAGTTTCACCTCTTGTTATCTCTGGTTCCTTGAGTAATTCACTTAATGAACCTTATTTTAAACATCACTAATAATGATACCCACCTGGAAGTGTAGTAATAAATATTTGAGGGTGGTTAGCCAATGTGTTCAAATTGTCAACCTTTCAACTAATAAGGGTTGCAATGAATTGCAATCAGCTGGATGGCAATCAACAACAATAACAACAAGCCAATATGTACCCTATAAAAGGCACCTAATGAAGTTTATTGGGATATAAATTTATTTATATTAATATAGAAAAGTGTTTTGTTACTTGTATTTACCATTTGGCAAATGACAATATGTATCATATCTTGGATGTTTACCCACTCCTCTGAAACACAGTTTCTCAAACGCTGGCAATGTTGACCCCAGGGAACATATGGCAATGTTTGGCAATATTTTTTATTATCTTGATGAAGTGGAGGTTGAGGGGAGTGCTACGAGAATCTAGTAGGTAGAGGCCAGAAAAGTATGATACACAGGACAGCCCCCCACAACAAGAACTATATGGTTGAAAATTTAATCATACCAAGGCTGAGAAACTGTGCTGTAAAACATTGTCACATCAAAGAAAATGATCTCAGCAGTATCTATATATCTATCTATATATTTTGTTACCAGTTTCCTTAGGGATTTGATGTGATGAACTATCTATCACTTGATATCATCTTGAGCATCTTTATTGCTTTGAGGGAATGATTGAAGAATATTTGTGCTGGGTGATTTATTGTATCAGTGCTTAGAAAATGCTCATTCCTTTCCATTTCCTACTGTAGACACTTTGCCACCCCATTGATGTTGGAATCAGCTGTGTAGGACTTGTTTGATCAATGTAATATTAACAGATACAATGTCAAATAGAGTCTATAATTGTGCTTATGTGGTTTAGGTTTTTTATTCTCTTACTATTTGCCATGAGAATACTCCCTGAGTAACCTTTGGTCTAAGGATATAATAGATATGTAGAGCAGATCGAAAACCAACTCCAGTCTTGTTCATCTAATATACAGCCTGGCAGAGCCTAGCTCAAATCATGCAAATGCAGTTAACCTAAAGGTCTTTGAGCATGAGAATAAATGCTAGTTTTGTAAACCATTGAGCTTTGGCATGGTTTGTGACCAGCATTATTGTGGCAAAATTGACAAATGCATGATGCAATGAGAAGACATCATATACTAAATCTATTGTATATTCATTGATTCTAAACAGAAAAGGAATATCAGCAATTTGAATATTGGAAGAAAACAATGCAATAGAATAGAATTTTTGTACTAACAAGTGTCACTAACATTCCTGAGGCTGATTCTGGAGATCATAGGCTCAAGAATTTCAGAGGTGAGTTTGGCATTTACTGCTTGGATATTGATAATGTTTATAATTTGAGCATTCTTCTAAAATAGAGTCAAAGAAAATGGTTTTAGCAGTGGTTATATTTTTTGACCTACTGGCAAATGGGTATGTGTGTATATATATTCATCTTTATGGGGAGAGGATGCAAAACTTTCAGGAGATTCTTAAAGGAATTTGAGAACTACCTACCCTCTTAAAAAATCTAAGGATCATTTGATCCTTACAATAGATGTTACAAATTGGCCTGTGCTTGGAACTTTCTGGAATGCTATTATTCTCTGTGATCTCATAACTCAACAAACCTACTTTCTTCTGTACTCTGTTTCACAGACTTGTTATGTGACACATTTTCTGATAGATTTAGCAAGTAGAAAAGCTTTAGGGGTAAAAAACCATGACATGTGAGTCATCTGTTGTGTCATTTGTGCAGCTATAGTTATTCAGTGTTTGAGTTACTCATAATTCCAGCTTAAAATTTTATTTGGACAGAAACTAGGAATTGTGATGACTTAGCATTGGTATGTGCATTTGGAGTAAGTCAAGGGTCAAACAAAGTGGTAAGTCAGAACCTACTGTGTCGGGAAAGGACATCAGAGTATAGGCAGCCTGGAGCATGTTTCCAAAATATCTTCTTCATGTGCAAGAAACCTCAAAGAGGAGCGGGTTCCTCTAGCAATTTGTGGTTGAGATAATTCTGTACATTTCCAACAGGAACTGCAGAACTATGACCTACAGGCCTATGTTGATTTTTTAGTTGAATTTTAAATTTTAAGATAATTGTATGTTCATACATAATTATAAGAAACAATACAGAGACATGCCATGTATCTTTCACCAAATTTCCACCAATGGTAGCATTTTCAAAGCTATGGTAAAATATCTCAATCAGATATTGACATTGATGCAGTGAACATTCAGAGCATTTTCCTCACCACTGGAGTCCCAAATTTCTTTTTATAACCACATCCATATCCCTTCTACCTCGACCTTCTCCTTTGTCCCTGACAACCATTAGTCTGTTCTCAATTTCTGCAATTTTGTCATTTGATGAATGTTATATAAATGAAATCATATAGTAGGTAAACTTGTGGGATTGGCTCTTTTTTACTCATCAGTTTTCTGGAGAGTTTTTCAGGTCAGGATGTTATATGTATTGATAGTTTATTTATTTTACTCTGTGTAGTCTGAGTAGTCCAAAAGTTAACCTCTTAGTAGTTAGTAATATGGCTACTAACAGAGAAGTTGGAGGTTTGACTCCACCCCAAGGTGCCAAAGAAGAAAGTCTTTGCAAACTAATTCCAAAAAATTTGCAATTGAGAACCCTGTGGAGTCCAGTTCTACTCTCTCACACATAGAATCACCAGGAATCAAATTTGACTTGAAAGTAACTGGTTAGTATTCCATGGAATGGATTTACCACCAATTGTTTAAGTATTCATTCACCCACTGAAGGACATCTGAGTTGTTCCCAGTTTTTCATTTTTGACAACTTCCAATTTTCCTAGATTCGTAGTTCCTATGTTTCACATTCTGAATATTAATGAATGTGAAAGGTGTTTCTTCTAATTTTCACTCATTTGCCACATCAGTAAATGTAGGTCCTGAAAGTTTTCTTCCATCTAGAGTCATTAAGGTTGACTTTACTTTGAGGAGGCAGCTCTTCCCCAGTAGTGTTTTGATTGCTTTCTAACCTGAGGGGCTTGTCTTCTGGCACTATGTCAGATAATGTTCCACTGTTACTCATTTCTTGAAGTTTTCCAGTAATACATCAGACAATGTTTCACTGCTATTCATAAGGTTTTCAGAGGCCAGTGTTTTCAGAAGTGGATGGGTCCATCCTTCCCAGTCTGCCTTCCTCTGGAAAATCCACTGAAACCTGCTGACCATGAGTGACCCTGATGGTAGTGAAATACCAAAGGCATAGCTTTCAGTATCACAGCAACACCCAAGCCACCACAGTAAGACAAATTGACAGGTGAGTGGTGGATGCGTTGTTTAGTTTCCAAATGTTTAGGGATGCTCCTCTTATCTTTCTCTTATATATTTCTAGTTTGATTCCATTTTCACTTTATAACCTCAATTCTTCTGAATATGTTGAAGTTCATTTCATAGCCCAAAATGTGAGCTATCTTTATATATGTCCCGTGTATTCTTGGGAAGAGTTCACATTCTCCTATTGTTGGGTGAAGTGTTTAATAGTGAATACAATGTTAGATGTATTACTAGTACCGTTACCGTTACTATTGGGAGATCTGGTAGCATAGTGCCTAAGGCACTTGACAGCTAACCAGAGGACTGGTGGTTCAAACCCACCAGTCACTCAGAAGGAAGGTTGGGCAATCTACTTCTGTAGTGATACCACCTTGGAAACCCAAGTAAGGGTTGCTATGAGTTGGGTCTGACTTGACAGCACATAATAACAACAATGTTACTATACTGTTAATCCTTACAGATACTATTCTTCCGGTTGTCTGTAGGAGCATAAAATGTCTTCAAAGACTTCCAGTTTAGACTATGATTTATTGAAATATCCATTAAGGCAGAAGTCAAAATGATCCCCTTTGGTAAATAAGAGTCACATTAAGGGTGTTAGAGCTTTTGTATCTATGGTTGAAGACTATAGTTTGTTCAAGTCTACCCAACCAAATTGGGTATGTATTAGATCCAGTGGTTAGACTCTCATATTTGCAAGATTTGCTTCTGAACTACTTTTATTCCACAAGTTTGTCTCTTCCTGCCTATGGTTCTTAAGGTTGTGTGTCTCCTTGGCTGGGCTGTGCTTCTGAGTGCTTGGCAGCTACATGCAGTTATTCCCTGTGATTAAATTATAATCACCTCCATGATGGAACCTCCTGTGAGCAGACATGTAGTTGAAGGGGATTTACCCTCAACATGTGGTTTGATTTCAGTATATAAGGAGAAGCTTTGGGAAAAGCCTCTAGTTTTTCACTCAGTTTGGATCCTCCTTTTGGCCAAACCTTTGTTTCCAGTTCCTGGACTTGAACAAGTGGCCAATCATCTTGCTTGATGATCTTGGGATTGTGCAATTTTACTTGTCAATCTTCAGTTAATCAGCCTCAGCAGCCAGTGGTTGCATCAATTAGTGGAAGCCTTCAGATCCACGGGGCCTGGAACAAGAGGCAGAGCTGAAGTCCAAGGTTGAGGGGACTTTATCCAGGCCCCAGCTCTGGCACTCTGAATTTGTACTTTTAGCCTCCTAATCTGTAAAAGCATTAATTTCTGTTTGTTAAAGCCATCCACTTGTGGCAGAGGGACTGCCTGTGTCTCACTTTGCATCATGGCCCTTACTCTTTGCCATGACTCATTTTTTTTTCCTTCTTGGCTTCCTGAGCTCTCAGGCAAGAGCACTTTTCTCTGAAAGGTACATTCTAGGTAATTCTGACTAGCACAGACTAGTAGTGTTCCCTGAACGGATCTCTCCTTTTATCTCTCCTCTGAGTGGCTGGGGGTTGGATAGTGCCAGTGATAAGAGCAGGTAATTTTGAAATCAACAGACAAAGCAGTTATAAAGAGGAAGCAGAATCCAAGAGGTGAATCTTGGCAGGAACTTAATGTAAACTCTAACATCTAGAGGTACAAACTCCTGATTTCAGAACTGGATATCATTTCTTAAGGAGAAAATAATCTCTTACAATTTTATTATTATTATTATTATTATTATTGTGGTTTGGGTGAAAGTTTACAGAACAAATTCACATTCCATACAGCAGTTCATATACACTTTGTCTCATGACATTGACTACAGCTTCCCACAATGCAACAGGTCCCCTCCCACGTCCTCCGCACAGTACCTCTTCCCTGTGTCCTGCCCTCCATTCACTCCTGCCCCCTGAACTATGTCCCTGTGCACACACAGCCCTTCTATTCTCCCATGATTGTTCTCTCTAAGGAGTGTATCTACCTGCCAAGGTCCAGCCTCAGCTGTGGGTCTCTGGAGGGAGAGGTGGTGTCGGCGAGATGATGGAGACACACTCACATAAGATGAAGATGTGCCCCACATAATGAGGTGGCCTTCTTTATTTTATACTATATTGCAGATTACAAATGACAAAGCAAAATGACAAACACACAATTCCAGGTACATGGCTGTGGGCTATTCACTTTCTAAAACTTACAAAACTATTATTAAACTTAAAAACTTAACTTACGTCTTATCTTATCTAACTTATCTATCATTAACATTATATAAGTAAAATGTGCTAGACAATGAGGTTAACTAAAACATGAAAAAATGGTAAGGGTGAAGAATACAACATAGGGCCAGAACATGTGACCCAACCTTGTGGTTGGCACCATTCTCTGAATTATCACCAGCCTGGGGGTGCAGATGGTCTACATAGTCCAGTAACATACACTTGTGGCCTTTTAGTTTCTTAAAATAACTGTCCCATTGCTTGATTAGATATCTCTGTGCAGTAGTTTTACACCTAGGCCCTGATAATTTTAATCTCTCTAAGAAAGGGAGAGAGTAAAAAGGAACTCTTTTTTTCCATCTACCCACACCATTCTTTTACCTTCTATGTATGTCCCAGTATAAGGAAGAGGAAGGTTAGGTCATTGGGAAGGTTTAGGCTCCCCTTCCCGAGGAGGATACCAAAGTCTATCATTAATTCTATAAGCTACATTATAAGGAGGCTTAACTGTAGGAGGCAGCCACTTAGGCCAAGGTTTCTTCCTATCAGGAGTAATCCCTTTTCTATGTTGTGTTGCAGGGGTTGGTATTGTAGGAGGTTGAGTAGCCATGAGATCTTTCCACCAATGTGAATTCTCAATGTCTTTAGGATTCCCAGGGTCCTTTCTTGCTCTGGCTCATCATGGGATTTCTAGGAAAACTGGGGTTTTTGGAATTGGAACTCAGAGAGTCATCTGGAAGGTGGCCTGATTCATGGGAAACATGAAAATCAGTTTTGGACCCTCTGGGATGAACCAGAAGGAGCATGATCACCATAAAGATTATTGTAGCAATTAAGATAACAGACCAGAATACAATCGAAAGTAAAGGTGGAATTGGCTTCTGCCCAAGACTCTTGACAGCTGGAGCTTTGTCAAACAGCAGTCGTAGAGGTCTGGGCATCACCATCTACCTATTGTAAATATTCACCTCATATCCTTATCTTTTGTTTGGCTGGTAGCCACAGGTGTGGGTTCAGTTCCAGACACGAAGGCCAGCTAGGGGCCATAGCCTCAGTGCTTCCACCAGCAAACCTGGTCACCCCCTTTTTATTTCCCAAGGGGTTTTGAGTTTTGTCCCACATTGTTCTCTCTCTCTATCCAGGATCTCCTACACAGATCCCCTTCCTAGTGGTTGACAGTGGTAGCTGGGCACCATCTACTTCTTCTGGTCTCATAGTCGTATAGGCTGAGGATAGCATGGTGTACCAGTCGCTTGGACTAATTGTTTCCATGAATCTCTGGGTTTCCTCATTCTTCTTTGCTCTGGACGAGGAGAGACCTTGATGGCTGCTTGCAAGGTTTTGAGATCCCAGTCGCTACTCACCAAAGTAGGAGGTGGAACATTGTTTTGTGTAGTGTATTATGCCAATTGAGCTTGATGTCCCCTGGGACTATAGTCCCGAGCCCACAGGTTCAACTACTCGCTCCCTCTGGGTAGCTGGCTGTGACCAAAAAGTCACTACAACCTTGTCCCTTGTCAGCTCTACTATACACCTGTTCTTACAGAACATACAAATACACTCATAGAAACATTGTCTGCCAACCTTATATATGGTCTTGGGTACACTCCCCCCCTACATAGACATACCTAATAATTCAGGCTGTCCACACATCTATCCAGCCATGTATCCATATTTGCCTTCACTGACATCCTAGTACTGTATGTGCAAAAGGGCTCATCTTTGTTGTCGGTACCTCCCAAGTACCTCTCTGTCTTCCTTTTCCTCAGTGTCACCGTGCTGATCACTCACATTTGGCACATTCCCTTCTCTTCATCCAAATCAATATTTATTTCTACCTATATAACACTGTTCCCTTCCCTCCCCTCCCACCCCTGGTAACCAACAAAGAAAATTTCCTTCCATAGATAAACTTTTCCTTGACTTTTTACAATAACGGACTAATAAAATATTTGTCCTTCTGTGATTGACTTATTTCACTCAGCATATTGTCCTCCAAGTTCATCCACATTATGTAGTGTTTTGCAGATTCTACATTTTTCTTTAGGACTGCGTAGTATTCCATTGTGTGTATGTACCACAGTTAGGTTGTCCATTCTTCAGTTAATAGACACCTAGATTATTTCCACCTTTTGGCTATTGTAAATAGTGCTGTGATGAACATGGGTGTGCATGTCTGTTCTTGTCATGGTCTCACTTCTTTAGGATATATACCTAGTAATGGAATGGCTGGGTCTAATGGTATCTAATTCCAACTTTTTAAGGAATCGCCATACTGCTTTCCATAGTAGTTGTACCATTTACAGTCCTGCCAGCAGTGTATGAGAGTCCAGATCTCTCCTCATCTGCACCAGCATTTGTTATTTTCTGTCTTTTTGAACTTTGCTACTAGTGCTGGGGCAAGATAGTATGTTGTTTAGATTTGCATCTCTCTAATGGCTAATGATCATGAGCATTTTTTCATGTTTGTTGGATGCCTGAATATCCTTTTTGGTGAAGTGAATTTCTGGATTTCTGGCTGTAGATCTTGAATCATTTCTAATTTTTTATTGACATGACACAAGCCATGATATTTCCAATTGCCTCGTATGCATGTGAGAGCTGGACAATGAATAAGGAAGACCGAAGAAGAGTTGATGCTTTTGAGTTGTGGTGCTGGCGAAGAAT
>NW_006921745.1:83889-104341 GCF_000298275.1 Orycteropus afer afer | reverse complement strand
AAACTGAACCTAGGAAAGGAAAAATAAATAATAATAATAAAAAAGTACAAAAATAGTAATAATAATAGTTATTATTATTTTAAAACAGACAAAACAAACAAACTGAAAAAGAAAAGGAAAAAAATGTGGGCAGGGAGGGTCAGGGCACCCAAACTCCGTCCGAGCACACAGACTGGGATGGAATTCCTGCTGGCCCAGAATGTGGATGGGAGTGAGGGATGGCCACATCTCTGTTCACCAAGAGGGTATGTGGTATAAGAGTAAGAAGGGGAATATCACACCTTTCCAGTTGTCAGTGTCTGGAATGTCCTTGTGGTTCTCTGAAAATGGAGCCTATTCTTAAGTCCCTGGAATCTGGGAGAATGCTGTCACTTTAAATATCCAAAATGGTCTAACAAGTTGTAAACATTCAAAATGGCTGCACCCTCTGGACAGGCAAAAGTCCACAGCTCAGCCCACCTTCCTCTTAGGTACTTCCCCTTTTATTCACCAGCTGCCAGAGAAGTCCTCCACACAGTCCCTGGTCAGCAGGGCCAATTTTTAGGTTAATTCTTATGTCCTAACACCACTGAGCAATACCTACACTGTCTGTGCCATCATGATCATTGTACAAAGAAATTTTAGAAAATATATATATTAATATTATATACAGGTCCACTCTTCAGGGATTATTACTTTTAATTTATAGTTATATATTCTTAAGGCTCCATCTCTTAGTCTTCTATTCTCCAATATTTGTATCCAGTGTTGATGTTGGGTTTTTCTTCTGACTAGTTGTTTTTCAAAGATAATTCATGATGGAAATAGACAAAAATAATGTAAAATGTAATAATTCATAATGCCCCTTTTTTCTGAAGGACTAATTGAAAAAAAAATGGATTTTTAAATATTAAAAAGCTTCCATTTTGGAAACCCAAGGAGGGGTCACTATGAGTCAGATCTAACTCGATGGCAGTGAGTATTTCAGATGCTAGTTGTCTGTATCCAATGCTATGCTTATATTTTTATGGTAGATTAAACTACCATATATTGGGAGGATGGTAATAATAAGTTTAATTTATAGGTTTTTTTTTTTTTTTATGCCACTCAATCTTTCAAATCAAGATGGGTGTTCCTTGTCTGTAAAATAGAGGTAATAATTGTTTTTATAGGTAGTATTTCTTTAGAGATTAAAATAGTGACAACATTTTCTTAGTTGCCTAGTGCTACTGCAACAAAAATACCACAAGTGGGTGTCTTTAAAGAATAGAAATTCATTTTTTCACAGTTCTGGAGGTTAAAAGTCCAAATCAGAGTCTTGGCTGCATATGTTCCTTCTGTGGGTCTCTTTCTTAGGTTCTGCTCTTTGCTGCAGATCCTTAGCATTCTTCAGTGTTCCTCCATGTTCACTGATTCTTATGTCCTAACCCCACTGAGCAATCACGATCATTGTCAGACTGCAGCTCCATATGTCTCCTTTTTTGGTGTTTTCATGCAAATTTTTCTACTAGTTGGAGTTTAGTCCACTTCTATCTCCTTCCCTTCAAGGCTCAGGGGTCCAGGATTCCCTTCTGTATTTGTGTTAACTTGTTCCCCTTTTCTTTGTTGAAGAGGATCTGTGCAGTTTTTCTGCCTATTCCTTGGGATCTGTCTCCTCTCTGTGTGTGTCTCTTTATTTAGTCTGGTCTTCTAATAACTCAGAAGGGATTAGGTTCATTATCCATCCTACACTGATATAACTTCATTGACACAACAAAAGAAAACCCTTGTTTCAATTCATAACAAATATTTATCCCAAAGCCATTAGGAGGAGTGTCTTAGTGTGGTTAACTATTATTATTTTTGCTGTTGTTGCTATTGATGTTGGTATATTATTCTGTTGATGTCCTTTAAGTAATAAACATGACAAGGAAATAAGATGGAAGTCAATTAATCCAGATCTAATTATTACTATTTGCTAATACATTAGAATTAACAAAGCTCTGGTGAATAAGAGCAATTATGAAGTATGAGATCCAAAGCACCAAAAAAATCTTAACTTTGTTTCATGGTTTCTGCCTATTTGGGAAAATCATTCTATAAAATGGATGGAGGAGAACAGCTGAGAACCAACTTTCATGCAGGGTTGTACTTGCTGGTTTCACTTAAGAGAGGTCAGGTTCAAGGAGGAAGATTACTGAGTGATTTGTCTTCAGTCGGAAGCTGAAAGGATGCAGTCAGAGGGGTGGGGGTTTGATGAAATAACTTAGAACAAGGGAAATTGTGCATTTGAAAGATTTATAATATTCTGCAAATCAAGTTAAACCAAAATTCAAAATAGATATGCATTGACTTGTTTTGATCCTGCCTCAGGCATTTGACTGCTAACCAGAAGGCTGGAAATTCAAACCCATCAGACACTTCTTGGAAGGAAGATTGGGCAATCTACTTCCATAGAGATATTGCCTCAGAAACCCAAGGACAGGTCACTATGAGTCAAATTGACTCGACAGCAGTGAGGTTTTTTTTTTTTTTTTCAGGATAAATATACTAGAAATGGTCATTCTTTTCCAAAGTTAGTCTATGCAAAGGATTATTTTTGTTGTTACCTTCCTTAGAGTTGGCCCACATCTCATAGAAACCCATACAAACAAAACAAAATGCTGTCCTGTTCTATACTATCCCATCATCAGTTATGGGTTGGACCATTGTGATTCACAGGGTTTTTATCAATTGATTTTTGGAAGTAGCTCTCTAAGCTTTCCTTCCTAGTCTTTCTTAGTCTGGAAGGGCCATTGAAATCTGTTCTACTTCATGTAACACTCCAGCCCTCACTGACAGATGAGTGAAGGTTGTACAGGAGGTGCATTGGCTGGGAAATGAACTAAGATGTCCCACATGGAAGGAGTTCTGGTAGCATAATGGTTAAAGCATTTGGCTGCTAACCAAAAAGGTTGACAGTTTGAACCCACCAGCCACTTCCAGAGAAAAAGAAGGCAGTTTGCTTCTGTAAAGATTTACAATCTTGGAAACCCCATAGGTCAGTTCTACTTTGTCCTATAAGATTGCTATGAATTGGAATTGATTCAATGGCAGTGAGTTTGATTTGATTTGGTCCTACATTGAAGGAAAGAATTCTACTGTGGAAGAGTTAATTCTCTTTTGTACAAAAAAATTTCAGTCCCTTCCTGGCTTTGGAAAAAAGATTAAAATTATGAGCACTTTTTCAGTTTTCCAACCAGCTTCTGACATAAGGTTGACATTTTCCCCAACAACAATCTCTGCCTAACCCTTTCATTGCCCCTGTTTATTGTGGTAGTTAAGCTGTGTGTCACCTTGGCTGGGCCTGGTTTTGAGTGGCTGGGCAGCTGGATGTAGTTGTCCCTTATGATGAGGCTAGTAATCAACACCATGGTGGAATCTACTGGAGCAGCTGAGTGGTTGCCTTAGGGGTGTGGTCTGCTTTCAGTATGTAAGAAGTATTAAGAAAGATCTCTGAGTTTTTTCGCACTCTTGGACCTTGCATGTAGCTGAGTCTTCACTCAGCAGCCTGTCTTATCTCCTGCTGATCTTGGGACTGTCTCTGAACTTTTATTAGTGGCCTGCCATGTTGCCATTTTATATGTTAACCTTGGGTTTGTCAGCTTCAGCATCCAGCAGCTGCCTGAGTTAAGAGATGTCTTCAGCTTCTGTGGGCCAGGAGCAAGACGCAGAGTTGAAGCCTAAGGTTGAGGGGTCTTCACTGAGGCCTTACAGTTTGGCACTTTGAACTCAGACTTCTAGCCTCCTCAACTGTAAGAGAATAAACCTGTTTGTTAAAGTCATCCATTTGTGGCATTTCTGTTAGAGTGACATTACAGGAACAAAACACCCTCATTCTGGGGTTAAATATAAGAAATTTTCCGTGTTTCTGCATTCTCTGATACACTTTTTTTCTACTTGATATTCTTAGTAGTGACAGATTTCCCTTCCATCTTTCCCCAGCCCCAGATTGTTTTAATTACCACTGCTGTGTTTTGTTAGATGGTAAACTGTGAAAATGGCCTCTGGTTGTTTAGGTTTCTTAGCTGTTTTTTTTTTTTTTTAAAGAAAAAATAAAATAAAATAAAAACCACTTGCTTGGTATAAAATGAGGCTTATATGACCCAGGGGTCTATTGACTTACTCATTTATTCGTTAGGAAGGAAAGTGGAACAAAAGATAAGGGTAATTCATCTACCATAGTCACCCATTTTGACTGCAGAGATTTTTCTTAGTTCACACTCTATAGACAGAGTGTCTTGGGGGTGGGGCAAGCTGGGACTTTGTCCTTCATGAGGAAGTCTTTGTACTGAAGTCACAACTTTCCTCTCAACTGTTTGCTTCACACAGTCCATAGAAAGATGAAGGTAGGAAGAGAAGAGCAACTCTTCTATAAATATGGGCTACCCTGTAGTGAGGTTTGGATATTGCAATTGAACCTTGCAATACCTGTCTTGAATCCATCACTAACTGAGTGCTAAAGGCAAGTCTATCCCTCTTATAAGCCTTGGTTTATTTGTCTGTAATGTGGAACTAATAACAAAACCTATTTAACATGTGTGGGTATGATGTTTACATGTGCTAATATGCTGTACATTGTTGTATCTATTGGTGAAAATGGTTAACTTGCTGAGCTGTTAATCAGAAGGCTGGAGGCTCAAGACTACACACAGGTGTCTTGGGAGTAAAGATTGGTGATCTACTTCCATAAAATTAGTCACTGAAAATCCAGTGGAGCACAGTTCTACTATAACACACATGGGGTCTCCTTAAGTTGTAATTGACATGATAACAACTAACCTGGTTATTCTCACTCATGACAGAGGATCTCTAAATTCCATCTTCAGCATCTGTTAGCAACTTAGTCTACCCCAGTGCATGGAACAGGAAAGGAGATTGGTACATGCTTTTTTACTGTGAATGAATGAATGAATGAACTAAACCAATGACATCAAGAAAATGGGAGGATAGGAAAAAACAAAGGCTATTGAAAAAGAGGAGGCCTCCATTTTCAAGTTTGATCTTTTAAACATAGAGAACAACTTTAGATAAATAAACTTTCATCAAAAGCCAAAGCACCATTTAACAAACCCCATAAGAAGGGTTCAGTTTACCATTTAGGTTTACTTTGGTTATACCTACCCAAGTGATTATTCCCAACACTTCTCGAGTTGAGAAAAATATCTATCAATAATAACATTACTAATAATAACAACCAATATTTGTTGAATGCTTACTACCTTCCTGACCATTGTCCAAATTATTTTACCCATCATAACCCATTTAATTGCAATTCAGTTCTCACAACAAGGCTGCACACTAAGCACAATTATTATTCCCCATATTACAGATCACAAAACTGAGACATAGAGGTGATTGTGATGAATTGATGGTGCCACAGTTAGTAAGCCTCTCAAAGCAAATCTAATTTTAGAATTTTATTTTGGACATTTCCTGTTCTTTCCATATGGCAATGGAGTTCTTTTTGCCTTACTGCACATATCCTACCACTTCTACGCAGGCAATCCAAATGTGTCAGTGTTCTTTAGTTATTTGTTCTAACAATCATGCTGAGTTTTTAGAATGTCATATTTGACAATGTGCTAAATAGCCCTCTTCTATGAATAGTCCTCCTATGAGTCAGCTTGAAGACCAGCAGGCTTGTTCCTGTCAAATGAAGTCTAATCCTGACTTGCCTAATTACAAAAGATCTTCTTTTTCTTCCTCCATAGCTTTCTGGAAACTTTGGATAAAGAGTGCTTAGCTAAGAAAAGCTCCTGTCTCCATCCAGGTATCAACATTTCTTTCCCTGACTTGAAGCATTGCTGCTCTGCTGGTAAATAACTTCAACTGCTCAAACACTGGGGACTGCATGTTTTTATATAGTGGGGATTGGATACAGCGTGGGACATGCCTTGATTAAATGGAGCATTCTGCTTAAAGATTACAACTCATTCTGATTTCTTCATGCACTTCGAATTTCTCTTCTGATCACCAAGCTTCCTTCTCAGCCACAGAAGACTGAAATATACTTTTTTGTATGCTTTGCCTCCAAATAACTTTTAATTAGATATTTAAATTAGAGCGCTGCTGGTTGACTGAGTCCAGCACTTTTATTTTCCAGTCCAATTATTAGGTGTTTTAATTCTACAGTTCTTGGCTTGCCATTTATTCTAACATTACTAACTAAGACATTAGAGAATAATTCCTAGATTTTCTCCCAAAGAAAATGACACATTAATATGTAAAATTAAGAACAAAACTATAAGCAGTCAAATCCATAATTATATATGTATATATGTAACTATGTATAAAATTATATATGCAACCTAGGGCATCTGGTTGCTAACCAGAAGGTTGGTTGTTCAAACCCACCAGCCACTCCATGGAAGCAAGACTGGGCAATCTACTTCCATAAAGATTTACCACCTTGAAAACCCAGTGGGGGTCACTGAGTTGGAATCGACTCAATGGAAGTGGGTTTGGTTTGAAATTATCTGTATATTTATATATATAACTAGTTTAAGCTTTTAAATTTGTAATCACAACTCAGCTTTTTTGACTAGTTAGATGCTGACTGGGGAGAACAGTCAAAAAGACTAATAAAAAGGGAAAACACAGGAAAATCCTAAGAGATTTTGTCCTTTTTTGGTCAAGTAGAGAGTGAGTAGCGAGGCTTCCATATGAGATAGACAACTGCACAGAGGCCATTCCAATCTTCACTGGATGAGAAAGACCAGGCCACAATCCAAGGAGTCTAGCAGATGGACTAAGTGTCTGATGGCTTTTATGAACACTTAACATTTAGGGAGCATTTGCAATGCTTCAGACTTTGAGTGCTTTCACTCCTTCAGTACTCAAAACACTGTTATATGGCTGTTGATGTTAGCTGTTATGGAGTCAACTCTGACTCCCGGAGACCCCATGTATGATAGAACCAAACATGGCCTGGTCCTGTGCCATCTTCATGACTGTTGGTCTACTTGTGTCCATTGCTGTACCCACTGTGTATTTTGTGTGTCTTTTAATCTAGGGACTCATCTTCCAGCACTAAGTAGCAAAATATTCTCTTGTGATTTATAGGATTTTAGTTGGCTGAGTTTTGGAGTAGATCGTCAAAACTTTCTTCCTTATCTGTCTTTGTCTGGAAACTCTGCTTATACTTGTCACCAATGGCTGACCTTGCTGGTATTTGAACTACTGATGGCATAGCTTCCAGCATCATAGCAACATGCAAGTCATCACAGTATTACACATTGACAGACAAGTAGTAGTTATAAGGTAAGTACTACTAATTCTTCTACTTTATAGATGAAGAAACCGAGACACAGAGAAGTTAAGTTACTTGACAAAAGTCACACAAATAGTAAGTGATAGATGTAAGATGTAAATTCAAGCTGTTGCTCCTGGATTTTCACTTTCAATCCCCACACTTTCTAACCTCAAACAAGGTAAATAGTTCAAAGCAAGCAAAGGTAGGGCTGAGCTGCCAAGCCACATAGTCACAAATGTCACAAATGGTGATAGTTGCTACTGCATGTGGTAGTTGTAGGACTAAATATTATAAGTCATCTTAAAAGACTTAGCTTAGTACCTGGAATAGAATGTTTTACACGTTGTTTTTGTCATTATTAGGTGCCATCAAATTGGTTCCAACTCATAGAAACCCTATGTATGACAGAAGGAAATACTGCCTGGTCCTGTGTCATTCTCACAAAAGTGGCTATGTTCAAGCTCATTGTTTCAACCACTGTATCACTCCATCTCTTTGAGGGTTGTCCTATTGTTCACTGACTCTCAGCTTTACTGAGTATGATGTTGTTTTCCAGGGACTGGTCCCTCCTGACCATGTCCTCAGTATGTGTGACAAAATGTAACCATGTTTGTTTCTAAGCAGCATTGTGTCTGTATTTCTTCCAAGACAGATTTGCTCATTCTTCTGGTAGCTCATGGTTTATTCACTGTTCTTTGCAAATCCATAATTCAAAGGCATCAATACTTCTTTGATTTGCCTTATTTATTGTCTAGTTATTGCATGCATATGAACTTGAACTGATTGAAAATATGGCTTGATTCAGGCTCATCCTAGTCCTCAAGGTCATAGTTTTGCTTTGAACACATTAAAGAGGTCTTTTACAGTAGATCTGCCAAATATAATACATCATTTGATTGCTTTATTGATGTTTCCATGGGCTTTGATTTTGGATCCAAGTAAAATGAAATCCTTGACTACTTCAATCTTTTTCCATTTATCGTAATGTTGCTTATTGGTCCAGTAGTGAAGGTTTTGTTGTTGTTTTTGAGATGTTATCCATATTGAAGGCTGTAGTCTTGGATCCTTATCAGTAAGTTCTTTAAGTCTTCTTCACCTTCAGCAAGCAAGTTGGGCCATCTGAATATTGAAGATTATTAGTAAATCTTCCACCAATCCTGATGCAACATTCTTCATATAGTCCAAGTTCTAGTATTGTTTGATCAGCACACAAATTGAATAAGTATGATGAGAGGCTATGGCCCTGACACACACCTTTCCTGGTTTCAAAGCATCTATTATCCCCTAGTTTTGTTTGAATGCCTGCTTCTTGATTGAGGTGCAGGTTCCACATGAGCAGAATCAAGTGTTCTGGAATTCTTATTCTTTGCAATGTTATCCATAGTTTGGTATGATCCACATTGTTGAATGCCTTTGCATAGTCAATGAAACACAATTAAACATCTTTCTGGTATTCTTTGCGTTCAGCCAAGATCCATCTGAAATCAACAATGATCTCTCATGATTTACTTATTTCAATCATCTCTCAATGATCTACATCCTCTTTGAAAATGACTTGAATTTCTGGTATGTCCCTTTTAATGTACAGCTGAAACTGTTTGTGAATTATCTTTAGTATTATTTTACTTGTATGTAATCATAATTATAATGTTTGATAATTTACACACTCTGTTGGATCTTTCTTTAGAATGGGCACAAATATGGATCTCTTCCAGTTGTTTAGCCAGATAGCCCTCTTCCAAATTTCTTGGCATACACAAGTTAGTACTTCTAGGATTGTATCTATTTGTTGAAATATTTCAATTGGTATTCCATCAATTCCTAGAGCTCTTGCTTTTCACCAGTGCCTTCAGTGTAGCCTTGACTTCTTCCTAGAGTATCATCATTTCTTGATCATCTGCTACCTCCTGAAATGGTTGAACATTGACCAATCCCTTTTGGTACAGTGACTCTGTTTATTCCTTCCATCTTATTGTGAGCTCTCTCTGTGCTTTGAAGATAGAGCAAACAATTGCTAAATATTATGGGCAGAGATGCTGATGATGCAGATGATGGGGATATATGTACAGAGGAGATGAAGTTTGAATCAAGAGCTTGAATATGGGTTTAGGTTGTTCCCTCACTTATGTGGTGCCCTCACCCTTGAATGATAATGGATGGAGGGTGGAAACTAGCCATGGAGTTTAAAGGGCCAAATTACTTGTCTTCCTTTTATGCTTTAGTGAATTAAAACAAACAACCATTGACCAAACCCACTGATTCTGCCTCAAACCATCCATACTTGGTCAGGATCCTCATAGGCTGGAGTCCTACAAGAACAGTGCCTAGCAAAAGTGCAATAGGACTCACTCTTTCATTCATCAGCAATTTACTGAAACAACTATGATCCAAGCACTCTGCTTGGCTCTTTATAAATATACATGCTATGTCCTCAAGACCTATCATCTAAGAGTGGAAATAAAGCATGTTTATAATTAGCCAAGAATGTGGGACTGAGAACTGAGGTACACACATAAGAACAATTAGTGTGTATTCCCTAGAAACAAGGACTAAGTTATTTTTCATAATTTTTTTATCTATTGATTTGGATCAAAATTGAGTGTTTTTTTTTTTTTTTTTTGTAATGGGAGTGAGTTGCATAGGATCTATGGTTAGAGAATGCTTTTTTAGGGTTAGTATTAAATTGAATGGTTATACCAATATTATTTATTCACTTTCCTCATGTGAAAAACAGTTGCCTGCATGCTGAATTTGAGTTTAAGAATTTACATAGTCCAATGGAATGTGTGTAGATGTGAGGCTTGCTCTTTTGAACTCTTGTAGGATGCCATGTGAAAAACATGTCAAGGTAATCATTGGTCCAAGGAGGATGCAGAGATATATGGAATAAACTTAAAACTGGTCCATGGCCTGGAACCAAACCAAAACAATCTGTAACCTGAAGCAAAGACTTTCTCATCAGCAATAAATATAAATGCTTGTTGCTCTACATTGCTGGGTTTGGGGATGCTTGTTATTTGGCATTACTGAAAGAAAAGAAAAGAAAAAAAAAAAAGAAGACTGATGTGCATTCCCTTCACTAAGAAGAGCCCATGTGTAATCTTGTTGTGAGGGTTCTAAGTACCCAGTGCCCATTGTTGAAGCGAGCAGGGCTTGTTGCATTTCTCTTCATCTCTTCCTATTTTAGGTTTAATTTTATCTTTATTTGGGGAGCACCATATACATGGATCAGGAGGCTGTCATTTGATCAGAGCAAAGGGATACTGCATGGTTTAAAATACATGGTTTAAAATCAGGAAGGATATATGTTGGGGTTGTATCCTTTCACCATACTTATTCAACCTGTATTCTAACCAAATAATCCGAGAAGCAGGACTATATGAAGAGGAACATGGCATCAGGATTGAATAAAGACTCATTAACAACCTGCCATATGTAGATGACATAACCTTACTTGTTGAAAATGAAGATGACTTGAAGCACTTGCTGATGAAGATTAAAGACCACAGTCTTCACAATTAGACCAATAAGCACCATCATGATGAATGGAGAAAAGATTGAAGCTGTCAGGGATTTAATTTTACTTGTATCTGCAATCAACACTCGTGGAAACAGTAGTCAAGAAATCAGATGCCAAACTGCATTGGGCAAATCTGCTGCAAAGTATCTCTTTAAAGTGTTAAGAATCAAAGATGTCACTTTGAAGACTAAGGTGTGCCTAACCCAAGCCATGGTATTTTCAATTGCCCCATATGCATGTGAATGTTAGACAGTGAATAAGGAAGACCAGAGAAGAGTTGATGCCTTTGAATTATGGTGTTAGTGAAGAATACTGAAAATATGGACTGCGAGAAGAGTCAACAAATCTGTCCTGGAAGACATGTAGCCAGAATCCTCCTTGGAAGTGAGAATGGCCAGGCTTTTTTTTTGTCTCACCTACTCTAGTCATGTTGTAAGAAAGGACTATTCACTGGAGAAGGATATCATGCTTGGTAAAATAGAGGCTCAGCGAAAAAAGGGAAAACCCTTAAAAATATGGATTGACACAGTGGCTGCAATAATGGGCTCTAGTATAGGAAGGATTTGGGGATGGTGTAGGATGGGGTAGTGTTTCAATCTATTGTACATAGGGTCACAGTGAGTCAAAGTCAACTTTACAGCACCTAACAACAACAATAACATGACCCAAGCTTAGAAAGTCAGATGATCCTCCTTAGGACTTTAACTCTTTAGTCAATGACCCAAGAATATAGTAGTTAGAGGTCATACTTTATAAAAGTGGTATCCTGAGTAGGGTTTTCCATGAAAGAGATTATTGCTGTGCTTTTTCCTTTCTTTCTCTGTCATTGTCTTGGCCCCTAACTCCTTCCAAAGCCAACCTCCCACTGATTCTTGGAGCACCTGATATTTTCCAATAAATTCTCTATTGTTTAAGTTAGTCAGGGTTAGTGTCTGAAGCTTGCAAACAAGCACTCAACTATAATCACTAAAATTGATACTGATGATAATGCCTCAGATAGTTATTTAATCATGAAAATACCCAAAGCCACATGAGGATCCTTTCAGGTGCTACATATTATGAGATGCCTGTCTGTGCCTTTTGGAGTTCTTCCTTTTCTGTCCACACTGGACATCTATTTATGATTAGTAGCTGCCCTGAATTTTGGGGCTTCCCATGGTGTGAGACAAGGCTCTTTCTTACTATTCTGAGAATATATCAGCTTCCAAAGTTAATCAGAAACCACAAAGGGAAATCTGGCTTGCAGACCTTGCAATAAACTCTTATGACAACCAAACCACACTTACTGCTGTTGAGTTAATCCTGACTCATAGTGACCCCTCCTTGGGTTTCCAAGGCAGTATCTCTATGAAAGTAGACTGCCCAGTCTTCCTTCCGAGGAGTGGCTGGTGGGTTTGAACCTCCAGCCTTTTGGTTAGCAGTCAAATGCCTTATGCACTATGCCACTCTTATTAGAACTATTAAAATTAATCTGCTTTTTTCTTGACTTGACTTTTGATTCTTGGAAAGTATAATAGACAAATTTGTAGAGTTTCATTTTCATTTTTAAAGACTAGATACATTTACCTTTTCTGCCATCAGATTATAAAAGTCCACTGTAAATGGACTCTCCTTGATAACAAAAGTAATCTTCCCAATGGATGTCCCACTGTCAGAAGGCGTAAATGTTAGTCTTAGAGATTATTTTCCATCAAAGCTGGCTGCAAATAAGCTTAATTTTTCAGACTGTGCACATTAACCTCTCTCATACGGATGCAGTGAAAAAACATTTTTTTGTCAGCTTTCAGTGAATAAAAGGAGTATGTTTTCTGATGCTTCTAATTACACTTGAAGGGAAGCAGTGAGTTTTCTGCTGCTTCCAAATTACATTTGGACATATGCAGCTTTGTTACAATTTAATTCTTCCAATTAAACTAATCTCTTTATTTTTCATTCATTTGGTGGGTAGATGGATAGGAGCATTTAGAGGAGGAGTGAGAGACTATTGAAATAGATGATATTTTTTTATATAATCAGATCAGGATCAAAATATGGGTAAAAGCACATAAAAATAACACAGTGAATATGTTTAGCATTTTACTTATTTCAATATGTGTTCATTTCTATAACCTCAGTTTATCCTCATAACAGTTCTGGCAACTAGGAAGTCTTCATCTTCCTTTGATAGATGGGAAAACCAAGGCGCATGTATACACACACACACACACACACACACACACAAGTCAAGAGGTTTGACCTAGGTTTTTCAGGTGAACAATATCAATTATGGATGAGATTGCAGTTAGTCAACTCTTAGCTCATCCTCTCTCTATTAACCAACATGGCAAGGTGGAAGCCTTGAAAATGTGGATGAAATTTAAAGCCATAATACTAGAGCTGTGGTTCTACCTCTAATTCTTCCTGGTTATTTGTTTTACAGAATGGCTAAACCTTAGTTTTCTCATTTGTGAAATACGAATAAAAAAAAATGCTGGAGTGGAAATGAGGTGATTTTAATGAAAAACACTTTGCTAAGTACAAAGTACAATACAAATGAAATTATTTTTATATATTCAATATAATTATAACAATATTTATATATCATATAATAATTTATATTTATTGAAAAATTTTATGTTAAATAAGGAACATGTTGTAAAATTCTTAATAAATTATCATACAATGTATGTGGTTATGTATGTATGTTACAGCGTGTAACTACCCCTATGTCATGAATCATAATGTCATCAGCATCCAGAAAGTTAATGTCTATTCTTATTCTTCCCATTTCCTCTTCTTAGAGGTAACTACTATTCTAGGGAAACTTATCTATGCCATACACACACACACACATGTATATGTGTGTGTGTGTTTGTGTGTGTGTGTGTGTGTATATATATATATATATATATATATATATATGAAATCCCTAATTAACATAATTAAATTTTGCCTATTTTTGAACTTTATATCAATAGAATCAGATAGTATACATCTTTTATAACTGATTTCTTTTGTTCAGCATCATGTTTTTAAGATTAATCAATGTTGTTCTACGTAAATGTAATTATTCATTTTCATATTATATAGTACCCTACAGTACAAACATATCATAATTTACCTAAGTCTTTTACCATCGATGGATATTTAGATTGTTTCTAGGCTTTTTTTTTTTTGAAGCATATTGGAAATGAAACTGTAAACTAGTTCACAGAGCTTGCTGCACATGATTATGTATGTCTGTAGAGTATGTACAAAATATGCACTCTTTTTAAATGGAAAAATCATAATTCAGGTGAAAAGAAAAAAAAAATACAATAATAGAGAAGAAAGAACTATCAGAAATTCAAACCGAATTCAGTAAAGAATATGGAATGAAGGATATCATTGCTAATGTCAGTTAGATAATTGCTGAAAGCAGAGAATAGCAGAAAAATCTTTACCTGTGTTTTACTGATTATGCAAAGGCATTCAACTGTGTATATCATAACAAATTATGGATAACATTGCAAAGAATGAGAATTCCAGAACTCTTAATTGTGCTCCTGCAGAAACTGTACATAAATCAAGAAGCAGTTAACCAAACAGAACAAGGGGAACTAAGTGATTTAAAATCCAAAAATATGTGCATTAAGCTTTTATCCTTTCACCATACTTATTTAATCTCTATGCTGAGCAAATAATCTAAGAAGCTGGACTAAAGAATAATGCAGCATCAGGATTGGAGGAAGACATTAACAACTTGTGATATGCAAATGACATAACCTTACTTGCTGAAAGTGAAAAGGACTTGAAGTCCTTACTGATGAAGATCCAAGACTATACTTTCAGTATGGATTACACCTCAACATAAAGAGAACAAAAATCCTCACAACCAATGTCAATAAGAAAATAAGCAATGTCATGATAAGGAAAAAAAAAAAAAAAAAGATAGAGGATGTCAAGAATTTTATTTTACTTGGATCCACAATTAACACCCATGGAAACAGCAGTTAAGCAATTAAGAGACAAGTTGCATTGGGCAAATCTGATGCAAAATCTCTCTTCATAGTGTGAAAAAGTAAAGATGTCGCTTTGAGAACTAAGGTGTGCCTGACCCAAGCCACGATGTTGTCAATAACATCTTATGCATGCTAAAGTTGGACAATGAATAAGGAAGACTGAAGAAGAATTAATGCCTTTGAGTTACAGTGTTAGTGAAGAATATTAAATATATCACTGACTACCAGAAGAATAAAGAAATCTTTCTTGGAAGAACAGCCAGCATATTACTTAGAAGTGAGGGGGGTGAAACTTCATATCATGTACTTTGAACATGTCATCAGGAGAGGCAAATCTCTGGAGAAGGACATCATTCTCAGTAAAGTCAAGAGTCAGCCCCCCCAAAAAAATAAATAAATAAAAGACCACCCTCAAAGATAGAGATTGGCACCATGACTGCAACAATGGGTGAAAACAGTAATGATTGTGAGGATGGTGCAGAA
This sequence comes from Orycteropus afer afer, assembly GCF_000298275.1. Classification (NCBI taxonomy): domain Eukaryota; kingdom Metazoa; phylum Chordata; class Mammalia; order Tubulidentata; family Orycteropodidae; genus Orycteropus; species Orycteropus afer. Next base: position 89,106 of record NW_006921745.1, on the reverse strand, counting down.
TGAGCAGTGTTTTGTTCTGTTGTATATAAGGTTGCTATGAGTCAGAACCCTCTTGATGGCACCTAACAAACAAAACAACATAATAAAGGAAAGAACGATGAGTAAAGTAGAATGTTTGCTGTCCTCTCCAGTTAAGAGTAGAGTTACCAAGTCTAAGTTTTATAGTCTCCCTTTCCTTTTGTTCCCCACCCCTTCCAACTATATATCCAATTGTGTTTTACAGAATCGTAAAGTTGAAAGACCTCAGAACTAACCTAATAATTTTTCCAATGGAATATCAAGATTGAAGAAGAGTAAAATTCTTGCCTATGGTCAGAGGGGTATTTTGAGAAATAACCCAAATTATGTTTCTGGCCCTGCATTCATTGCTTCTAAAAATGCTATAGGGTACATATTTGTGAATAAAATTATGTTATTTGGAAAAATATCTGTGAATTTGAGACATATTTATTGATACCTAGGAGCTCTGGTGATGTAATGGTTAAGACATTTAGCTGTTAACCAAAAGTTTGGTAGTTTGAACCCACCAGCTGTTCCACTTAAGTAAGATGGGGCAATCTGCTTCAGTAAAGATTTACAGCCTTGGAAACCCAGCGGGAGTTGCTATGAGTCAGAATTGGCTCAAAGGCAGTGAGTTATTTATTTATTTATTGTCATTGATAACTAGAAACAATTAGTGACAACTGGAGTTATCCATAGTTATTTTTCAATAAAGACAAATGGTAGAGAAGTCCATTAAAGTTTGGCCAATGCTCCAACTCCAATCTTATATAAAATATTAAATCTTTGAATTAATTAAGAAGATTGTAACTCAATTAAAATAATATACAAGATATTTTCACCGACATTTCACAAAAGAAGATGCCTGCAATGTACTAGGTTACAAGTTGTTAGGGTGAAGGAGCAGAGCACTGACCATAAACACACCAGTTATTTATCACTAACAAAATGAACAGATAAAAAGGATGAGTGAAACAGCAAACATACTTCATCATTAGCCAGCATTCCCCAAAGTTAGGCTTCCATCCAAGGGTGAGATGTTATGAGCACATCTAAGTATGCACCAGGGGTGAGGAATCCCAAAGCACCTCTACTGAAGTTAATAGACTACCAAGCTAGAATGACTATGTGTCAAGCAGATGTACATATAGAGTAGGGAAAGGGCTAATGAAGAGGAAAGACCCTGTGTGGGCATGAGACAATATTCTTTGTACCCTGCTCAGGTTGCATGACAAACCATCTCCTGACTAGCTATTCTAGAGTTACTGGTTTCAGTGAACAATCTTTCTTCCTTTACTCCACTAAGATGTTGTTGCTGTTGTTATGTGCCATCGAGTCGGACCCAACTCATAGAGACCCCTCCTTGGGTTTCCGAGGCAGTATCACTACAGAAGTAGACCACCCCATCTTCCTTCCGAGGAGTGGCTGGTGGGTTTGAACCACCAGCCTTCTGGTTAGTAGTCAAGTGCCTTAGGTACTATGCTACCAGAGCTCCCACTAAGATAGAAAAATTTTTGGATATCTCAGATCACAATCATCTCCCCCTAAGACACAGACTGTGTGTCTCTTACTAGCTATTATTTCCATTAGTAGCTGTGGAGATATTTGGAATGATTATAGCACAGCACACTTGTGTACCCAGCAACATCTAAACAGGCAAAATGCATTTGAAAAGGTGCTCAACTTCATTAGTCATTGGGAAAATCAAATTAAAACCATAATGAGCAATAACTACACACACACAAAAAGGACAAAAATTAAAAAAGAGAGAGAAAAAAAAAAGAGCAACATAGGTAATACAAAGTGTTGGTGGGAACAACTGGAATTCCTATACCATGATGGAGGGAGTATAGCTCAACAAGTTTTTTGTTTTTTTTTTTTTAGCTGGCAATCTACTGTATAAGGGAACACCAAAACCAAGGTACTTGGCATGACTAAAATGGCTGCTGGAGATCAACATTAAAATCTATTTTGAATCAGCCTGCAACTTGACCTACAATCTCGGATTCTCTGATTCTGTCTCAAGACACAATTCAACTTTTTTTTTTTTTTTAAGTTAAATTGCTTGTAATCCATAAGGAGTAAGGGTTAAGATTTTAGCTCATGGATGGAATTATTTGTTTAAAAAGGTTTGTCAAAAGCATTTGCACAGCTTGGTCCAAGAACAATGATTTGTTCAACATATCTCACGAGGTTAGGAATAGGAATGATAATGTTAAGAAGGATTGTAGTTTAACAACCACTTTACCTCTTCCCTGTGTCCTTCCCTCCCATGCACTCCTTGAGTTGTCTCCCTGTGCATACACAGCTCTTCTATTCTCCCATGATTCATCTCTCCAAGGAGTGTAAATATTCAGCTCATATACTTGTCTTTTGTTTGGCTGGAAGCCACAGGAATGGGTTCAATCCCATAGTCTCAGTAGTTCCATCAGGCTCTGTCAGACCAGCAAACCTGGTCCCTCCCGGCCTGCTTTTTTTTTTTTTTTCAAATGATTTTGAGTTTTGTTACACATTGTTCTCCCATTCTATCCAGGATCTCCTACATAGATCCCCCTCCAAGTGGTTGACAGTGATAGCCAGGTACTATCTAGTTTTTCTGGTCTCATAATCAGTCTCATAATTCTCATTTGTCTGAGAATCATGTGGGGTACCTGTTGCTTGGATTAATTGTTTCCATGTTTCTTTTGTTTTCTTCATTCTCCTTTGCTCTGGATGAGGACAGACCCATTGTTACATCTAGATGACCACTTGCAAGCTTTTAAAATCCCAGTTGCTACTTGCCAAAATAGGATGTGGAATAATGTTTTTGTAGTATTTTATGCCAACTGAATTTGATGTTGCCTGCAACTATCGTCCTGAGCCAACAGGTCCAACAGCCTACTCCATCTAGGTAGCTGGTTGTGGCCAAGAAGTGACTACAACCTTGTCTCTTGTCAGCCCTATTATGTATACCTAGGAATTCTTACAGAACATACAAATACATTTGGAGAAACATTGTATTCCAACCCTATACATGATCATGGGCACACTGCCCTCCCACACCTGCATAGAACTACTTAATAGTTCATGCTGTTCAACCATCTATTCACCCAAAGATCAATGTTTGCCTTCACTGAAAACACAGTACTCTATGTGCAGAAGGGTTCATTTTGTTGTCTGTACCTCCCATGCACCTCTATATATCTTCCCCTTCTTCAGTGCCACTGTGTTGATCACTCACATTTGGTACATCACCTTTCTCTTCACTCACATCAGTACTTGTCTCTACCTATTGAACAGTGTTCGATCCTCTCCCCTTCAACCCCTGGTGACCAAAAAATAAAATTTCTTTTCATATATAAACCTTTCCTTGACTTTTTACAATAACAAACTCATACAATATTTGTCCTTCTGTGATTGACTTATTTCACTCAGCATAATGTCCTTCAAGTTCATCCACATTATGCAGTGATTTTGCAGATTCTATGTTATTCTTTAGGGTTGCATAGTATTCTATTGTGTCTATATACCATAGTTTGGTTATCCATTCTTCTGTTGATGGGCACCTAGGTTGTTTCCATCTTTTGGCTATTGTAAATAGTGCTGCGAAGAACATGGGTGTGCATATGTCTATTCTTGTCCTGGTTCTCACTTCTTTAGGTTATATTCCTAGTAATGGGATGGCTGGGTCAAATGGTAATTTTAATTCCACTGTTTTAAAGGATCACCATACTGCTTTCCACAGTGGTTGTACCATTTTACAGTCCCACCAGCAGTGTATGAGAGTTCCGATCTCCCCATGTCCTCACTAGCATTTCTTATTTTCTGTCTTGTTGAACTTTGTTACTAGTGCTGGAACAAGATGGTATCTCATTGTTGTTTTGATTTGAATCTCTCGAATGGCTAATGATTCTGAGCATTTCTTCACATGTTTGTTGGCTGCCTGAATATCCTCTTTGGTGAAGTGTCTATTCAGGTCTTCTGCCCACTTTTAAATTGGATTATTTGTCTTTTGCTGTTGAGGTGTTGGGGTTTTCTATAAATTCTAGAGATAAGCCCCTTGCCAGACATGTCATTGCCAAATATTTTTTCCCAATCTGTAGGCTCTCTTTTGTCTCTTTTGGAGAAATCTTTGGAAGCACATAAAAGTTTAATTTTTAGAAGGTCCCACTCATCTAGTTTATCTTCTGCTGTTTGTGTCTTTTGGGTTATGCTTGATAGTCTATTTATTCCTTATGTTAACCCACTGCCTTCAAGTCGGACCCAACTCATAGAGCCTCCTCCTTGGGTTTCCGAGGCAGTATCCCTACAGAAGTAGATTGACCAAACTTCCTTCTGAGGAGTGGCTAGTGGGTTTGAACCCCCAGCCTTCTGGTTAGTAGTCAAATGTCTTAGGCACTACACTACCAGAGCCCTAAATTTGTCCCTAGTTTTTCATTGAGGAACTGTAGAGTTTTAGGTTTCACATTTAAGTCTTTGATCCATCTGGAGTTTTTGTTTATGGTGTGAGGTACAGAGCTTGTTTCACTATTCTTCAAATGGATATCCAGTTTCTCTAGCACCATTTGTTAAGCAGATGATCTCTTGCCCACTTAATGGATTCCAGCTGTTTGTCAAAGATCAGGTGACCATAGGTCGATGGATCTATTTCTGGGTTCTCAATTCTTTTCCATTGGTCTATGTGTCTGTCATTGTACCAATACCAGGTAATTTTGACTATTGTAGCTGTTTAGTAGGTTTTAAGATCCAGAAGTGTGAGACTTTCTACTTTTTTCTTCTTCAATAATGCTTTGCTTATCTGAAGTCTCTTTTCCTTGCCATATAAAGTTAGTGATTGGTTTTTCTATATCCTTAAAAAATGTTGATGGGATCTGTGTTGAGATTGCATTGAATGTACAGATTGCTTTGGGTAGAATTGACATTTTCACAATGCTCAATCTTCCTATCCATGACCATGGGGTGTTCTTTCATTTATGTACATCTCTTATGATTTCTTGAAGTAATGTTTTGTAATTATCTTTGCACAGGTCTTTTGTGTCCCTGGTAAGATTTATTCCCAAGTATTTTATTTTTTTGGTAGCTGTTGTAAATGGTATTAATTTCTTTATTTCTTTTTCAGCAATCTCTTTGCTGGTGTAGAGAAATCCAACTGATTTTTGGATCTTGATCTTGTATCCTGCCATGACGCTAAATCTCTCAATTCATTCTAGTAGATTTTTGACTGAGTCTCTTGAGTTT
>NW_006921745.1:82175-83462 GCF_000298275.1 Orycteropus afer afer | reverse complement strand
TTTACATACCTGATATGAACCCTACTTGGTCATAATGAATTATTTTCTTGATATGTTTTTGGAGTTTATTGGCTAGGATTTTGTTGAAGATTTTTGCATCTATATTCATGAGGGATATTGGTCTGTAGTTTTCCTTTTGAGTAATGTCTTTGCCTGATTTTGGTACCAAGGTTATGCTTGCTTCATAAAATGAAATAGGGAGGATCCCATCTATGTTTTGGAATAGTTTGAGCAGGAAGGGTGTCAGTTCTCTGAATGTTTGGTAGAATACTCTGGCGAAACTGTCTGGGCCAGGAATTTTTTTGTGTCAGTTATTTTTGATGACCTCTTCACTTTCTCCTTTTGTTATGAATCTATTCAACTTTTCCACCTCAGTCTGTGTTAGTTTAGGTAAGCAGAGTGTTTCTAGAGATCTGTCCATTTCTTCCAGATTTTCAAATTTGCTGGAGTACAGTTCTTCATAGTATCCTGATATTATCCTTTTTATTTCAAGTTGGTTCTGTTATGATGTCACTCATTTTGTTTCTTATTCATATTATTTGTATTCTCTTTCTCTTTTCCTTTGTTAAATTTGCCAGTGGTTTGTCAATTTGATTAGTTGTTTCAAAAAAAACCAACTTCTTGTCTTGTTGATTTTTTCTATTTTCCTTTCCATTGATTTCTGCTCAAATTTTTATTATTTCCTTTCTTCTGGTGACTGTGGGCTCTTCTGGCTGTTCTTTTTCTAACTGTTGGAGATGTTGTTTTAAATGATTGATTTTGACTCTTTGTTGATGTGTGTATTTATTGCTATAAATTGGTCTCTGATCACTGCTTTTGCTGTGTCTCAAAGATTTTGGTATGTTGTTTTCATTCTTGTTTGATTCAAAGAATTTTTTATTTCTTCTATTACCCAGTCATTTTTTAGGAAGGCATTGTTCAGTTTCCATATGTTTACTCTTTTTCCATTGATGTTCCTATTGTTGATTTCTAATTTGATAACATTGTGATCTGAGAGGACGCTTTGCAGTATTTCAATATTTATAAATTGACTAAGGTTGCATATGGTCTGTCATGGAGAAAGTTTCATGTGCACTGGAAAGAATGTATATTTTTTTGTTGTTGGGTGAAGTGCTCTATAGATGTCTATAAGGTCAAGTTGGTGGATTGTATTGTTTAACTCCTTTGCATCTTTGTTGAGTTTCTTTCCAGTTGTTCTACCTTTCATTGAAAACAGTGTATTAAAGTTTCCTACTATGCCTGTGGAATCATCTATTTGCTTTTTCAATTCTGTAAAAAAAAAAAAAA
>NW_006921745.1:61278-65278 GCF_000298275.1 Orycteropus afer afer | reverse complement strand
GTTCAGCTGTGCATGGGGTCACTACAAGTAGGAAATAACTCGATGGCACTTAACAAAAACAACAACAAAGAAATGGCCAATGGAACCTGTGCTGGATCTTTTTTTTTTTTTTTTTTTCCCCCCTCTTTTTCTGTGTCAGATTTCGAAGTTGCAGGAGAGTAAATATCTGTAGCTCTGGGCCTCCACTCTTTGTGTAGAAGCTCCCTGAGTTTTATCGTAGGATTTGCCTTTCTCTCTTTTTTTATGTTTTTATAAAGCAGAACGTAAGTGCCTTTGATTTTAGATTCCACTCTGGTGGCACACTGCCTACGGCATTTGATTGCTAACCAGAAGTCTGGCAATTCAAACCCACCAGCCACTCCTTGGAAGAAAGATTGGGTGATTTACGTCCATAGTGATACTGCCTTGGAAACCTAAGGATGGGTCACTATGAGTCAGATCCGACTCGATGGCAGTGAGTAATTGCTTAAGCACCTTAAAAGCCATTCAGAAATAGTGGTCATAGGCCAGGTCAAAATATTGCTACAAAAATTCTACAATACTCTTCAACAGTGCAGAAAATAACTGCTGATGAGGGTGTGGAGAGATTTGAACACTCATACACTGCTGATAGGACTGTAATATACCACAACCACTGTGGAAAACAATATGAAGCCTCCTGAAAAGGTTGGAAATAGAAGTACCATTTGATCCAGGAATCCCATTACTAGGAATATAGCCTAATGAGATGAGACCAGAGACACGAATTGATATATGCACACCCATGTTCATCTCAGCACTATTTACAACGGCAAAGAAATAGAAACAACCTAAGTGCCCATCAACAGATGAATGGGTAGCCAAAATATAGTACATAAACACAATGGAGTATTATGTAACATTAAATAATAATGAAGAATCAGTGAATCTCCTCATAATGTGGGTGAACTTGGAGGACAGTATGCTGAGTAAAATAAGTCAGTCACAGAAGGACAAATAGGTATAAGTCCATTATTGTAAAAAGCCAAGGAATGTTTAACACAGAGAAGGAAATTTTCTTTGTTGCTTACCTAGGATTTTAAAATAATAATAATATATAAAAATAAGATTAGCCATTAGTTGGTAGTTTTTGAAGCTAGGTTATGGCACATGGGGGCTCATTGTCCTAGTCTTTGTTTCTGTTTAAAATGTTTTATGATATATATATTTTTTCATAATTCATTTATTATTTATTATTGTGATTCCCATGACAATTTACAGAGCAAATTCACTTTCCATACAGCAGTTCACACACACTTTGTCTCATGACCTTGAGTACAATTTACCATAATGCAACAGTTCCCCTCCCACTTCCTCCCTATAGTTGCCTCTTCCCTGTGTCTATGCTTCCACGCACTCCTGCCCCCTGAGCTATCTTCCTGTGCATAAACAGCCCTTCTTTCTCCAATGATTGTTCTCTCCAAGGAGTGTATCTATCTCAGGTAAATGTTCAAATCCTATGCCTGACTTTTGCTTGGCTGGAAGCCACAGGTGTGGGTTCAATTCCAGACCTGAAGGGCACCTGGGGGCGATAGTCACAGTGGTTCCACCAGGCTCTATCACACCAGCAAACCTGGCCCCTCCCTTTTTTTTTTTTCCAAAATGATTTTGAGTTTTGTTCCACATTGTTTTCCCTCTCTATCCAGGATCTCCTACACAGATCTCCCTCTAAGTGGTTGACAATGATAGCCGGACACTATCTAGTTCTTCTGGTCTCATAGTTGTACAGGCTGCAGATCACATGGTGTACCAGTCGCTAGGACTAATTCTTTCCATGAGTCTTTAGTTTTCTTCATTCTTCTTTGCTCTGGATGAGGAGAGACCCATTGTTGCCTCTAGATGGCTGCTGGCAAGTTTTTAAGATGCCAGTCGCTACTCGCTAAATTAGGAGGTGGAACAATGTTTTGTGTAGTATGTTATGCCAATTGAGCTTGAGGGCCCCTGTGACTATGGTCCTGAGCCCACAAGTTCAACTAATAGGTCCCTCTAACTAGCTGGCTGTGACCAAGAAGTGATTACAACCTTGTCCCTTGTCGGCTCTACTATACACCTGAGAATTCAGATCATACAAATACACTTATAGGACCATTGTCTGCCAACCTTAATCATGGTCTTGGGTACACTCCCCACTTCACAGAGATGACTGTTCAGCCTGTCCACCCATATATCCACCCGTATAACCATGTTTGCCATCACTGACAATGTAGTACTGTACGTGAGAAAGGGTTCATCTTTGTTGTCTGTACCTCCCATGTACCTCTCTATGTCTTCTTCTTCCTCAATGTCTCCATGTTGATCACTCACATTTGGTACACTGCCCTTCTCTTCACCCAAATCAGTACTTATCTCTACCTACCTAACAGTGTTCCCTCTCCTCCCCTCCCACCCCTGGTAACCAACAAAGAAAATTTCCTTCCATATCTAAACCTGTCCTTGACTTTTACAACAATGGATTAATAAAATATTTGTCCTGTGATTGACTTATTTCACTCAGCATAATGTCCTCCAAGTTCATCCACGTTATGCAGTGTTTTACAGATTCTACATTATTCTTCAGGGTTGCATAGTATTCCATTGTGTGTATGTACCATAGCTTGGTTATCCATTCCTCAGTTGATGGACACCTAGGTTGTTTCCATCTTTTGAATATTGTAAATAGTCCTGAGATGAACATGGGTATGCGTATGTCTATTCTTGTCATGGCTCTCAGTTCTTTAGGATATATACCTAGTAATGGAGAGGCTGGGTCAAACAGTATTTCTAATTCCAACTTTTTAAGGAATCACTATACTGCTTTCCACAGTGGTTGTACCATTTACAGTCCTACAAGCAGTGTATGAGAGTTCCAATCTCTCCACATCCTTGCTAGCTTTTGGTATTTTCTGTCTTGTTGAACTTTGCTACTAGTGCTGGAGCAAGGTGGTATCTCATTATTGTTTTCATTTGCATCTCTCTAATAGCTAATGATCATGAACATTTCATCATGTTTGTTGGCTGCCTGAGTATCCTCATTGATGAAGTATCTACTCGTCTTCTGCACATTTTTTAATTAGATTTTTTTTTGTTCTTGTTGAGGTGTTGGAGTTTTCTATAAATTCTAGAGATCAGTCCCTTGTCAGATATGTCATTGCCAAATATTTTTTTCCGAGTCTGTACATTCTCTTTTGACTCCTTTGGAGAAGTGTTTAGAAGCACATAAAAATTTAATTTTTAAAAGGTCCTATTCCTCTAGTTTCTCTTTTGCTGTTTGTGCATTTTGGATTATGCTTGATAGTCTATTTATGCAATATATTAGGGCCCTTAAATTTACCCCTAGATTTTCCTTGAGGAATTCAGTAATTTTAGGTTTCACATTTAAGTCTCTGATCTATCTGGAGTTAGATTTGTGTATGGTGTGAGGTACAGTTCTGTTTCATTTTTCTGCAAATGGATGTCTAGTTTTGCCAGCATAATTTATTAAACAAACATTCTCTTTCCCATTTAATGGATTTTGGCCCTTTGTCAAGGATCAGCTGAGCATAGGTCGATGGATCTATTTCTGGGTTCTCAATTCTATTCTATTGATCCAAGTGTCTATCATTATACCAATACCAGACAGTTTTGGCTACTGTGGATGTATAGTAGGTTTTAAGATCTGGCAGTGTGAGACCCCCTACTTTGTTGTTCTTCAATAGTGTTTTGCTTATCTGAGGTGTCTTTCCTTTCCATATAAAGTTCGTGATTGGTTTTTGGATATCCTTAAAAAATGTTGATGGGATCTGGATTGGTATTGCATTGAATGTATAGATTACTTTGGTTTTCACAATGTTCAATCTACCTATCCATGACCAGGGGATGTTCTTTCATTTTTGTAGTTTCTTGAAGTAGTTTTTTATAGTTTTCTTTGTACAGGTCTTTTGTGTCCATGGTAAGATTGATTCCCAAGTATTTTATTTTATTTTTTTTTTGGTAGCTATTATAGATGGTATTGATTTCTTTATTT
>NW_006921745.1:59085-60784 GCF_000298275.1 Orycteropus afer afer | reverse complement strand
TTTCTAATGTTGAACCATCCTTGCATACCTGATATGAACCCCACTTGGTCATAATGAATGATTTTCTTGATATGTTGTTGGAGTCTATTTGCTAGACTTTGTTGAAGATTTTTGCATCTATATTCATGAGGGATATTGGTCTGTAGTTTTCCTTTTGAGTAATGTCTTTGTCTGGTTTTGGTATGAAAGTTATGCTTGCTTCATAGAAATGACTTAGGGAGGATTCCATCCTTTTCTATGTTTTGGAATAGTTTGAGCAGGAATGGTGTCATTTCTTCTCTAAATGTTTGGTAGAATTCTCCGGTGAAACTGTCTGAGGCAGGACTTTTTTTTGTTGCTAATTTTTTGATATGCTGTTCAATTTCTTCTTTTGTTATGGATCTGTTCAAATTTTCCACATCAGTCTGTGTTAGTTTAGGTAAGTAGTGTGTTTCTAGAAATCTTCCCATATCTTCCAGATTTTCAAATTTGTTGGAGTACAGTTCTTCATAGCATCCTGATTTTATCCTTTTTATTTCAGTTGTTTGTGTTGTGATGTCACTCATTTTGTTTCTTATTCATGTTATTTGTATTCTTTCCCTCTTCCTTTTTTAAATTTGCCAGTGGTTTGTCAATTTTATTGATCTTTTCAGAAAACCAACTTCTGGTCTTGTTGATTTTTTTCTATTGCCCTTTTATTTTCTGTTTCATTGATTTCTGCTCTAATCTTTTTTATTTCCTTTCTTCTGTTGACTGTAGGCTTTTCTTGCTGTTCTTCTTGTAATTGTGGGAGATGTTGATTTAAAGTGCTGATTTTGGCTCTTTCTTCTTTTTTGATGTGTGCACTTATTGCTATAAATTGGCCTTTGATCAATGCTTTTGCTGTGTTCCAAAGATTTTGGTATATAGTGTATTCATCTTCATTTGATTCAAGCAATTTTTGAATTTCAATTTTCATTTTTTCTGTTACCCAGTCTTTCTTAAGGAGGGTGTTGTTCAGTTTTCATGTGTTTACTCTTTTTCCATTGATCTTCTTATTGTTGATATCTAATATGATAGCACTATGATTTGAGAAGATGCTTTACAGTATTTCAATGTTTTTAAATTTATGAAGGTTTACTTTATAACCTAACATATGGTCTATCATGGAAAATGTTCCATGTGCACTGGAAAGGAATGTATATTGTGCTGTTGTTGTGTTAAGAGCTCTGTACATGTCTGTAAGGTCAAGTTGGTGGATTGTATTGTTTAGGTCTTCTACATGTTTGTTGAGTTTCTTTACAGGTGTTCTATCTTTCATTTAAAGTGGTGTATTAAGAGTTCCGGCAAGATGGCAGACTAGGCAGAAGGACTGCACTGGCCCTCTTCAACAAAGAAAAGGGAAACCAATTAACACAGACACAGAAGATAATCTTGGACTCCTGAGCCTTTAAGGGAAGGATGCAGAAGTGGACTAAACCCCAACTAACAGAAGAATTTGCATGAAAATACCAAAAAGGGAGACATATAGAGCTGCGGTCTGATAGCACCCTGAGCAACCCTGATGGTACAGGCGGCTTGGAGATTCCCGACTGGTGGGAGGACCTAAGAATTAACCTAAAAAATCACCCTGCTAGCCAGGGACTGCACAGACGACTGTGCACGGTGGCTGGGGAACAAACAGAAAAGGTGAAGAGAAAGGTGGGCTGAGCTGTGGACTTTTGCTCGTCCGGAGGGCATC
>NW_006921745.1:34504-55990 GCF_000298275.1 Orycteropus afer afer | reverse complement strand
AAAATAAAGTGGTGTGTTAAAGTCTTCCACTATGACTGTGAAATCATCTATTTGACTTTTCAACTCTTTTAAAGTATGATTTATGTATTTTGGGGCTTTCCTTGGGTCCATAGATCTTTGTTATGGTTACATCTTTATGTTCAGTTGATTTTTTAACCTTTATATCATGTCCTTCCTTGTCTCATATGGTGGTTTTTGTCTTGAAGTCAATTTGATCAGATATTAATATTGTCACTCCTGCTCTTTTATCATTGCCATTTGTTTGATATATCTTTTTCCAATCTTTGATTTGTAGTCTCTTTTTGTCCTTGTCTCTTGTATGTCTCTTGTAGACAGCATATTGATGGGTTTTGTTTTCTTATCCAGTCTGCAACTCTCTGCCTCTTGAGTGGCTCATTTAATCCATTAACATTTGGTGTAATTATTGACAAGTATGAATTTGTTGCTGTCATTTTGTTATGTGTTTTTTCATGGTGTCCCTAGTTTCTTTGTTCCACATTATTTTCCATGCTGAGCTCATTATTTTTATGAATCATGTTATCATTTCCTTTGTTGCTGTTGTTTTAGTATTTGCTGGATATTTGTGCTTGTCCTCTTTTTCATTGTGATGTGAAAGTTTATCATTTTTGTTTGAATTAGCCTGTGATTTATAATTTTCTCCCTGAGATTAGAATAGTCCATTCTATCTTGGAACTCTCTTGAATTCCTCACAATTTAGAAATTATATAACTACACAGTATTTTTCCTCTTTTTGTTTTGTAGTTTTCCTCACTTGCTATTTGATGTCTCTGGTTCCCTTTTTACAATATTGTAAGCTTATTTTACTTTGGATATGTCCATAGCTGTGGTTTCTAGGTTATGTCATCTTGTGTATTAAGTTGGTTGGTTGTTATTTTTGGTTCTCTGTTCAAAGGACTCCCTTTAGTATCTCTTGTAAGGTTGGCCTGGTTTTAACAAATTCCATTAGTTTCTGCTTACCTGGAAATCTCCTACTTTCAGCATCATATTTCAGGAACAATTTTGCTGAATATATAATTCTTGATTGGATATTTTTTCTCATTCACGGTTTTATATATACTATCCCATTGCCTTCTTGCTTGCATGGTTTCTGCTGAGAAATCAGAGCTTATTCTTACTGGTTGTTCTTTGTAAGTAACTTTTTGTTTTTCCCATGCTGATTTCAGGATTCTTTCCTTGTCTTTGGTTTTGATGAGCTTGATGATGATATGGCTTGGTGATTTTCTTTTGAGGTCTATCCTGTTTGGGGTTTGTTGGACTTCCTGGATGGATATATTCTCATCTTTCATCATATTAGGGAAGTTCTCCTCCAACAAATCTTGAATAATTTTCTCAGTGGTTTTATTATTCTCTTCCTATTTGGAATTCTAATGAGATGTAGGTTATTCTTTTTGATGGTATCCCACATGAACCTTAGGCTATCTTCATTTTGTTTTGATCTATTTTCTGACTGATCCCTTTCCAAAGAAGTATTCTGGTATTTGTCTTCAATCTCTTTAATTCTGTCTTCTGTTGCATCAATTCTACTCCTTTGTCCTTTCAATGTGTTATATATCTGATGATTTAGTATTAATCTTCTGGATTTCTATCTGTAAATTTAGAGTCATTTCTAATTTTTCATTTATTTTGTCATTTTGTTCTTGTATTTTCTTCCAAAATTCTTCTAGGGTTTTGTCTGTGTTTTCTTTGGTCTGTCTCTCAATCCTTTGAAAATGTCTAAATATATATTTTTTGAATTCCTTGTCAGAGAGTTCCAATGCTGCTTGTTCATCAGGGATGTGTTCTGGATCTGTGTCCTGCACCCTCATTTCTACCACTTTATCTTGCTTCTTTGTGTGGACTGTGAAGGTCTGCTTTCTCCAAGACATCATGGTGTTGGTGTATTTAGATCTCTGTTAACTGTTTGTGAAGTGCAGCCAAGGGTGAGTCAGACTCTTCCTGGTGGTTGTTTATTGTTAGCCTTTCCAGTTGTCTGGGTCTGGAATGTCATTGGGGTTCCCAACAAGTGGACCCTGTTCTTAAGTTCCTGGAATCTGGGAGAATGCTGTCATTTTAAATATCCAAAATTCAAGCTGTTTGTAAATATTCAAAATGGCTGCACTCTCCAAACAGACAAAAGTCCACAGCTCAGCCAGCCTTCCTATTTGATGCTTCCTATTTTATTCTCCAGTGGCCAGAGCAGTCCTCCATGCAGTCCCTAGCTAGCAGGGCTGATTTTTAGCTTAATTCTTAGGTCCTACCACCACTCATCAATATCCAAGCTGTCTGTGCCATCAGATCACTGCCAGACCCCAGCTCTGTATGTCTCCTTGTTTGATGTTTTCATGCAAATTGTTCTGCTAGTTGGAGTTTAGTTCATTTCTATATCCTTCCCTTCAAGGCTCAGGGATCCAGGATTTTCTTCTATATCTGCGTTAATTGGTTCCCCTTGTCTTTGTTGAAGAGGGTCTGTGCAGTCTTTCTGCCTATTCTGCCATCTTACCTGAACTCTTTATATTTTTGAAATTAAAAAAAAAAATTCTGAAGCATTGTTTCGTTATGTATATTACCAAGTTATGATATATTGAAAGCTCCTACCTTTTCTTTTCAGCTTTCACATCTGCCTTTGCCTTTGTGAAAATGGGAAATACCAAATCTAAGAAAGATGTTGAGCTTCTGAAAATCTCCTCATTGTGTGGTTCTTCAACATGCTTGTTTCTGTCTCTTGGCATGAACTAAATAAAGTCAGTCCATAATATTAATGGCATCTTTGGAGAATCTTTCATCTTTCTAAGTTAGTCATTTCTATCACCAAAGTCATATTTTCCAAGTATCAGTGATTCTTCTTGTTTCTGTCTTTTGCATTCCAATCACAGGTGATAATCAACACATCTTGATTGCATGTATCATCAATTTAACACTACAGAAGTTGGTAAAAATCTTCAATTTCCTCTCTTTGGCTTTGGTGGTTGATTCATAAATTTGAGTAACAGTAGTATTAACTGGCTTCCTTTTAGGTGTTATCCTATCACTGACAGCACTGTACTTCAGATACTATCCTATCACTGACAGCACTGTACTTCAGATAGGTCTTGAAACAGTCTTTGTGATGGTGCATGCCACATCATTCCTCTTCAATTTGTCCTTCCCAGCATAGTAGATCATAAGGTTATCTAATTCAAAATGGCCAAACCCAGTCCATTTCAGCTCACAAATGCCTAGAACATTGATCTTTATGTGTTCCATTTCATTTTGACAACTTTCTATTTTCCTAGATTCATACTTTGTATATTCCATGTTCCAATTATTAATAGATGTTTGCAGTGGTTTCTTTCCCTTTTGAGTCATGCCACATCAGCCAATGAAAGTCCCAAAAGCTTTCCTTCATCCATGTCATTAAGGTTGACTCTACTCTGAGGAGACAGATCTTCCCCAGTCATATTTTGAGTGCTTTATGACCTGAGGGGCTTATTTTCTGGCACTATATTGGACAATGTTTCAGGGCTATTCATAAATTTTTCCAGTAATATATCAGACAGTGTTTCAGTGCTATTCATAAGGTTTTCACTGGCCAATTCTTTGATAAATGAATGGCCCCTTCCTTCTTCTGAGTCTGAGTTTTGAAGTTTCACTAAAATCTGTCTTCCATGGGTAACCCTGCTGATATTTGAAATACTGGTGACATAGTATCCAGGGTCACAACAACACACAAGCCACCACAGTATGACAAAAGGACAGATGAGTGGTGGTGAAGAAATTCTAGTGGGGAAAATTTTCTATGGCAGCTGAGCATGTGGCCTTGTATTGTTCTATCTGCCTTTGCTATACCCCTGGGAAATATCTTAAAACTTTGCCTAGGTAATGGCCCTTTCCCTCTGGACCTGTGTTTGAATGGTCATGAAATTTTATCCAGCTTCCCCCTTCAAACATTTATAAATATGTCTTAGTAATGATTTGTAGGTTTTCCTATTAGGTAGAGGCTTTCACCTGAGGATGTACCATTGTCTCTTCGTAACAAAGAGTATCCTCAAAAGCATAACACCTACAAGGGGAGAAAACTTTGCTGTGATCAGGGAACTTATTTTACTGGACATGTCATTTTAAAGTTCTGCCAAAACTCCCCCATATATGAGAGACTGCAATGTTCTTACCATCCTCAGTCCTTTGGAGTTGTAGAAAGAACAAATATCATAATAAAAACTCAACTTGCTAAGCTTTCTGAATCCTTTGGTTTGTCTTGGGCTAAAGTTCTCCCTTTAGTCCTTTTAAATTTAAGAAGAACTCTTTTAAGACCTTATGAATTTACACCTTATGAAATAAAAACTGGAAGGTCTTTGATCCTTTTCCACTTTGCCTCTACCGACCCTAACTTAATACAACCTGAATTATTGAATATTATCAATCTCTAATGCAATACTCTGAGAAACAGTCTTCATAAATTAAAGAAGACTTTGAGGAGAAAAAACCTGGTTCTCCTCCTTTTCTTAATATCAGCCCCAAGAGGTTATGTTTCTTGGAAAAGGCACCAATTAAAAGATTCTTTAGAATTCCACTGGAAGGAATCTTATCTAGTTCTCTTAATTAACGCTTAAAACTAGAAAGAATTAACCCTTGGATTCATTTATCACAGCTAAAGAAAACTAAAGCCACTATTGACTTGTCAGTCAAACAAAGATTTGAAACTCAGATTGAAATGCTCTAGTGCAGTAGCTGTGGTTAAAGAATTGGGCTGCTAACTAACGGTTAGTGGTTCAAATCCACCAGTTTCTCCATAGGAGAAAGATGAGGCAGTCATTTTCCGTAAAGATTTCCAGCTCTAGAAACCCTTTTTGGCAGTACTACTCTGTCCTACAGGGTCTCTATGAATCAGAAACAACTTGATGACAATGGGTTTGTTTGTTTGTTTGTAATAGTCAGAAGCAGACTTCTAAAGCAAGTAGCGCAGGAAACATGCAACAAGGTTACATGCCAGCTGCTCAAATTTTTGGACTTTGTTTCTTAACTGTTGGTATTTTAATAGTTTTTGCTGTCTTTATATAGTTGTGGAATTATTTCTCAATAGATTTGGTAATCATATTGTTGTTGTTTTGCCATCAAGTCGGACCTGGCTCATAGCTACCCCTCAGCAATTGACAGAATTCCCACATTGGGTCCCTGACATGTGGAATAAGGGCTGTTATGGTAGGAAAAGCCAAGTGGAACCCATTAGTACTGCTTCTACCTAGAAAAATAGTAAACCAAAAGCAATACTGCATCCCTGGAATGATTGCAGAGATTACTTCCACCATCAAGGACTTGAAAGACACAGGGGGTGGTGATTCTCACCACATCTACATTTAACTTGTCTATTTGGCATGTGCAAGAAACAGATGGATCTTGGAAAATGATAGTAGATGATTGTAAATTTACTCAGGTGGTGATACCAGTTGCAGCTGCTTTTCCTGATGTGGTTTCATTTCTTGAGGAAATACGTCTCTTGGTACCTGGTATGCAGCTACTGATCTGGCCAATACCGATGTCAAAGGATCATCAGAAGCAGTTTGCCTTCAGCTGGCAAGGCCAAGAATATACTTTCACAATCCTAACCCAGGGGTATATCAACTCTTCAGCACTATGTCATAAGTTGATCTGTAGGGATCTTGATTGCCTTTTCCTTCCACATCACAACAGTCCATTGATGACATTATGGTGATTGGCCCTAATAAGGAAAAAGTATCAATGACTCTAGACTTATTGGTGAGACCAGAGGGTGGGAAATTAACTTGATAAAAATTCAGGCACCTTCCACCTCAGTGGAATTTCTAAGGCTCCAGTGGTGTGGGACATGTCAAGATATTCCTACTAAAGTGAAGGATAAGTTATTGCATCTGGCTCCCCCACAACTAAAAAGAAGGCATAGTGTCTGGTGGGTCTCTTTGGATTTTTGAGGCAACATATCCTTCATTTGAATGTGTTTCTTCAGCCTATTTTTCAAGTGACTCAAAAAGCTGCTAGCTTTGAGTGGGGCCCAGAACAACAGAAGGCTATGCAACAGGTTCAGGTGGCCATGCAAACTGTTCTACCCTTGAGACGTATGAGCTGGCTGATCCAGTGGTGTTTTATGTGTCAGTAGCAGACACATTTTGGAGTCTTTGTCAGGCCCCTATTGGTGAATCATAGCACAGACACTTAAGATTTTGAAGCAAAGCCTTGTCATGCTCTGCAGATAACTACTCTCCTTTTGAGAAACAACTTTTGGCTTGTTACTGGGCCTTAGTAGAGACTGAATGACTAACTGTCATTAGAACTGTTATATTTTTTGTCAGAGTGGCATTAGGTAACCAGAACAAGGGCTGATTGGACCCTATGGTGGTAGGGGCCAAGTAGCAGCAGATAATTGACAAAGACAACGTGGACATGGTTATCATAATAGACAGCAGAGTCAAAGCAGTAATCAGAATACTCTGACTTATGTGGACTTAAGGCATTGGCTATTTAGGCATGGTGTTCCTAGGAGTGAAATACAGGGGCAACCTATCAAATATTTATTTGTTCTGTATAAACAGAAAAATCCTAGTCACATGAATAACAGTCTAGATTTAATCACTTAACTAACTGTTATGAGGCTCATGACTAACTGTCATGAGGCCTGAGTAGTCCATGATGAACTGGGTGTTATCTGACCCACAGAGTCATGAAGTTGGATGTGCACAACAGCACTCCATCATTAAATGGAAGTGGTATATAAGAGATCAGGCTCAGGCAGTACCTGAAGGAACAGTAAGCTGCATGATGAAGTGCACAAAATGCCTTTGGTTTCCACTCCAATCACATTACCTTCCCTGTCCCAATCTGTACCTATGGCCTCATGGGGAGTTCCTTATGATCAGTTGACTGAGAAAGAGAAAACTTGTGCCTGCTTTACAGATGGTTGTGTGTGATACACAGGTACCATTCAAAAATGGAGAACAGTGTCACTGCAGTCCCTTTCTACTTCCCTGAAGGACAGTGGTGAAGGGAAATTCTCCCTTCACCAGAACTTTGGGCAGAACTTTGATGAATGTATCTGATTATTCATTTCACATGGAAGGAAAAATGGCCAGGTATACATTTGTACACTGATTCATTGGCTGTGGCCAATGGTTTGGCTGGATGGTCTGGGACTTGGAAGGAATATGATTGGAAAATTGGTGATAAGGACATGTAGGGAAGAGGTATGGGGATAGAATTTCTGACTGGGCCAAAAGAGTAAAGATATTTTGTCTCATGTGAAAGCTCACCAAAAGGTGACCTCAGCAGAGGAGGGCTTTAAAAATCAAGTGCATAGAATGACACATTCTGTGGAAACCAGTCATCCTTTTCCCCCAGCTACCCCTGTCATTGTCCAATGGGCTCATGAACAAAGTGGCCATGGTGACAGGGATGCATGGGCTCAGCAACATGGACTTCCATGTATCAAGGCTGACTTGGCTACAGCCACTGCTGACTGCCCAATCTGCCAGCAACAGAAACCTACACTGAGTCCACAATATGGAAACATTTCTTGGGGTGATCAGCTGGCAACCTGGTGACATGTTGATTACATCGCACCACTTCCATCATGGAAAGGGCAGTGTTTTGCTCTTACTGGAATAGACACTTACTCTGGTTATGGATTTGCCTTCCCTGCATGCAATGCTTCTGTCAAAACTGCCATCTGCAGACTTACATGATGCCTTATCCATCATCATGGTATCCAACACAGTATTGCAGTATTGCTTCAGATCAAGGGACTCACTTTACAGCAAATGAAATGCAGCAGTGGGCCTATGCTCATGGAATTGACTGGTCTTACCATGTTCCCCACTATCCTGAAGGAGCTGGCTTGACAGAATGAAAGAATGGCCTACTGAGAATATACTTATGGCACCAGCTATGTGACAATACCTTGCAGGATTGGGAAAATGTTCTCTAGGAGGCTGAATATGCTCTAAACCAGTATCCAATATATGGTACTGTTTCTCCAATATCTAGGATTCATGGGTCCAGGAACCGAAAGGTGGAAATGAGACTGTTATCACAAACTATTACCCCTAGTGACTCACTCAAAAAAATTTTGATTCCTATCTCTGTAACCCTGTGCTCTGCAGGCCTGGGGATCTTAGTCCCAAAGGGAGGAACACTCCCACCTAGAAACACAATACTGATTGCACTAAACTGAAAGTTAAGATTGCCACCTGGACATGTTGGCCTTCTCATGCTTGTAGACCAACAGGCAAAGAAGGGAGTTATAATACTGTCTGGTGTGATAGATCCTGATTATCAAGGGGAAATTGGATTGATAATACATAATGGAGGTAAAGAAGAATATGTCTGGAATTCAGGAGATTCTTTAGGACATCTCTTAATACTACCATGCCCTGTAACTAAAGTCAATGGAAAACTATAGCAACTCAATTCTGATATGACTACTAATGGCCCAGACCCTTCAGGAATAAAGATTTGAATTAACTCACCAGGCAAAGAACAACGACCAGCTGAGGTGCTTGCTGAGGGCAAGGGAAATATGGAATGGGTGGTGGCAGAAAGTAGTTCTGAATACCACCTATCACCTCATGACCAGTTGCAGAAACAAGGACTGTTGTGTTTCTTCATACTATGTATGCATCAAATATTTTTGTTTTCTTCAGTTATGAACTATAAAATGTAAACAGGTTTAATATGTTTTCAGTTGTACATGTGTTAGATGTATCATGTTAAGCACAAGTATGACTTTATAATTGCCCTTATTTAGAGATTATATGTGGTTAAGGGGATGTGTACAACAGCCAAGTTGACAAGGATTAGACTATGAGAGTGGGGTTGTGTGTCAAGTTGGCTGGAACTTGATTCTGAGTGGTTTAAGCAGTTGTGATGTGGTTATTTCCATGATGACATTTGATGTATATGCTTTGAGCAGCCAATCAGTTGAAAGGAAGTTTCCTTAGGGGTGTAGCCAGCTTCCAATATGTATATGGACTTCCTGGGGAAATTTGGGAAATTTCTGTGGATCTGGATCTTGTTGTGCTATCTAAAACAGTCTTGGGAGTGAGCAATCCATCATTTTGTCTGGTGATCTTGTATTTGTCATCCATTGAAGTCAACAGCCATTTTACTGCCTGTCAATCATGAGGTCATCAGCCCCTGTAGCTTCATGAGTCAGGAAAAGCCTGCAGCTTGAAGTTTGATCCAGGAATTTGGACTTGCCAGCCTCTGTAACTGTGTGAGTCATTTTCCCAAGATAAATTCCTCTCTCTGTTTATGTATGCTTTACTGGTTTTGCTTCTTTAGAGAACACAGCCTAACATAGGGATCTTAAAAGTTCTAACAGAGCAGCCATTCCTGAAATAGTAAATTCTTGCAGAAGATAGGTAACCCCTAAGTGGGTGATCTTCACCTCCTAGCAGTAGCTTGATCAAAAGGGGGAGAATGT
This sequence comes from Orycteropus afer afer, assembly GCF_000298275.1. Taxonomy (NCBI): domain Eukaryota; kingdom Metazoa; phylum Chordata; class Mammalia; order Tubulidentata; family Orycteropodidae; genus Orycteropus; species Orycteropus afer. The sequence continues at coordinate 46,563 of NW_006921745.1, read as the reverse complement.
ATAAGCAAAGCCCAAACAGAGGGACTTGGCATGACTAAAATGGCTGTTCCAGATCTAAATTAAATTCCATTCAGAATCAAACTGCAGCTTATCCTAAAATCTCTGTTTCTGTTGTTCCAAAGAGATGATACATCTTGTAAAATTTTAACTGCTGATAGTTCAAAAGGAGCAAGGGTCAAGATTCTGATTTGTGCAAGGAATTGTTTTTTAAGAGATGTTTGTTTAGAGCATTTGCATGGCTTGAAACAAGAAGAATGTCTTGGCCAACATGTCCCAGGAGGTTAGGAAATAGAAATAACACAGTTAAGAAAGATTGTGGTCAGCAATCCTTTGTAATTTTTTTTTTTTTTTATCATGAACTCTCTTGTTCTTGTGAGCATGTAGTCCTTTGCTAACTCTGCTCAATGAACACTTCACTCCCTTGGAATTTGGAATGTAATACGACCCTGCCCAGGTGCTAGTGTGTCTCCTGAGTTGCAAATCTCTTTACCTCTTAATGAGGGAGCTCTGGTGGCCTAAAGTCTAAGGCATGTGACTGCTAATCAGAAGGCTGGTGGTTCAAATCCATCAGTCACTTTTCAGAAGGAAGGATGGGCAATGTACTTCCGTAGTGATACACCTCAGAAACTCAAGGAAGGGTCACTATGAGTTGGATCCAACTCTACTACAGTGGGTTTGGGGTTGGGTTGGGTTGTGTTTTACCTTTTAATGAAAGTCTTTGTTTTCTCTTCTCACAGATTATAAGACTGGTGCTTCATTATGACACTACTAGCCTATGCTTACCCCATGACTCAGAAATTCTACTCCTAGGTATGTACTCAAGAGAACACATACTGTGCATGAAAAAATATATGTACAAGAATTTTCATAGTGATATTTTTTTGTAAGAGCCCCATTGTGGTGACTTCCCAAATGCTCATCAACAATAGAAAAGACAAATGAATTGTCGCATATTTATATAATGGAACACCACCCAGTACTGAGAATATATGAACCACTATGGGGCTCTGGTGGCATAGTGCCTAAGGCATTTGACTGCTAACCAGAAGCCTGGAAGTTCAAACCTACCAGCCACTCCTTGGAAGGAAGACTGGGAAATCTACTTCTGTAGAGATACCACATCAGAAACCCAAGGTGGAGTCACTATGAGTCAGAACTGACTCAATGGCAGTGATTTTTTTTTTTTTTTATGATTATTAATGAACATTCACAGACATAATGTTCAGCGAAAGAAGCTGGACAGAACAAAATACATTATGTATGATTCCATTCATATAACACCCCAAATCAAATCTATGCTACTAGAATTCAAGATAGGAGTTCCTTTCAGGACGTAATTATGGGGAAGTGGCATAAAGGGATTCTGGTAATATTATCTTACTTGATATGGGTACTGGTTACAGACGTATATTTGATTTATGAAAATTTATCAAACCATACATTTAACATAGATACATTTATTTACAACTTGTATGTTTTGCTTCAATAAAATTATCAAGCAAACCTTAACTTTCAGCAAAGTTTCAGGGCCAGAGGTCTTAAGAAAAATAACACCACTATCCACCTGATAACCTGAATATATTTTTTGTTTGACACAAGGTTCCTTCCACTTATTCTGGCATCTTCTGCACATTTGTATCCCCATAGCACAAAGTAAATTAAACAACCCAAATGTTGAAGAAAAAATCATAGCAGTGGAGATTGAACTTAAAATACTTAAGCTGGGAAGGGAAAGATAAATTTTCTATTGACAACTGAAATGAATAGGAGAGTCAACAGGGGAGCAAGGAAGGAGAAAATGATCAGTTTTGGCAGGAGTGAAAGTATATTTTGTGGTGTACCTTGATATATCATGAATAATCAGATACAAAACAAAAATGAACAATGGTTAAGACCAGTGTAGGGGACTTCTCTGCTCCTGATAAAGCACATCACTTTCACTGGCTGAAGGATTTTATTCCTATTCCATGCATCACATTTGAAAAATACTTAAATAAGAAAGATAGAGGGAAGTTTTGGGGAGAGAGAGAGAGAGAGAGAAAGCACACAAGCATACCTAACCTAGATCTCAAAATGTTCTTTTCTGTACCAAAATGTTGGGTGGGGGGCTTACTTTTCTAGCAAGAAAACAAAATCAACTGAGAACTCACCTCATGCAAGGAACATTCATATCATCACATTTAATCCTCATCATCTTCTGTGAGGTAATGATAGTTATTTGCACTTACATATAACACTTGAAGATCAGAGAGTTTAAGACACTAGTCCACCATCCTATTACTAGTCTAAGACAGAGACTAGCTTTGAGCATATGATTGTTTAACCAAAAACCCTTGCTTTTCCATGAAAACAGAGTCATCACACAGAAACGGAGTCCTTGGGTCCTACAAATGTTAACCTGCTCAGATGCTAACTGAAAGTTTGAAGGTTGGAGTGCACCCATATATGCTCAAAAAAAGGCCTGGGAATCTATTTCCGAAAAATCCGTCATTTAAAACCCTATAGAGAGCAGTTCTACTCTGACACACATGAGGTTACCTTGAGTCAGAACTGACACCATGGCTACTAGTTCCTGTGAAAATAGCTCTGGCACTCTCAAAGTGCATGATTTCAAGCAGGATGATATATTTTGCAAGGAGACAACTGGACCAAGGCTGTGTGGTTAGCATGTCTGTCTGGGAAAGGCAAAAGCAGAGCTGTGGCTACATTGATTTTTAAATGGAAGGGATATATTGAACCATAAACATCATGATGGGGGCCACATTGCATTGAGGGGATGCAGGTTTGAAGTGCAGATCAGCAGTCTTGGTTCCCCATGGTAAACCATTCTTCCCTTGTGTGGGACTCAAGGCTAAGCCTTCCCGTGGGCTTAGTATGTGGGCATATATTCATATGCTGTGATATGGATTGGAAAAAAACTTCAAAGGAAATCTCAACTCTCCTGATGGCTATTTTATAAATATTGATCACAATTATTATTGATAGGAATTCTCAATTCAGCTACCTCTCTGTGTTAAGTATCATATTTTGAGGATAAATTATTACATGGAGAGTAATTACAACCATATATCACATGAGCGTTAATTGCTTCTTTGAGGGCATTTATTGCCCCTTTGGTAGGCAATTCAAAAGGCTATGGGGACTCTCTCTCTCCCTCTCTCACACACACACAATTTTCCACACAAACACTCTGTGAAGCAGGCTATTATATTAGAGTCAGATACTCTGTGTTTTAGCCTCCCTTGTCACTGTTATGATCTGGGGAAAGTTACTTAACCTCTCTGAATCTCATTTACTTCATCTGAAAAATCATTATATTGTTATTTGTCAGGTGCCATGGAATCATGTCTGGCTCATAGTGACCCTATGCACAGCAGAACGAAACATTGCCTGATCTTGTGCCAGTCTCATGATCCTTGCTATACTTGAGCCTGCCGTTGCAGCCACTATGTCTATCCATCTCATTGAGGGCTTTCCCATTGTTCTTTGACCCTCCAATTTACCAAGCATGATATCTTTCTCCAGGGAATGGTTCCTTCTGACAACAGAAGGAAACATAGCCAAAGTAGGTGAGACAAAATCTGGCCATTCTCACTTCCAAGGAACATTCTGGCTGTACTTCTTCCAGGACAGATTTGTTAGTTCTTTTAGCAGACCATGGTACTCTTAGTATTCTACTCCAACACCACAACTCAAAAGCATCAGCTCTTCTTTGGTCTTCCTTATTCATTGTCCAGCTCTCATATGTATAATAGGTATTGAAAATACCGTGAGTTGGGTTAGGTGCACTTTAGTCTTCCAGGAGGCATCTTTGCTCTTCAGCACTTGGAAGAAGTGTTTTGCAGTAGATTTGCCCAGTGGAATGTGTCATCTGATGTCTTCACTGCTGTTTCCATAGGTGTTTATTGTAGAACCAAGTAGTATGGAATCCTTGACAACTTTAATCTTTTCTCCATCCACCGTGAAGCTGTTTATTGGACCAATTGTGAAGGATTTTTGTTTTCTTTATATTGAGGTGTAATCCATTCTGCAGACTGTAGTCTTTAATCTTCATCAGGAAATGCTTCAAGTCATCCTCAATTTCAGCAAGGAAATTAGTGTCATCTGCATATCGTAGGTTGTTAAAGATTCTTCCTCCAACTCTGATGCCATATTTTTCTTTATATAATCCAGCTTCTTGGATTATTTGCTCAGTATACAAATTGAATAGGTAAGGTGAAATGATACAACCTTGACACACTCCCTTCTTGATTTTGAACCATGCCTTATCCTCTTGTTCTGTTCATATGACAGCCTTTTGATTTATGTACAGATTCCTCTTGAGTGCAATAAAGTGTTCTGGAATTCCCATTCTTCTCAATGTTATACACAATTTGTTATAATCCACACAATTGAATACTTTTGCATAGTCAATAAAACATAAGTAAAGATCTTTCTGGTATTCTTTGCTTTCAGCCAAGATCCATCTGACATCCACAATGATATCCCTCATTCCACATCCTCTTGAGAATCCAGCTTGCATTTCTGGAAGCTCTCTATCAATATACTGTTGCAACCATTTTTGAATTATCTTTAGTAAGATTTTACTTGCATGTGATATTAATGATATTGTTTGATAATTTCCACATTCTGTGGGATCATCTTTCTTTAGAATGTGTACAAATATGGATCTCTTCCAGTCAGTTGGCCAGGTAGCTCTCTTCCAAATCTTGGCATAGCCAAGTGAGTGCCTTCAGTGTGGCATCTGTGTGTTGAAACATCTCAATGAGTATTCTGTCAATTCCTGGAACTTTGTTCTTCACCAATTCCTTCAGTGCAGCTTCAGTTTCTTCCTTCACTACCATTGGTTCTTGATTTTATTCCACCTCCTGAAATGGATGAACATTGACCGATTCTTTTTGGTACAGTGACTCTGTGTATTCCTTCCATCTTCTTTTGATATTTCCTGCTTCATTCAATATTTTGCTCATAGACTCTTTCAATATGGTAATTCAAGGTTTAAATTTTTTTTTTTCCCTCATTTTTTCAGCTAGAGAAATGCTGAGCATTTGCTTCGCTTTTGGTTTTCTAACTCCAGGTCTCTGCACATTTCATTATAATAATTGGCTTTGTCTTCTCGAGCTGCTCTGTGAAATCTTCTGTTCAGCTCTTTTATCTCCTCATTTCTTCCATTTGCTTTAGCTACTGTCCACTCAAGGGCAAGTTTCAGAGTCTGCTCTGATATCCATTTTAGTCTTCTCTTCCTTTCTCATCTTTTTAATGACCTTTTGCTCTCTTCATGGATGATGTTCTTGATGTCATCCCACAATTCTTCTGGTTTTTAGTAATTGGTGTTCAGTGCATCAAGTCTATTCTTTAGAGACAGAGGCGATAGATTCCAGGTCATATTTGGCTCTCATGGACTTCTTTTAATTGTCTTGAACTTCACCTTGAAAGTGCATATGAGCGGTTGATGGTCTGTTCCACAATCAGTTGCTTGCCTTGTTTTGGCTGAAGATATTGAGGTTTTCCATCACCCCTTGCCACAGATGTAGTCAATCTGATTCCTGTGTATTTCATCTGGTGAAGTCTATGTGTGTAGCCACATGGAAGAAGGTATTTGCGATGAGTGAGTTGTCAGCCTTGCAAAATTCTACCATGCAATCTGCAGCGTTATTTCTATCACCAAGACCACATTTTCCAACTATCAGTAACTTCTTTGTTTCCAACTTTTGCAATCCAGTCACTAGTAATAATCAGCACATCTTGATTTCATTCATTTTCAGACTGCAGAGGCTGGTAAAAGTCTTCAATTTCTTCATTTTTGGTTTGGTGGTTGGTGCATGAAATCATAGCGAAGGTTAGATGAAAGAAAATAGATATACTCCTCATCTACCGTGTTTCGAACAGTGCCTGGTTCACCATTCTTGTGGCATATATTTGAGATGGCACAGCAGATATGGGAATAGAATCCAGGATGGACCCAGGGGGAGTGGGTGGGTCAGTGAGTAAGGGAGAGAAGCACAATCAAAGACACAAGGGTGCAGGTTTCAATTTATACCAGAATTTAATATCATTAAATTCAATATCATTACAAGGCAAGATTTCCACCCTTGTGAGTATGTTCCTGGTTGGTCAAAGAATCCCATAGAAGCTACAGGGACAAGTGTAAGGGCCAGTGAAGATTCGATTCCTACATTAGTAGAAATTATTTTGAGTTGACATCTCATGGTATGGCAGATTTTAGAGTCACCTCCTTTCCAAGTATTAACCATGAAATTAGAAAGCTAGTTATCCAAAGACTAGTGTAGACATGCAGGTAAACAGACTTTGGAGAGGGCCTAGAGACAAGCAGAAAGATGCTGTGTTCACATGTTTTTTTTAAATTTATTTTATTTTTTTAATTGTTTGATGTTTGATTTCTGGTTTGAGAGTATAGTGGCAGTTTTGGTGACCACCAAAAATTCATTTTGTGTCATTCGTCTTCCTCACTGCACCCAAATTTCCATTTTTGTAACTGTCTTTCTCATTGAATAGTTGTAGCAGATGATGACAATGACCCTCTCTTACCCCTATAACATGTATTCAGTTCTGACTTCTTTTGCTCAATTTTGCATTTACCTTATTTGCAAGAATCACAACACTGGTTCTGTGAGCTTTCTTCACACCCAAACATGTTAGAATTACAGAGAATTGATGTTTTCTGGGAGCTCATCAGGTAATACCTGACAGGAGAGTATGTATAAATATCCCAAGTTCCTCATCTCTTGGAACTCCTTTATTTTCCTCACTCCCTAACTGGAGTTTTCCAAAATTGCCTCCAAGATAATCTACATGCATTTACATCCTTGTTTCAGGGTCTGTTTCCAAAGTAAACCCAAACAAAACAATAGCAATTATAAAGTTTGAGTGGTGTGGATTCAATTTTTCCTCCAAAGGTAGTCTCTGAGTGGTGTAAGAAAATAATCATGATCTCAGCAATTGGTTTAGGACTATGTGGTAACTTAAACCTATGTTAATCAGTTAATGCATTTTGTGATTAGCTTAGGCACAGTCCAATCTTTAAGGCAGGGATTCTGACTTGTAAATTTCTGTTTCTGTATCTTTTAATAGGACTAGAATTTCTAATAATATGCCCTTTGTCAGTTTTGGGGTCTAATTCATCCTAAAGCAACAGTGATTTCTAGATCTGTGTTATCAATCTTCTCAGACAGATTTCCACCTTAACAGAGACAGAAATGATTTAGCCCCAAAGCGTGTACCCATGAGACTCCTAGCAGGTGATTAGAGGAACTGATTTGAAATAAGAAAGCCTATTCTGACTCACAACATCATAAATCAATTTTGCCTACATGTGTATCTTATATGAATGGAATCATATAGCAGGTACTCTTAGTTCTGGCTTCTTTTGCTCAACATTATATCACACAATATCATTCATATTGCAATAGTAGCAGTGATACACTCATTTTTCTGGCTGCCTAGTATCCTAGTTGCATGGATATACAAAATGCATCTGTTCTTCCTTCTGGTTGTGAACACTTAGGTCTTTTTCCGGTTTGGAGCTTTTATGAATGGTGTTTCTATGACCATTCTAGTAAATATATTTTGATAAGGATATTAGTTTCTATTGGGTATTTACTAGGAATATCATTGTGGGATCTCAAGCTATGCACACACTCTACTTTAGTAAATGATACTTAGCAATTTTGTTACTGTTGTACTCTGCTTTGTATTTTTTAAAGTTTATAAATAGTAGTCCATATTTTAAAATCAGATGTTTTATAAGAGGATCATGTTGCCAGATGAAATCAAACTAGATGGAGGTGAGTTTTAGCTACCCTTGTCAGTTGGGTAGTTCACTACAGTCTACAATGAGTTCCTGCATTTGTGGATGATACTTTCTCCACCCCCTGCTTCTGGATTTTATTTTCCTTCATGTGTAAATAATGGAATACTAGAGATGAATTGAAAGACAACACAAATCTCATTTAGAGAATTCTAGAACAAAAAAAGCCCATTTTCTTGGTTTATATTGTTTCAGAGGCCAACTGTGATTTGAGAATATCATGTGAGTGCAAATAGTTTCTTTGGAAGATGGCCTCAGAAAACACTGGTTGGGGAGTGAGGAAATAGGAAAAGAGGGCAATAAGTGCATGCTATACAGCAGAAACTGATATCTGGGAATGAATCCTCTTGGGACCTGAGGGAGCCAGTATGCAATACATCTCAGAGGTATGTCACTTGAGTGGAGTGGGCAGCTCTCATTCACTGGTTGGAGATTGCTGGAGAGGTTGGGCATGCATTTCCCAGGACTTATTGCCTGGTGCATTTGCTTTCAAAGTGGTCTCTGAAGGTCAAAGTATTCTCAGGAAAAGAGAAACAGATTCTGGCAGTTGGAAGGCAAGCGATGGAATGGAAAGACACACATCAATATATTCCACCTTTATTCCAGGATCCCAATACCTGGAATCTTGTTACTAAAGCCTCCATACATTCTAGAGGCAAATTCTGTGGGATTCTATGTGCAAAAATATTGAATGAAGCAGGAAGCATAAAAAGAAGGTGGAAGCAATCTATCAAGCCACAAAAAGAATTAGTTAACATTGAACCTTTTTAGGAGGTGGCATAAGATCCAGAACAAATGATATTAAAGGAAGAAGTTCAAGCTACACTGAAGACATTAATGAAAAACAAGGGTCCAAGAATTGAAATAATACCAATTAAGATGCTGTAACAAACAACTGCAATGCTAGATGCATTCAGTGGTATATCAAAAAATTTGAAGATAGGTACCTGGGAAACCAACAGGAAGAGATCCATAAAAGTGTCCATTCCAAAGATAGATGATCCAACAAAATGCAGAAATTATTGAACAATATCATTATCATTACATGCAAGCAAATTTGCTGAAGATAATTCAAGAATGTCTGCAGCCACTCATTGACAGGGAACTGTCAGAAATTCAAATCAGATTCAGAACAGGATGTGGAATGAAGAATATCATTGTTGATGTCAGAGAGCTCTTGGCTGAAAGCCAAAAATACTTGAAAGCTCTTTACCTGTGTTTTATTGACTATGCAAAGGCATTCAACTATGTAGATCATAACACATTATGGGTACTATGGTGAAGAATGAGAATTCCAGAACAGTTAAGTGTTCTTCTGTAGAAACTGTATAGACCAAGAGGCAGTTCTTCAAACAGAGCAAGGGATATTGAGTGATTTGGAATCACAAAAAGTATATGTCAGGGATGTATCTTTTCACCAAACTAACTCAATCTGTGTATTTCACAAATAATCTGAGAAGCTGGATTATATGAAGAATAATGTGGCATCAGGATTGGAGGATGACTCATTAATGACCTATGATATGCAGCTGACACAACCTTGCTTGAGGAAAGGGAAGAGAATTTGAAGCACTTATTGATGAAGATCAAAGACTATAGCCTTCAGTATGAATTTAACTTCCACATAAATAAAACAAAAATCCTCACAATTGGACAAATAAGCAACATCATAACAAACAGAGAATGTATTGAAGTTTTCAAGGATTTAATTTTACTTGGATCCACAATCAATATCCACAGAAGCAGCAGTCAAGAAATCAAATGAAATATTGTACTGGGAAAATATGCTGGAAAAAGACCTTTTCAGTCTTAAAACAAAAATCAAACAAAGAAGTACAGCTACAATGCTCCTTAGAAGCAAGGATGGTGAGACTTTGTACATAATTATCAGAAGGGATCAATGCCTGGAGAAGGAGATCATCCTTGGTATAAAAGAAGAATTCAATGAGATAGAATGACACAGTGGCAGCAAAAATTGGCTCAAATATGGCTACTATTGGGAGGATAGGAGTTCTGGTGGCGTAATGCCTAAGGCATTTGACTGCTAAGCAGAAAGCTGGTGGTTGAAACTCACCAGCCACTCCTCAGAAGTAAGGTTGGGCAATTGACTTCCATAGTGATACTTCCTGGAAAATCCAAGGAGGAGTCGCTATGAGTTGGATCCGACTCAACAGCAGTGGGTATTGGGAGGATGGCAAATTCTGGACATTTTATTCTGTTATACATTGGGTCACTGAGTTGATATTGATTCAATAGCACCTAATAACAGCCTCCATACACACAGATGGAAGCATGCTGTACTTCCATCTAGGTATGTGAAAACTCTGCTCTCCTTCTAGAAGTTCAATCTTCCCATCCCCTACTCATGTCCTTAGCAATCTTGCTGGGCTAACTATACTCCTATGGCAGTACTGTTCAACAATCCAGAGCATCCCTTGGGCTCTGCACAACAGAGGCGTTCTCACTTTATTTCCTTCCCATCCAGGTACACTAACATTTCTTTCTCCTCTCTGCAAGCATATTTATGGGACTTGAACAATATATTTGCTGAGTTAGACTCATCTTCTCCATGCATGTCCTAAGATTTGCAATCAAGTTGAACAATTAGAGTGCTTGTACAGCCCTTTAAACTGCAGTAAGTGTTGCCTGGAGATGGGAAATCTGTGCAGAGGTGAAATAGATATTATTTTCCTTTTTATTGTTCTTCAATTTTCAATTTATATTCCAACGTGCTTTTAAAACAACAAAATAAAAGAAAAAATAAAAACACAACTCAGATTCTTAGATTCTTAGAAAAATACCAGATCTCTGTGAGCAAGAGGAATCCTATTTATTTATCGGATTTTTTGTTGTTGTTTTTAATAAAACACACACACAGCAATGCAAAAACAAAAAACAAACAAAGAAACATAATGGCTGCAAATGGTCCCCTTGACAAAGTGCCCTGTTGTATCTTTGCAGAAGGGGAGAAATACAATTTCTCATTTAGGAAAAATTCTTAGTCACCAAATGAGATTTGAGTGTATTTCTCTCTGTCACAATAATTCATAATTGGTTGCTGTCAGTGCCAACTTATTTTCTATTATCATAAAAAAAATTAAAAAAAAACAAGGTATAAAAACAAATCCACTAAAGTCTTAAAAAATGGCAGAAACAATTAAAAAAGGGAATTAATTACAATTGTCATTTTAGGTGAATTTTAAAATGACAAAGAATTAAAACATTTTTTAAAACATGCCACATGGCTAAAATGTGCATTGAGAGACTTGTGTCTGGAAGTAGTAAATTCTTATCTGGGGAAACTCAGGAACAACTGAATTGAACCTCATTCAACAGGGAATCGTTTGCAGTTACTATCAAATTTAAGTATATCTCTATCTCATTACCTGATGCTCAAAACTTGGTAATTCAAATGTAATTTTCATTAGCAATTTTTTTATGCTTTCAAAGGGTAGTGATTTTATAAGCAAACTCTTGAATAGATGATTTTCTTCAGTACATTACCCTTTCACTGATTCTCTTCATGTCAACAGTCTCTTACTTCCTTTGACTTTTAGCAGCAAAGTTATTTATTTATTTATTTATTTTTCCCTAATCCTTAGTGGAAATAGACTTGGTTTTGAATCCTGCTTCTGCTATTTTTTAGCTACAAGATCTTTGGAAAATTACTTACCCTTTTTTGCCTTATGGGTCAATAGATATAATTTCCCTCTTCCAGCATTGCAATAAAAATTAAGTAGAAAACGCAAATATTTTACACACTGTTAAGTACATATTAATTCCCTTTTAATACTTCAATTTGAATGTGTTTGATTAAAGAGGTATATAATGGTTAAAAGAGTGAATCTGGGTGTCATTTGTCCTGTTCAAATAGCAGCTGCACCAGTTACCCACTGTGAAAGTGGAGATGCACGTTCTGAGATAAAGCCTCCTACAGCCTGAATACCTGATTGACCATGTGGAGCAGAAAGCCCACTGACTCGTTCCATGAGTGTTAAATGAGCCTGTGCTGTCCTCTGAAAATAAAACATGATTTAAATGTGTACCTCAGAATAAATTTAGAAACTCAGGGATCAATCTTTTTCTGTAGTATTACTTAGCTTAATGTGCCTAATACAAGCCCACAGACTTCCAACTTTGTTGTTGTTGTTGTTGTTATTTGACGTCGAGTCGGCCCAGACTCATAGCGACCCCTCCTTGGGTTTCCGAGGCAGTATCACTACGGAAGTAG